>NC_061511.1:163941364-163991503 GCF_022539505.1 Lolium rigidum | reverse complement strand
TCTCTTTGTGCATGAGCATGAAGTTGCGGAGGTACCGCACCGCCTTGGTCCGTGTCCTTGAGCCGTCCTGGGCTGGCTATCGCGCATGTAGTAGGGATCCGCTACCGCCGATGTGGCGGGGGTCTCTCTGCGTTGATCTTCATCGAAGGTGATCGCGTATAGGCGGACCAAGTTATAGTCGAGCCGTTTCGAGTGAAATAGATTGAAGACGTCCTCGAACGCTATGAAGAAGATATCCGCGGGGTCTTCATTGACGAAGTTACTGGTTGGACGGCACCTTGACCGAGAACACGGGTAATTTGGATCCTTTTCTTTAAGAAGGACGCTCTCTTGATAATGAATAGAAGTCTTGCGCAAAGGGAGCATTTGTCCACTTGCGAGGTGTTCCATGTCCGGAGCGGTATAGGTTTACCAGCTTCATGACACCGGGGCAAGCCATCCGGTGTAGGTGGTACCATGTCGTCGGCCGGATCCTCTTAGGAGCGAGGCTGGCTCGAAGATGCGCCCTTCTTGGCTCCTCTCTTCCTTCCCTTCTTCACTTGACCTCTCTTGAGGGTGCTTGTGGTCGTGATGGTGGTGCTTCGGTCTTGGTGGTGCTTACGAGGTTCTTGGGGTTGATT
Organism: Lolium rigidum; assembly: GCF_022539505.1. Taxonomy (NCBI): domain Eukaryota; kingdom Viridiplantae; phylum Streptophyta; class Magnoliopsida; order Poales; family Poaceae; genus Lolium; species Lolium rigidum. Next base: position 163,990,883 of record NC_061511.1, on the reverse strand, counting down.
TGGGTGGATCCCGATGATCGTCTTACGCGGCGTGTTAGGGCTGAAAACGGTAGCGAGGCTTGACTTAGGCTGGATTGCCGGCCTCCGGAGGAGTGTCTTGAGAAAGACCCGTGAAGACCGAGCGCTGCTTCGTGGCTGCAGGGGGACGACTAAGTTGATCGCCGTGTGTGCGGAAGGCTTGTTCATCCATAGGAGGCATGTACATATCTTGGCTGCGGGCGCCGGTGTTGATGTAGGCATCGATGTCATCATCATCATCTACATCATTGCCATCAAGTGGCGCCATGTCTGGACCTTAGGTGGTGGCGGTTGCGATGCCGCCGCTTGGCGTGCCGTGCGTCTAGTAGGCGGTCGTTGCGGTAGCGCTCCCAACAAGCTTGTTTGTGGCGTGCGGTGGTGACGGCGATCGTCGGTTCCTTCGGGTGGCGGCGGCGACCGTCGGTTCCTTCGAGGGTAGTGGGGGCGGCGACCGCCGTTTCCTTGAGGGTGTCGTCGGCGTTGGCGATCTTGGGCCGGATGATAGGGGAGGTGGCGCCGGTGCTTCTCTTACAACTCGGAAGACCCCCCCGGACGAATACTGGTTCTTCGGCCATTTCATAAGCCATGAGGTGCAATCCCCAAGGGACAAAACCTCGCCTTCTTCCGCGCCGGAGGTTGAAAGGGGGGATGGCGTAGCGGTACTCCGGCACTACCATTACCAACTTGACCTTCGCCACGTCTTCCGTCAATGTAGCGCCGTGCATAACGCGGGAAGCCATGACAAAGCCGCTAGCAACTTCCACCAACTTGCCGCCGGGCTCCACCGTTTGCGAAATATGCATTGTTCATCCTGAGTCGGGGCGCCATGTTGGGCATCGTGAGATGGCGATCACGAAAGGCATATATAGTTAAAGAAGATGACGCGAAGGAGTAACTAATGAGTTTACCTCCTTGATGGCGTCGATCTCGGCTACTTGTCGATACAAGGGCGGCGGTTGGGGGCGTCGATGCGACCGGTTGGAGCTGCGGCGGCGGTTGGAGCTGGCGGCGCGCGTACGGTGGAGCCCGACGCCGGCGTCGGAGTGGAGCGGCACCGTCGGCGACACGTGGAAACTGAGTTGCTGCCGCTAAGGCTGGGCACATGTATCGGCCCCACTTGACCTCCCGCATTCCAAGCGGCTAACCCCTCAATCAACCCGGGGGGATGATCGCGGATCTTCTCGTCCAATAACTTGTTCATCATCTCCGTGTTCTCCACAGGCTTTTCGGCCACCAGCTTCTCTAGTGACTCCACCTTCTTCTTCAGCTCCCGAACCTCGGATTTATCCTTAGCCGATGACCTCCTCTCCAACTTTCTCGTCTTGGCATCCGATCCGTAGTACTCGGATAGCTTCATACTTGTGCCAAAGCCGGACACACGGCCAGCCGACGTCGGTGGCTTGTCGGCTCCCTCTCCTTGTACTTGTTCATCGCCCTGTTGAAAGGCGTGTCCCACGGTTCCGTCGACCCCGGGACGACGGGCCAGCCTTCGTCAACTCTTCATCCTTTAGACAAAGGAACTTAAGGTTAGCCCATTTGGCTTCATTGCCTAATAAGATGAGCGAAATAATATAGAACTATCCTTACCGGGTACTTCTCGAAACCCTTCACGTCTTCGTGATCCGTAATAAATTCCCCGTCTTCCGGTCTAAGTAGTAGCGGGACCGGACAAAGTTCCTAGCCTTGTTCATCCTGGATTTTGTGCCGGGGGTTTTCTTTCCCCGGACGTACCATCTCGGCATCCTCCTTGTCCCAAGTGGGCTGTTTTCCTCGGTAACCGCCGCTTCCGCAATGGTGGGTCCCTAAGTTCAAATCCCGCATTTTCTTCCCCCGGGCGGTCCATTTTTTAACGGCGTCACTACTGTAAGTAAGACTTGAATGCATTAAAGTCTTCTAAGGAGAGCGACGGGTCTTTGCTACTTATCCTCTCCCAGCTTTCACCGGCCTCGATCTTTCCCTTCAGCCGGTTCTTCCGGCTGCTCAAGGCGGTGCTCATCTTCGTGAGAGCTAAAGAGTCCACCTTCTTATTTAACGGCTCCGGGAACGTGTATCGTTGGTGAAGCTTACGGAGGAGGGATTGGGCGATAGCCTCGTTCTCCTTGCTTATGAGGTCCTGAGTTAGGATCGGCACGGTTTCACGGACGATGCACCCTAGTTGCATGCCGTACCCTTTGGCAACCCACGAAGGCTCCAAGGGTAGGCCACTTTCGGAGACTACCGTGAAATGATCGGTGACGTTGGCGAGCACTTGCGGCCTCCGATCCCTCCTTGCCCTCCTCGCCGTCCTCTTCTTCTTACCCTCCCGAGGGTTGCCGCCGCTATCACCTTCCGTGCGGTTGGCCGCGTTCTCTTCACCGGCCGTCTCTTCACCGGTGCTGGGCGGCGTCGTCCCAGGTATCGTCATCGTCGCCGGTGTCGGCGGCGGCCCCCGGCCCTCTCCCTCGGAGGCGGTGTCCCGGCCCTCTCCCTCGGAGGCGGCGTCCCGGCCCTCTTCCTCATCGTCGGGCGACTCGGCGGCGGCCTTCCGGGGCTGCTCGTAGCCCTCCCGGAAGTCCTTGTTGGCCTCTCTCGCTTCATCGTTACGGCTCCTGGGCTTAGAAGTGTTGCCCGACATGTTTATTTGCACTTCATTAAAAAGAGGCAACAAGTTAGTACAAAAGTCAACCAGAAAATTCGGCATGACTTTTGCTAATTTTTCTACGTAGGAGTGCCCATTTCTCAACCGAAACGGAAGTTAATCAACGCTTCGGGAGAAATGGGCAACTCAATGAAATCCCTGCAAAAATATCCACCATATATCGACCATACAAACTTGCCCATCTACAATACATCAAACAAAAGCCAACATAAACCTGCTTTGGAGCGAGTACAACAACAATGACTACCACCGGAGCACTACAAATCCGGAGCACTACCACCGGAGCACTACCACCGGAGCACTACAAATCTAGAGCACTACACAACCTGGAGCACTACAAAAACCGAGTACATTAAATGAATTCAAATAGTAGTAGCATTTCATGTACTAGTAGCATTATAGAGCATAAACAAGCATACAAGCTTATAGAGCAAGCCAACCGATAGCTATCTGCCAACATGTGACTTCAAATGAAAATGCTATTATTCCGAGATATAATTAAATAGCATTCCAATTTTTTATGTACCCTGGATCGAGTAGCATGCATTTGACCAAAAGGAAGCGAAGTAAAGTTAATATAGCAGCAACTATATATGAACCAAGCTACTTGCATTTTCCATTTCATCTAAACCAACATAAATCAACTAAATGAACCTAGCTAGCTACTGCATTTTGCATTTCATCTAAACCAACTAAACCAACTATATAAATTGCTTACCATTTCATTTTGCATTTCCTACTGCATTCATTTTCAACCAAAAAATTAGTTTCAAACCGGAGAGCGGCATGATGCAATTTCATTTTATTAACCGAGAGAGCAACATGAGCAACATAAGTCATTTACTTATTACTAGTCACTCATAAAGCGGCATCCGGCTCACCCAAAAATCAAACGAGCAAGCAATGAATAAAGAAAACAAAAGCTGCTATCACAAGCAATTTGAACCGAGTAGCAATTTATGGCAAGCATGAGCATGAGCAAGCATTTTTTCATTTCATTATTGTTATGAGCATCGGCATGCCCACAACGGCACCAATAAGCGATAGCGAGTTTATGGCAAGCATGCACTTGGTTTAATTCTTGTAACACACTAAATAGTATTGGCATAATCATGCACTTGATAATTGCAATATGGTTGTTCATTTAAAAAATACTACTTATTGCTATATCAACCGAGTACCTACTTCATTTGCAAGTAGCATTAGGCATTTTCATTTGCATTTGCATTAGGCATTTGATAGATGGATCAATCATGTTGCTTTGTCCCTTGTTTCGTTCCATTTGACCACAATATTGCAGAATCTTTATTTCAAAATCTTTATTTGCAACCGGTAGCATTTTAAAATCTCTAGTGAGCATGAGCATGAGCATGAGAATTCGCCCTAACTAGCGGGAACCCTAAAGCATTTCAATTTGCAAACAGAGACTATGAACTCCAATGAACCCTAACTAGCGGGAACCCTAGCCGGGAGGGGGAAGGTGGAGGGAAGGGGAGAGGGGAGGGAAGAGGGGAGGGGGAAGGTGGAGGGAAGGAGAGAGGAAGCTCACCGATGGTGACGGTAGCGACGACGGTGGCCTCTCCTCTTCCTCCTCGAGGTGCGGCGGCCTCCTCCTCCTCGATGTGCGGCGGCCTCCTTCTCGGGTACGTCCTCGGCGGCGGCGTGGCGGTCCTCCTCCTCCTTGATCTGCGGCGGCGGCTCGGGGTTGGGCGTCCTGCTCGGCGGCGGCGTGGCGGTCCCCTTCCTCCTCGGCGGCAGCGGCGCTTGGTGGCGGCGGTGGTTGCGCTAGGGTTGGCTCGTTGTCGGGGAAGAAACTGCTAGTGTGGGGAGTGGGGAAGAGAGAGATGGGGGGAAGAGCGAACCGCTCATTTCACCAAGTCGATAGACTACGTGGCGCACCTAGTTGTGCATGCGCCATAGAATTCCTTAATTCCGTGGCGCACCAAGCGGGACATGCGCCACAAAATTAAGGAATTCTATGGCGCATGCAGTACTAGGTGCGCCACGAATTTCTGACTTGGTAAACAAGCTGGGCTAATGTCTGTGTTCCGTCGAAACACGAGCATTAGCCCGATGGTTAAGCCCATCGGTAGGCTTGGGTAACCCAGGTTCGAACCCTGGTTGCCCCTACTTTTTCCCTTTTTAAAAATGTTTTTGTTACATTTTCAAGAAACAACACAACATTTAATAATAATTACTAGAGATTTTCAATTACAAATTACTTGTCTCACACACACATGTTCTTGTCTCTCTCACACACACATGCATGTACTTGTCACACACACATACACCAAAAAAAGATCTTCTTCGTCCCGGCTCCGAGCTCTAGCGCCGTCTCTTCGCAATCTTCTTGCCCTTTCGGTTGTTGGCGGTTGAATACTTTATACCGGCCACCTTGAGATTTCTTCGCGTGAATGGACAACCTTTAGAGGGTAGGGAGGTCTTCCTTCTTACTTTACTAGTAGTAGGCATGTCGAAGTGCTGTCGAATTCCTCCTCCATCTTCGGGTCACCGTTCTTGTCCAAGTCTTCCTCGTTGGCGTCTCCTTGCATTCCTATGATGCTCCTCTTGCCCCTCCTCACGACAACACGGCTAGGCCTCGACGGATCGGTGATGAAGAAGCATTGGTCAACTTGGCTACCGAGTACCCATGGCTCATTTTTCGCGGATGCGTTCTTCGATTTTGCATCGGGTATAACCATGGTTGTGAAATATCGGCCTTCTTTTCGACCTTCTTGGCCCATCTCACACGAAACATTGGCACCGTCTCTCCACGGTAATTGAGCTCCCATATCTCCTCGATCCTTCCAAAAAATCTTTCCTTGACATTAGTCTCGTCATCGGCGTATGACAGCATAGTTACTCCTGAGTTTTGATTTTCACTATTTCTGTCCTTTTCCTCGGTGTAGAATCTGTAACCGTTGATGTCGTACCCCTGATAGGTCCTTACGTTATGCGCGGGTCCCTGTGATAATGTGTATATGAGTTTTTCATCTTCGGTAGAAGGCGTATTTCTCTGTGCTTCAACCAGTTGAGTTTGCTTGAACCAACGCGTGAAGCTGGAGTTGTGCTTTTTGGTTACGTCTCCCATCTTCCTCGGCCGGCCCATATCGATGTAATTCTGCTCGACCATGCTTTTGTGCTCTTGCACGAAAGGTTCGGTCGATTTTAAGTGTTGTAGCGCGACCCGGTGAGCCACTGTCAAAGTCGTCGCGTCGATTTTCAATGCCGACATGGACTGAGCGGTAGCCCTCGCGGTGACCGACTCCGGCGAGCCTCCCGAGGTGCGTCCTGGGTGGTAGACCAACATGATCCTCGTCGTCCTCGGTGCTTAGATAATTCGGCGGAAGGAGATGCACTCGTAGGTTAGAAACCCCTTGGCCATGCTTGCGTACGGGACGGGCCCTATTGCGAACGTATCCTTTCATGACACCGTTACTGCCTTTCGAAAGGCATCATGTTGTGGAGGAACGTTGGGCCGAGCTGCTTGATGTCTTCAACGACATGGAGAAGGAGATGGACGCATATATCACGAGAATGCGGGCGGGAAGTAAATCTCGAGCTCACATAGTATCACCACGATCTCATCCTGTAGCATCTTGAGCTGCCTCACGCCGATCGACTTCCTGGTGATAACGTCAAAAAAGTTGCATAGGCCAAACGGCGTATCACGGACGTGCTCGTCCATTATGCCTCGGATCGCAACGGGAAGTATCCGCGTCATTAGCACGTGGCAATCGTGAGACTTCATCCCGGTGAACCTCTTCTTCGCTACGTCCGGATATCCGCTTATATTCCCCGAGTAACCGTGAGGAACTTTCACTCCTAGGAGGCACCTGAAAAACTGCTCGAGCTCCTCCGGACTCGTTGTGAAGCGAGCGGCGGGAAGCTGCACCGCGTTCTTCTTAGCCCTTTTACGGAGACGTTGAGTCCCTTCCGTCGATCATCATCATCATCATCATCATCATCGTCGGTATCGGGGCTTGAAGATCTTTCCCGATGCCAAAATGTTTAAGATCGTATCTTGCTTTCGGTCCATCCTTGGACTTCTCCGAGTTGCAAAGAGTGCCAAGCGGACTCTCGGTAACGTTCTTCGTAATGTGCATGACATCGAGGTCGTGGGGCGTGTGGAGGACCTTCCGGTACTCCAAGTCGTGGAAAACGAGACCTCGCTTTCCATACACCGAGCAGCGGCTGCGGCTTCGGTCGCTTCTTTCCGGCGGCTGGGCACTCCTTCCAATTTTTCGGAAGATCATCGATTTCTGCGCCGCTCCTCGGGCGTGGGGGTCCATCGGGCTCATCTTTACCATTGAACGGATCACCGCGTTTTCTCCACGGGTGATCCAAGCGAAGCCACCTTCGAGCACCCGGGTAGACGGTTTTCGAGGACCCGGGATCCCTTGGTAGTTGTAGATGCGGGGTATCGTCCATGCACTTCACACGGCCGTTGAATCCGTGGCCCACCCGGGCGGATACATATGCGTAACCAGGATAGTCCGTGACCGTCGTGATCAACGCGGCTCTCATATCGAAATAAGTTCTAGTGTAGGCGTCCCACGTACGGGGTGGCGTCTTCCACAACGTGTCTAACTCCTCTTTCGGCAGCCCGAGATACAAATGCATGTCGACACCTGGTTGTTTCGGCCCCTGAATGAGAATACTCAGGTGTATGTACCTTTGCTTGGTGCACAGCCACGGGGGTAGGTTGTAAGGCCATACAAACACGAGGCCGGGTGCTATGCGTGCTACTCGGTTGCCGAATGGATTGAGTCCATCGGTGCTCATACCCGGCTCTGATGTTCCTTGCGTCGCCCCGAACCTAGGGAAGGCGATGTCCAATGTTTGCCAGCTGTCCGGCGTCGCGAAGGGTGTGTCGGCATATAGCCCATCTCCGGATCTTCTTCGGGCTTCGCCTTTCCTCGTGCCATTGCATGAGCTTTGCTTCCTTAGGGTCCACGAAATACCGCTGCGGACGGGGAGTGATAGGAAAGTACCATACCACCTTTCGAGGTACCTTCTTGTTCCCAACCTTGTACCGTCCGTGGCCACACACCGGACATGTGGTTCCGTCCTTGTACTCGCACCTATAAATCACACAATCATTAATGCGGGCGTGGTATTTTTCGTGCGGTAGGTCAAGGGGACACACGACTTTCTTGGCCTCCTCGGTACTACTTGGCAATGTGTTCCCCTCCGGGAGACGATCGTGCCAGAATTTTAAGCTCTTGCTGAAGGCCGGAATCGGTCCACTTGTTCTGCGTCTTCATCCGCGGGTAATCAAGCGTTACATGCAAGCGCGTATCCTGCGGACGACACCCGGGAAAGATCGGAGTCATCCCGTCTTTCTCCATTTGCGACAGCTTGGCTCTCTCTCTAGCTGCAACTCTATCGTTGCTCGTCTCCTGGAGGAGCAGATCTTGAACATGAGAGTCCCGCAAGGCCGAAATTAGCGTGGTCGCGCCGGAATCTTCTTCTTCATCATGATGATGTTCTCCGCCGGCATCTTCTTCTTCATGATGATCTTCTCCGTCGACTTCTTCTTCATGATGATAGTCCCCGTCGGCATGATGATAGTCTTCTTCATGATGATAGTCGTCTCGCTCGACATGGTCTTCATGCGCACCATTTGATGGGGCCGGCCGCGCCTGGTTGTCTTGCATGAAACCGCGCCTCGGCGGGTGCTCCTCCGGTTGTCCGGAATCGGGGTTGATCCAGCGCTCGAGTTTGCATGATCGACACGGACATCTTATCCGGCGCCTATTGTTCCGAATCATGTCCTCCTTCGCGTCTATCTTGTATCTAGAGATTCGAGCGGAACTCATCGAGAGGACCATGCTTGCCTGCAAATGGTATACATAGAACAGGAAATTAGAACCGCACCAAATGCACACACATGCATGGGCCGTACCTCTCCTCAAGGTATTACATGGAGTGGAAAAATTCGGCATGACCTCTCCTCAAAGTAGGACATATGGGTAGTGCAAAACTTGCCGAAACGGAAATGAATCAACATTTCGGCAAACATCCATGCACCACACCGGCACACACACAAGCGCTTCACCTGCAACAAGCATCCATACACACGACGGCCACACAAGATCTACAAGCATATGCATGTCTCCTCCAAGCATATGTATGTCTCCTCCAACTACTCACCTTCTAGATTCGATACCGAGACGAGACCGCGATCGATGACTTCGAGAGGAGGAGAGAGTATGGAGAGCCTTCTCCTCAACTCCAATTAAGTATCAACCAAAGTAAGTGTAATAAATACCCAAGCAAGTGAAAAGTGGAGTCAAAATGGTATGAGAGAGAAGGGGGGGACGAGCTAGATGGAGGAAGAAGAATGGCTTGTGTAGTGTGGTAGGTGGGAGGTTGCTCACTTTTGTAGATCTGGTTCGCTAATTCTGTGGCGCACCAACCACAGTGCGCCACAGAATAGCTTATTTCCGTGGCGCACCGACCGCGGTGCGCCACGGAATAACTTATTTCCGTGGCGCACAGAATACGATGCGCCACGAGAATACCTTATTTTTGTGGCGCACCGTCGCCGTGCGCCACGAAGAAGTAATTTCTGTGGCGCACCGAGGATTGTGCGCCATAGAAATTGTAAAACCAATGATTGGGGGTGACAGGGTGTGGGGCCCACCAAGTTTTTGTGGCGCACGGTTTAGCAGTGCGCCACAAAACTAAGCTATTTCTATGGCGCACCGAGCTTCGTGCGCCACAAAATAAGTTTCTGTGGCGCACCAAAAACGGTGCGCCACAGAACTAAGCTTCGCCTATAAGGCTTTTCCTACTAGTGTAGGGATTGTCATCAATTACCAAAACCACACATGGGGTAAAGGACATGTTCTTACAATCTCCCCCATTTTGGTAATTGATGACAATCTCTTTGAGAGGGTTTAGTTATGGAATTTAGCGAACAACCCAAGTTGAATATTTAGAGCAAACTCCCCCATAATATATGCATGTGTGAATGAACTTGAATTTCATTGCATATACCGACAATTAAAGCCTAGCGGAGTATCCTCTAAATGTTCAACCATGCGAAGCAACTAATGCAAGGCATGAAAGGCAAATGCTTAAGAACCAACAAAAGCAGTTCCCTTAAACCCTCCAAACTTCTCCCCCATTGGCATCGATTGCCAAAATGGACGAAAGGTTTGGAAGGCTAATATAGTGAGTGTTCCTCCACAAGTTGTGCATTTCTCATAATTGTGAGTGAAATCAAATGCACATATTTGATACGTCTCCAACGTACCTATAATTTCTGATGTTCCATGCTTGTTTTATGACAATACTTACATGTTTTGCTTGCACTTTATAATGTTTTTATGCATTTTCCGGAACTAACCTATTAACAAGATGCCACAGTGCCGGTTCTGTTTTACTCGCTGTTTTTGTTTCCGAGAAAGGCTGTTCGGGCAATATTCTCGAATTCGACGAAATCAACGCCCAAGATCCTATTTTTCCCGGAAGCATCCGAACACCGAAGGAGAGTCGGAGGAGAGCCGGGGGCCACCACACAGGTGGGCCGCGCGGGCCACACCCCGGCCGCGCCGGCCTGGTGTGGGGCCACCCTGTCGCCCCTCCCGCGCCGCCTCTTCGCCTATTTAAGCCCTTTCGACCTAAAAACGCAGGTACCAATTGACGAAACCCGGAAAGACTCCGGGGCGCCGCCACCATCGCGAAACTCCACTCGGGGACAGAAGTCTCTGTTCCGGCACCCTGCCGTGACGGGGAAGTGCCCCGGAAGCCATCTCCATCAACGCCATCGCCTCCATCATGCTCCGTGAGTAGTTCCCCCATGGACTACGGGTTCTAGCTGTAGCTAGTTGGTATTCTCTCCCCCATGTACTTCAATACAATGATCTCATGAGCTGCCTTACATAATTGAGATTCATCTGATGTAATCGTTGTTGTGTTTGTCGGGATCCGATGGATTGTTACGTTATGATTGTCTATCTATAAAGTTTGTGAAGTTATTGTTGTTGCAATCTTGTTGTGTTTAATGCTTGTCACTAGGGCCCGAGTGGCATGATCTTAGATTTAAGCTCTATACTTATTGCTTAGATTGTATCTGCAAGTTGTATGCACATGTCTATGTCCGGAACCAAAGGCCCCAAAGTGACAGAATTGGGACAACCGGAGGGGAAGGCTTAGATATGAGGATCACATGTTTTCACGGAGTGTTAATGCTTTGCTCCGGTGATCTATTAAAAGGAGTGCCTTAATTTCCAAGAGATTCCCTAGAGGCCCTGGCCGCCACCGGCTGGTAGGACAAAAGATGTTGTGCAAGTTCCTCATTGCAAGCACGTACGACTATAATTGGAAAACATGCCTACATGATTAATGATCTTGATATTCTGTCTTAATGCTATTTCAATCCTATCAATTGCCCAACTGTAATTTGTTCACCCAACAGTTGTTATTGGAGAGTTGCCACTAGTGTAGATAGCTGGGAACCCCGGTCCATCTTTCATCATCATATACTCGTTCTACATGTCATTGGAAGTAGTATCAACTATCTTCCGGTGCCATTGCTCCCGTGTTACTATTACTCGCTGCTGTGTTATCTGTTACTATTGCTCTCATATCATCTGCTACTTTCACATCACCCTCGTTACTAGTGCTTTTCCAGGTGCAGTTGAATTGACAACTCGGTTGTTAAGGCTTATAAGTATTCTTTACCTCCCCTTGTGTCGAATCAATAAATTTGGGTTTTACTTCCCTCGAAGACTCGCTGCGATCCCCTATACTTGTGGGTCATCAAGATCTGTTTTCAGGCGCCGTTGCCGGGGAGGCATAGCTCTACTCATAAGTTCACCTGGGGAGTACACTCTACCTCTCTCTCTGTTTTATTTTATTTTGTTTTGCTTAGTTTACTTTTGTTTAGTTTATTTGTGCTTAGTTTATTTCTGTCTAGTATTATTTTTCTTAGTTTACTTTTGCTTAGTTTCTTTTTGTCTTGTTTTATTTTCCTCATATACCCAAAAATCCATAAAAATTTGAAAAACCTAAAAATTAAAAACTGATATTATGGGAGAACCTACAACCTATTTGGAGCTTATAGAATATTATAATAATTATAGAGAATCAAGAGCGGGAAAAGTGATGAGTGCTGTGATAGAAAAATTGAATACAATTGCTAAAATCTTGCTTAAACGCCATGATATAAACTGTTGCTCTCAACAGGACACTAAACATCTTAAATTTCAATGTGGCTTTAGTGAGGAATTTTTAATTAAGAACTATAATCGGAATAGCTATATTCATTTTGGGTTTGAAGAGGTAGAACAATTTGTCATATTTATGGGAGCCTCCGAGATAGAATCCTTCATGGTTAAAAATTATGAAACTTGTGTTGTTTGTAAGGACCTTAAAGATTATGTCTCTTCTATCCTTAATTTTTGCAGTGAAAGTTACACCGATAATCCTTATATCATTGATTATAAAGAGAGACTCATTAATGCACAAGAATGCACTCACAATTTGCAGGGACTCGTGGAAGAAGAAATTGATGAACCTGAAAGCTCATTGGATGAAAAAGAGGAGGAAATTGATGAACCTGAAAGCTCATTGGATGAAAAAGAAGAGGAGAGTGGTGAACAAAAGGAGGAAGAATGGATTAGCTACCCATGCCAACCTTCTAATGAGAGTAACTCTTTATCTCTTACACTATTTGATTGTCCTCCATGCTTACCGAAAGAGGTTGAATGTTATGTTCCTGTGGATTCTCTTGAAATATTCCATATGAGTAAAACTTGTGAGAATAATTATGCTACTATTATTTATGATAATCCATGCTACTTTGATAAATCTTATGATAATGCTTTGTTTGTGCCTGATGTCGAAATGCATGGTACTAAAGAATTTTGCGTAGCAAATGTTTATGATAAATCTCTAGATGATGGTCCTATGTTACTTGATAATATTAATTGTACTACTAATGAAAATGGGATTGGAGAGGTCTTGACATTATCTATGAGTCCCATATCTCTTGAGATTGATCAACCATCTTGTTATATTATTGATAAAAGTGTGTTTGAAAGTTTTAATCGCACTATTTTTGAGCTTGATAAAAATTATGTGTTTATGGATCATGAAAAGCATGCTATATGTGATAGTTATATTATTGAGTTTGTTCATGAAGCTACTGAAAATTACGGATGAATCCCGATGATCACATGGGTACATACGCACGCGTTAACTGCTTGACACGTATCAAACGGTGTTAGTTGGCTGTGAAAAAATTGAGAGAGACTATTTTTTTAACCGGCCGTATCCACACGACCTCATCCTCATCCACCAAGCGTGCAACGCCGGCCAACATGTTCGCGCGCTGCCTCCGGGCGCGCGTCGACATCACCGGGCCGAGTTCGTCTTCTCTGAGCCCGACTCCAAGCGCCTCCGCCTCAAGCTCCGCTTCCGCCGTGAGGTCCTCAACGACATCGTCCTCGAGCAGAACCACCCCGTCGAGTTCGTCGTCCGCCGCCGCCTTCGGGAACGCGCCTGGGGAGGCCAGCGCTGTCGGGCTAGCGCCGAGGCTACCGCCGCCTAGGGTGGGGAGGTCGCCAACGCGCATGTAGTGGGGAGGTCGACCGGCGGCCGACGAGATCCCACCGGTGGCCGACGAGATCCCGCGTGCTGGACGGTTGAGGTGGCCACCCGGGTGCGCCAGCCTGCAAGCACGAACTCTCCACGCTCCTCGACATCCTCCCGTCGCCGACCTCGGCCTCGCCGACGACGTCGCCGGCCGCAGCGAGGAGAGCGCATGGCAACGGCGGAGTCCACGATGCCGCTGTGGTGCACCCGCCTCAAGCCAAGCCATATGTAGCGCTCCCAGCTTTGGCACGAGCGGAATTAGAGAAAGAAATAAAATTGACAGAGGAGGGGCGGAGCTGATTGGCTCCGGCGGCGACATTGGAGCTCGCGTGCAGCTCGGCACGAGCACCTGCTCCTGCCCGTTCTCCGCCTTGGGCGAGGAAAATACAGGGGCAGTGGCCTGGTGATCCCCATCGACGGAAATCGAGCGCGTGTACAACGAACAAATCGAGGGCCCTGCCATGCCCCGCCTCGTGCGGGGCGGCGCCGCCGATGCTCGTGCGCCAGGACCTCCTCCCTAGCGCCGCCACTCGCAACTCCCAATCTCCCCACGAATCGGACCAACACACCGACGCCATCTAGCAGTTGTGGTATGAGCGGAATTAGAGAGAGATAGCAAGAAATCGGAGATTCCCTGTACGGGAGAGGGAGCCGCTGGAACGAATGGCAGCAGCGGCTTGGGGCATGGCCTCGGCGGAGGAAGGAGACATAGAGTATCTGCCAACATTTTTCATTTTCTATTCACATGAAGCAGGCCTCACACTTATTGCTTTCTACTATTCACGCATGTCTGTATGGTGGCTGCTGCTGCCATCGCGGTGTCATTTGTCAGCAACATGCAAAGAAAAGTTCACACCGTGTAGTGGCCGTCTGTGGCTGAGCTGCATCCAACGGTGCTGAAAAAAATCGAACGGTATTTGACGCATGCGCACCTACCCATCTGTACACCAAATCCACTCTCCTGAAAATTATTATGAGAGAGGAAAATATAGTTGTAGAAATTTTCATGGTGCTAAAACACCTCTCTATATGCTTAAAATTTTGAAGTTACTCTTGTTTTATCTTCTTGTGCTTATCACTTTGTTCTTCATGAATTTATTTGTGTACAAGATTCCTATGCATAGGAAGTGGGTTAGACTTAAATATGTTTTTAATTTGCTTTTTGATGCTCTCTTTTGCTTCAACTCTTATTTCTTGCGAGTGCAACATTAAAACTCATTGAGCCCATCTTAATGGCTATAAAGAAAGAACTTCTTGGGAGATAACCCATGTGTTTATTTTGTCTGCTGTTTTGTTGTGTCTTGGAAGTTGTTACTACTGTAGCAACCTCTCCTTATCTTTATTTTATTTCAATGTTGTGCCAAGTGAAGCCTCTAATCGAAGGTTGATACTAGATTTGGATTTCTGCGCAGAAACAGATTTCTATCTGTCACGAATCTGGGCTGTTTTCTCTGTAGGTAACTCAGAAAATTATGCTAATTTACGTGCGTGTTCCTCAGATATGTACGCAACTTTCGTTAGTTTTGAGTTTTCTGATTTGAGCAACGGAAGTACCTCTTTTAAATTCGTCTTTACTCGGCTGTTCTGTTTTGGCAGATTCTGTCTCTGTTTTTGCATTGTCTCTTGCGGACTTTAAGCAAGGCTTTCTAGACGTGGAGAGCTGTAGCTAATGTTTTATTGAGTTCTTGCAATGTGTCACTACAGGACCAAGGTGGATTCAAGTTTTTTGAGTACAAACCCCTCTAATGAAGTTTATAAGAAGTTTGGTGTGAAGGAAGTTTTCAAGGGTCAAGAGAGGAGGATGATATATGATCAAGAAGAGTGAAAAGTCTAAGCTTGGGGATGCCCCCGTGGTTCATCCCTGCATATTTCAAGAAGACTCAAGCGTCTAATCTTGGGGATGCCCAAGGCATCCCCTTCTGCATCAACTTATCAGGTTTCTTCTATTGAAACTATATTTTTATTCGGTCACATCATATGTGCTTTACTTGGAGCGTCTATGTGCTTTTATTTTTGTTTTTGTTTGAATAAGATCGGATCCTAGCAATCCTTGTTTGGGAGAGAGACACGCTCCGCTTTTTCATATGAACACTTGTTCTTCGTTTTACTTTTAATGTTCAATGATAAAAGTTGGAAGCTACATCACTTATGGTTATTTGGTTGGAAACAGAAAATGCCTCATATTGTCTTGAATAATTTGACACTTGGCAATTGTTTTGAGCTCTCAAGTAGATCATGATTAAGTTTTTTCATGTAGTTTAAACCTATTAGTGGAGAACTACTGTAGAGCTTGTTGAAATTGGTTTGCATGATTGGTCTCCCTTAAGGTCTAGATATTTTCTGGTAAAAGTGTTTGAGCAACAAGGAAGAAAGTGTAGAGTATTATAATGCTTGCATAATGTTCTTATGTAAGTTTTGCTGTACCGGTTCATACTTGTGTTTGCTTCAAACAACCTTGCTAGCCAAAGCCTTGTACTGAGAGGAAATGCTTCTCGTGCATCCAAAACCTTGAGCCAAAACCTATGCCATTTGTGTCCATCATACCTACCTACTACATGGTATTTCTCCGCCATTCCAAAGTAAATTGCTTGAGTGCTACCTTTAAACAATTCAAAATTTATCACCTCTGATTTGTGTCATGTTTAATAGCTCATGATGAAGTATGTGGTGTTTATCTTTCAATCTTGTTGGGCAACTTTCACCAATGGACTAGTGGCTTCATCCGCTTATCCAATAACTTTGCAAAAAGAGCTGGCAATGGGATTCCCAGTCCCAAATTAATTAACAAAAATAGACACTCCTCCATGGTATGTGATTGTTGGACGGCACCCGAAGGATTCGGTTAGCCATGGCTTGAGAAAGCAAAGGTGGGGAGGAGTGTCATCATAATAAAACTAAAATAAAAAGGCACTCCTTCATGGTATGATATTCTTGGCAGGCACCCGAGGATTCGGTTAGCCATGGTTTGTGAAAGAAAGGTTGGAAGGAGTGCCACCCAAAAATAAAAATAATTCATGGGAGCCGCTCTTTGAAGGTTTGTCCGGCAAGGGGTTAGAGTGCCCACTACCATTCGTTGACAACAACAAACACCTCTCAAAACTTTACTTTTATGCTCTCTTTATGTTTTCAAAACCAAAGCTCTAGCACAAATATAGCAATCAATGCTTCCTCTCGCGAAGGGCCATTCTTTTACTTTATGTTGAGTCAGTTTACCTACTTCCTTCCATCTTAGAAGCAAACACTTGTGTCAACTGTGCATTGATTCTTACATACTAGCTTATTCGCATTCATTATATTACTTTGTGTTGACCATTATCCATGAGATATGTATGTTGAAAGTTGAAAGAAACTGCTGAAACTTAAATCTTCCTCTGTGTTGCTTCAAGGCCTTTACTTTGAATTTATTGCTTTATGAGTTAACTCTTGTGTGAGACTTTTGATGCTTTTCTTGAAAGTACTATTCATGAAAAGTTTTGCTATATGTTATCTATTTGTTAGCAACTATAGATCATTGCCTTGAGTCACTTCATTCATCTCATGTGCTTTATAATAGTATGATCAAGGTTATGTAAGTAGCATGTCACTACAGAAATTACTCTTTTTATCGTTTACCTACTCGAGGGCGAGCAGGAACTAAGCTTGGGGATGTTGATACGTCACCAACGTACCTATAATTTCTGATGTTCCATGCTTGTTTCATGACAATACTTACATGTTTTGCTTGCACTTTATAATGTTTTTATGCATTTTCCGGAACTAACCTATTAACAAGATGCCACAGTGCCGCTTCTGCTTTCTGCTGTTTTTGGTTCCGAAGGCTCGTTCGGGCAATATTCTCGGAATTCGACGAAATCAACGCCCAAGATCCTATTTTTCCCGGAAGCATCCGGAACACCGAAGGAGAGTCGGAGGAGAGCCGGGGGGCCACCACACAGGTGGGCCGCGCGGGCCACACCCCGGCCGCACCGGCCTGGTGTGGGGCCACCTGTCGCCCTCCCGCGCCGCCTCTTCGCCTATTTAAGCCCTTTCGACCTAAAAACGCAGTACCAATTGACGAAACTCCGTGAAAGACTCCGTGGGCGCCGCCACCATCGCGAAACTCCAATTCGGGGGACGAAGTCTCGTTCCGGCACCCTGCCGGGACGGGGAAGTGCCCCGGAAGCCATCTCCATCAACGCCATCGCCTCCATCATGCTCCGTGAGTAGTTCCCCCATGGACTACGGGTTCTAGCCGTAGCTAGTTGGTATTCTCTCCCCCATGTACTTCAATACAATGATCTCATGAGCTGTCTTACATGATTGAGATTCATCTGATGTAATCGGTGTTGTGTTTGTCGGGATCCGATGGATTGTTACGTTATGATTGTCTATCTATAAAGTTTGTGAAGTTATTGTTGTTGCAATCTTGTTGTGTTTAATGCTTGTCACTAGGGCCCGAGTGGCATGATCTTAGATTTAAGCTCTATACTTATTGCTTAGATTGTATCTGCAAGTTGTATGCACATGTCTATGTCCGGAACCAAAGGCCCCAAAGTGACAGAAATTGGGACACCTGGAGGGGAAGGCTTAGATATGAGGATCACATGTTTTCACGGAGTGTTAATGCTTTGCTCCGGTGCTCTATTAAAAGGAGTGCCTTAATTTCCAGTAGATTCCCTAGAGGCCCGGCTGCCACCGGCTGGTAGGACAAAAGATGTTGTGCAAGTTTCTCATTGCGAGCACGTACGACTATAATTGGAAAACATGCCTACATGATTAATGATCTTGATATTCTGTCTTAATGCTATTTCAATCCTATCAATTGCCCAACTGTAATTTGTTCACCCAACACTTGTTATTGGAGAGTTGCCACTAGTGTAGATAGCTGGGAACCCCGGTCCATCTTTCATCATCATATACTCGTTCTACATGTCATTGGAAGTAGTATCAACTATCTTCTGGTGCCATTGCTCCTGTGTTACTATTACTGCTTCTGTGTTACTGTTACTATTGCTCTCATATCATCGCTACTTTCACATCACCCCCGTTACTAGTGCTTTTCCAGGTGTAGCTGAATTGACAACTCAGTTGTTAAGGCTTATAAGTATTCTTTACCTCCCCTTGTGTCGAATCAATAAATTTGGGTTTTACTTCCCTCGAAGACTACTGCGATCCCCTATACTTGTGGGTCATCAATATTCAATGACGAATATTCGGAGGAAATCAAACTATATTGAGGATCAAAGATTGCAAGAGGATGTGAAGGTAAAGCAAGCAATCAATGAACCAACAATAAGCTTTAAGTAATATGTGGAAGCTCACCAAAGTTTGTGCACAAGATAAACAATTTGCATTGAAGAATAAGGTGCACAAACATGGCATCATTACTCCCACAAGACCACTCAAAGCATGTGTCATAATCAACTATGAGTGCTTGAAGATGTAAATAGTATAAAACGAGCACTCATAGCCAAGTTCTCTGTGAAGTCATCAAAGAGTCAAATAAGAATAAAGGAATGGACTCCAACAAAGAGGGATATCAAAAGATATGCACCATCTCTTATGTGTATAAGTTTCTCTAAGTGGACAACATCACGAAGACGTTTATTCACAAAGAAACATGCACACACAAGATAGGTACACGAGAGATAGAGCAAGATATCCAAAACAAGCATGCTCAAGGACTTATCTCATGTTAAGAATCTAAACCAAATATAAGAAATGAGATAACCCACTCCCAAAGAAAGCAAGGTTCGAATAAACCAAACTTTCAACACTTTTCATGATGGCACAAAATTACCGAAAAGAAAAGGTTTGTCTTCCAAGGTTAAATTCTTGAAACAATGAAGTGTTCTAGCAAACATAGGAGAGCTCCCCCAAAATCAGTGCACCATTTAGAATTTTGCATTTGAATACAAAGTGCACAAATGCGGGATTTGCTCAATCATGTTTGCCAAAACACCAACAAGGTTCAAGTGAAATAAGGAGATCCAAAAGAAGCAAGGAAGACAAATGGGAGTTTAACCCACAAGGACAAATTCTTGGCAAGAAATGAAGCAATTGAGCACATGAGCCAAGTGTGAGGATGATCCAGAACAATATTACACAATTTATTACCAATTGTCAAAGGACAAGAGGTGTATAGGAAATATCCATATGTAGTTTGTGAGTATGTCCAAGATTATCTTCACAACAAGAAAGCACAAGGTAAGGTGGGATTTGTTTGAGCACACATATCACATAGGAACAAGATAATCTATAATATCAACACTATGTGACACAACCTCAATTGTTCACATTTTCTAGGCTTGTAAAATGCACGAGGCACCATACTCCCCCATAATGTGATAAATACATTGTTCGTGCAAGAGGCAAATAAGAACCAAGTGAGATAGTTAATGGACCTTATAGAATTTTAATTCATCACGTCACACATTTTTAGGATTGTGAAACGCACGAAGCATATCACTCCCCCAAAATGGGATAGTCCATTAATTTCTCACATGAGCCAACAACTAAGATATGAACAAGATGCAATAGGCTCAACAAAGAACAATTGTACATGATGTGCCACCCAACATAAACAAGAAGCAAGATAAGCAAGTAGGGAGCACAACATACACAATCACATGCAAGGCACAAAACCAACACATGTAAAAGGGGAGCGAGTAACTTTTCAATATAAAGGAGTTGAGGACTCGTTACCGCAAGGAGGTGCATGGGTAAAGGATAAGAGGAATACAACTTGACTTGAGGAAGTGAGAATGATGAAGATCCCCTAAGTCTTCATGAGCTAGTCAAGCCTCCATGCCCTCCACGTGTGCCTATTGATCAAGTTTTGGTTTGTTGGTCCCCAACTAAGTTGGGTCCTAAGAAGTTAGTCACAATAGGCTTGGCAACCCAAATGGTTCTTTTTGCGAAACCACTTTGAGTGCCAACATATTTGGCAAACACATCGCCAACCTTATCCTTATGTAGAGAGTAAGCACCATGGATCAAGATAGGGTTGGATGAGTTACCACTAGTGCAAGAGGAGGAGATGTGGCCCTTCTCATGGCATATGTAGCATCTTCTTCTCTTCTCCTTCTTCTCACTTGATTTCTCCACAACGGGAGCCTTGGCTTGATCCTTCTCGGGTAGCGGCCCTTCTCCAAGTTGAGGTAGACCTTGAGCTTGGCCTTGAGGTAGACCAAGAGCTCCATATTGAGGCCGCTTCCCTTGTTTCTTCACGCCATGTGGCTTCTTATTCAAGGGGCACAATCTAACATGATGCCCTTCAATCTTGCACTTGAAGCACACAATCTTGGCGGGGTCCTTCACATGCCTTTGGCCCTTCTTCCGCTTGTGCGAGGTGGACTTGTTCTTGTTGTTGGAGTTGAATCCAAGTCCACTCTTGTCATTGGGGAATTGCTTCCCCTCATGACCCTTTACCAAGTTCTTCTTCAAAGAAGTGACTTGGGCCTCGAGCTCTTCGATTTCCCCTACATGGTTAGTAACAACACAAGTACTAGAGGAAGTGGAAGCGTTATTGTTAGAGCAACAAGGCAAGGTATGTAATTCACCACAAGATATAGCAATAGCATGGGTGGGTGATTTACTAGCACTAGCACATGGAATTGTAGAACAAGGCATAGAAGGTAGTTCACCACAAGATAAGTCAATAGCATGAATGGGTGAACTAAAAGCACTAGCACATGGCAAAATAGCATTTTGAGAGGTAGTGCTAGTACTCACATGAGGCACACAAGATTTTACCTTTGACATGATAGCCTCATGAGCTAACTTTAGCAAATCATGAGAGACTAGAAGATCATCATGGGAGCTAGAAAGCTTTCCATGACTTTCTTCCAATTTCTCATAATTGCTTGTTAGCAAAGCAAGTTGAGCCCTTAGCTCAACATTCTCCTTCAAGATGGAAGCTTCACAAGAGGTAGAGTTAGTAGCACAAGCATTATCAATTATAGCACAAGGAGAAGGCAACTTAGCAAGCTCTATTTGGTTGAGAGCCGTAAATTGCTCAAGTGACTCGGTGAGAAGCTCACAATCCTCAAGGAGTTTACCATGAACAATTACTAGCTCATCATATTTAATTTGAAAATCATGTGCCACCTCTAAAGCTCTATCACGAGATTCCTTTACCCTACGTATTTTTAGAGCAAATTTCTCTTCAAGAGTTTCATTGGTGGTTTGTTGTTCTTTAAGAGCTTCTTTAAGAGTTGCAATCTCAATTGCATCCTCGGGCTCATACTCTTCCTTTTTCTCAATAAGTTTTGTGCTCTTAATGGCAAAATTGAAGATTTTCATGAAGCTAGAGCGAGTAAGTTTCTTCTTAGGAAGAGCATGATAAACCGACTCTCCCAACTTGTTTAAGGAAGCAACACTAAGTACTTCCATATCATCATCCTCATCATCACTAGATAGATAGGGTTCCAAGGAAGGAGATACCTTAGAAGCTTTAGCCATAAGGCAAGTGTAGGAACCGTGCAATGATGAAGAAGATGAACTCCTTGAAGCTCCACCCAAGATCTTATCTTGGCCCATAGTATCTTTGGTTTCCTCTATATTGTTAGTCACACAAATACTAGAGGAAAGCAAAGTATCTTCATTATGGCAACAAGACAAGAGAAGCATATCATCATGGGATGAAGATATGCAAGGACTATCAACACTAGCATGTAAATCATTTATAGTGCTACAAGTGTTAAAGCCCAAAGATGAGACATTGAAATGGGATATAGATGAAGAATCATCAAGAGAGCGCTCACCATCAACAATGCAATGTTCATCACCACTCACCATACCATTACCTTGTGTCTTACCACACGTTGGTGAAGTGGAAGGAGCGTGATCATCCTCAATGGTCTTGGATCCACCATATGTATCTCGAAGCTTTGTCCAAACCTCATGAGCACTCCGGAAAGGCGCAATGGAGGAAATCACTACATGACTCACAACACGGCAAAGGACTTTAGTAGCTTGAGCATCTAGATAAGAGTTTTTCTTCTCCTCAAAAGTTGGATTTTGTGGATCCTTAGGAGGAGAAAAACCCATATCAAGAATTTGCTCCACATGTGGGTCCATGTCCCTAAAATAATCAAGCATGTAGAATTTCCAAGCATCATAATTAGTGCCATCAAATGTATAGGAAGAAGTGTGCACTAATCCTCTAGCCGACATCATACTCTCTAGGCGGTGAAGCCCAACAAGATAAGAGAGCCCTAGCTCTGATACCAATTGAATGTTCTAGGACGTCGCCTAGAGGGGGGGTGAATAGGCGGTGTATAAAAACTTCTACTTGAGAGCTAAACTAGGCGGAATAAAACTACACATGTGTTTACTAGTTTAGCTCAAGGCCCATCAACTAGGGGTTTGCCTAAGTGCTCCAACAACCTATGCTAGCATGATGAGCAACAAGGTGATAACAAGATAGGCATAGCATCAAGCAAGATAGATATCACAATGTAAAGCGCATAGGTAAAGGAGCTCGGGTTGAGAAGTAACCTGGCGCACGAGGAGACGACGATGTATCCCGAAGTTCACACCACAAAAGGTGCTACGTCTCCGTTGGAGCAAGTGTGGAGGCACGAGGCACTCCAAGGAGCCAACTAGGGCCACCGTATTCTCCTCGAGCCTTTCCACCAAAGGAAAGCCTCGATCCACTAAGGGACACTTGAGGGTGGTCACCGAACCCGTACAAGCTTGGGCATACACCAAGTATCAACCTTGAGGCAACTCCACAACACGGAGGCTCTCAAGTACACGGCCACCAAGGAACCCGTCCAATGCCCCACCAAGGAACTCTTCCAATGCCCCACTAAGGAACCCTTCCAATGCCCCACCAAGGAACCCTTCCAATGCCCCACTAAGGAACCCTTCCAATGCCCCACCAAGGAACCCTTCCAATGCCCCACCAAGGAACCCTTCCAATGCCCCACCAAGGAACCCTATCACCAAGATCCACTAAGGAAGAACACACACACCCTACGAGATCGAAACCCCGGAGAGAGCACAACCGATGCACCTAATGCAATGGCTAAGAACACCACTAAGATGCCCAAGTTCTTCTCTCCCAAATTCCAACAAAGCTACACAAGCTATTGGGGGAATAAGGGAGGAAGAACAAAGTGAGGAGAAACACCAAGAAACTCCAAGATCTAGATCTAGCAAGATCCTCTCACTTAGAGGAGGATTCAATTGGTGAAGCTCTAGATCTAGATCTTCTCTCTCCTTTCCCCCAAAAATATGCAACAAATAGTGGGGGGATCAAGAGGAGGAAGAAAGAACCCAAGGTCAACAATGGAGGAGAGAGAGTGGAGGTGCAGGGTTGGTTTGGGCGGAGGTGGAAGAGAGGTATAAATAGGGGACCCAGAAATATAGTTGTTGGGCTGGAAAAACGGTCAGATTCGCGCCCCAAGCGGTACTACCGCTTGTCAAAGCGGTACTACCGCTCGCACGCGATCTGTGCAAAAAACAGCTGAAAAACGGGCCAAACCGGTAGTACCGCTCTGCGGAGCGGTACTACCGCTTGTGCAAACTATCACAGCAAACTGGAATCGGGAGAGAGAAGTGCAGCCGCGGCAGTGTGATTGCATGCGCATGTGGGCAGGCACTGCAACGCAGAGGTGGGGCCAGCTTGGGGCGCGCGCGCAGCGGAGCAGCAGCAGCAAGCAGCAGGAGCAGTGCGGGGCCAGCGGCGCGGCAACCCAGGCGCGGGCGGGAGAGGCGCAAGTGGCGCGGGGGCTCTCCCGATCGGGGTCAACGCCCTGGCCTCGATCCCTGGATCGATCGAGCGCCAGCGGCACGGTGGGCGAGCGGGCAGCGCTTCGGCCTGGCGAGCGAGCTGGGCCTGGCGTGGGTGGTGCGGCCCAAAGCGGGCGGATTTGGTGGAGGCTGCTGGGGAAGAAGAAGTGGGCCGGTACTACCGGGGCCGGTAACGGTCCTGGTACCGTAATTGGGTTACGGTACTACCGGGCCGGTACCGGCCTGGTACCGCTTGTGATCCAGTAAGCCAAAACGCGCGTGCGGTATTTAGGCCTTTACCGCCCGCGGTAGTACCGCCCGGCCCATGTGCTGTTTTCTTTTCTTTTTCAAATAGAGCAAACGGAAAACGCAATATCTTGAGCTAGGAAACTCCAAATGACATGAAACCAGTTTTGTTGGAAAGAGGGCGACAAGAGCTACCTTCTCACATTATGAAATCATGGAAAAGAGTGAGTGATGATTTTCCCATGGTCATAGAGGTGTAACCTCTCAATATGGTATATCGGGAAAACCATCACTCTCGCATACGCAACATGCGATGCAACCGAAATCCATTTCATGCATAAGAACCAAGAAGAACCAAGAACGCGATGCAATGCATGCAAGGTTTGAGCTCTCTCCGATGATACGACCCACTATCCTATCGAGCACAAACCTAGTCCTTGCGCGTTCTTCTCGAGTCGGTAAGCTCCGTCTTCACCCTCTTCATCATTGTCCATGCCACCGTCTTCTTCCATCTTGTACGCACACCACCGTCGTCATCCATCTTCAACGCCGTCTTCTCTCTTCATCTTCTACGCCATATTCTCTCTTCATCTCCAACACCGTCTTTGTCTCTCTTCGACACCATCTTCATCATAGTACTCCGTCTTCTCCATCTTACAACCTTGAGTCCAACATGACTATGGACTTGACCTAAGATTGATTCTCAATGCAACCGTTAGTCCATAGGGATTGTCATCAATTACCAAAACCACACATGGGGTAAAGGACATGTTCTTACAAAAGCATCAAGTGGCGAGCAATGAGCCGCCGGTCCTGGTAATGCTACACCTACTGATTATTATTTTTAAACGAAAATAGGCTATCGGCTACCGGCTGACGTGGGACTCCACCTCGAGTCGACGGGCCAATGATTTACAGAACAAAAACAAAGATACCGATGACTATGGTTTCCCCTGTATCTGCCGCCTAGCTTCCGGCGACTCACGGCGTCGTTGCCGATGTCGCCCTTGTCTTCAGCAGCGCCCAACACGGCCTATGGCCGCTGGCCATCGCCCTGTTCCCAGCTCGCCCAGTCACCGGGCTCACCAAGGAGCTCTGTTTGTTGTGTGATGAACGGCTACCTCCCGACTATGAAGCGCGGAAATTTCACTTTTCTGCCGTACCGGTATCGGATATTGGTCGGATACGGGATACTGCATGGATTCTTCCTTAGATGTATCCGTATGTATCTGGTAATATTTAAATTAATAAAAATAAGAAAATTACGGATAAATGAGGGATACCTAAGGGATACTCGAGAGATACTGACGAGGTACTTGAGCCAGCCACCATCCACTCATCTTCTACCGTCGATCCTTCCACTCCACCTGTAATATCCCAGATAATGGGGTTACAAAAATAGAGGAAACGGATGTGTGCATTGCATTCATGCATAGAAAATCTGGGGAATTTTCGCGCTTTAAAATAAAACAATCCACGAATGGCGAAGTTTCACTTGATCTGGGTGGAATTGAAGTAGCTCATCAAGTCAAGCGCTATAAACTTCAATGTGACTTTGTTAAAACCTTGTTTTGGGTAGAGATGATTTGATCTAAGGGGTTAGATCAAATGGAACTAATAATCAACACAACAACACTTTACTCAATGATCAACTACTTGATCTTATTAAAGATCACAACATGATATTCCTTGCCATAACATAGGAACATCCATCTAATTGGAAATCAAGTAACAATAATTGGAGAAAACTATTCTTCACTTATCTTCTCCATGTCTTAAAACTAATCTATAATCCTACCATGAAAACTCATGGTAATCATTCCACTTCAACATTGGAAATTATAACAAGAAGATCCACTCCAGAAATAGATATTCTTCTCTATTCCAAATTATTATACATAACACCTAGAGAGGTGAGAGTCCTATTTTATTTAGGGAAGCAATGACAAACTCTTGAGGCAAACCTTGGATATAAATATCCATATGATCACAACATTGTCTTCAAGAGGAACCCTAGAGTATTACTCAAGACATTCCCAAAATGAGAGAGACCATTTATACTAATCCAAGCTTTACCTATTTAAGAATAAAAGACAACCATTGAACTAAAGTATTAGGTTATAAACCATTTCACCATGGAGTGGTGAGATAACCTAATATCACATGGAATAATACCATATCCATGAATTGATAAAGTAAGGAGGAGATTAACTCAATCAAGATAGCCAAGTGGAGTTTTAGACTTAATACCTATTGAGATATTGTGAGTACACCATAAACCCTAGAATAACCATTCCTTTATAAGAGAGCCCAAGCTATGGTGTTACACTCAAGTAGTTGAGGCAACACTTGAATGTGAGGGAGAGAACTATCCATATACCAGATGATTATATCATCATTTATTAAGTAGAACCCTAACATAATATCTCAGGCATTCTCCTGGGATATAAACTTAAGAGGCAACCATAGTAGTCCCATTCAAGAGGATAAAAATAGAAGTGCTATACCCTAGTTGATCAAGACAATGCTTGATCATGGAAGTGAGAACCCATTTCATGAGAGATAACTTAGGAAGCCAAACCTTGATCATTATAAATTGAGTGATGATCATAAACCCTAAGAACTTGAGGTAGAGATATTAAGAACAAGTTGATCATGCCTAATCCATGATCATGTTCTTGAGGTATTGGGGATAAACCTTAATAGGATAAGCAGATATCATTAGCCACATGAAATTATAAGGAGATCAATAATAAGAAACCCTAGGCTTAGATCCCAACCTTAACTTGTGAACCACTTGGTCATCACAGGTATAATTCTACCACATTTACGTTCCACCTTATCATGGTTAGGGGAGATTAACCCTAGCACATGCAATATGGTGTCATCTCATCTCACAACCAAGAATTAAACCTCAACCCTAGTTTATGTATCACTATGGTGATCATAATACAAACCAGGCCATAGATGAGATTCAAACCAATTGCCATTAGGTGAATCTCATTAGAACCTTAGAAATTGCTCACAAACTATATCTTTGGTTTCAATTATGAACCAAAGATTAACCTTGTGCTATATTTAATAATTAAAACCCATAAGTGGTGATCAACCACTTATCATTAGAATCAAAACCAAACCATGATGAGAGTAATACCTACTCTAAGTAATTCAAGGTGTTATTAAATAGAATCCTAGTGCCACCTTTGAAATATGGATAATCAAATCTACAAAACCTTCACAAGCAAGTGCTCACATAAAATCAGGTGCAAGTGACCAATTCCCTAAATTGAAACCAAGTCTTAATACAACCTTTAAAATACTTTGAGCTGAAAGCATCAACTATAATAATCCAAAGAATTTGATTCACAAGAAAATGGAAATAATAATGAGAGCACAAAATCATGATTAATTAAAAATTGCAATAGAAAGTTCATACATAAAGAATAAATGATCATTCAAAAACAATTCAGTATTAAAATGATCTTCTTATTAGTCCTCAATAAATTCCAATTCTCAAACACCTGCAAAATAAAAGGATTCAAATTTGAATTAAAAACAGAATTCAAAAATAGAAATACAAAACAGAAAATAAATAAAAGAGAAATAGAAGAAAAACCTCACCTGGACTTACCTGGCTGTGTAGCCCATCAGTAGCAGCCCAACACGGCCCAACACCGCAGCCCAACACGGCCCACCATACCTTTTCGATGGATAAGACCGAAGACGAGGTCGCCACCTTCGTCTTCGCCACCGTCGACGCACTGGGGAGTGCCACGACGCCGGCAAGCCACGTCCCGGCCGCCGTTGTTGACCTGGACGCCCGTCGACAAACGTGGACGCCTTATAAATACTTGGTCGAAGCCCTCCTCGCTCCCGTTCTTCTTTTCTCCCCAATTTCTCAAACCCTAGCCGCCCGGTAATCTTCGTCACCGCCGATTAGGGCCACCTCGAGCACCGCCGTGAAGCCCTGGAGCTTCGCCTTGTCGCCAGCAACCCCCTCGTCAACGCATGCTTGCCGGGAAGCCCTACAACCGACGAATCGGATCGCCATTTCTCCGCCGGTCAACAACAGACGCCGACGTCCGCCGTCGATATAGGCCACCCCAAGTCTCGCCGACACGCTCGTCGGAACCGAGGTGAGCTCCTCTACCGAATGGCATGCTCGCCTCACTTACTAGCTCGCCGTAGCATCGCCGCGTCGTGAACCCGTGTCCGCCGCCGTTGTTCGTGCTCGCCGGAGCTACTCCGGTGACCAATAGACGGGGGCGCCGCCACCCTTAGGCTCACTTTGGCGCCGCGCATCCAACCAGTACCTCAGCGCTGGCGCGGGAGCGCCGAATCACCGGCGTCAACCTCGCCTGGCCGCCGGTCGACCACCCCCGAGCCACGTCGTCAATTTTGACTTTGGTCAAGACACGCGTGGCAACTGACGTGGCCACTGGCCCACTAGTCAGTGGCTACGGGTAGAACTAACCGGGTACCTTTAGTTATTTAGTTTAAATTCAAAATTCCAGAAATTGCCTGAAAGTTTGCAGATTAATAAAAAAATCATATTAACTCGGAAAAATATAAATGACATATCAAAATGTTCATAAAAATAAATTCTATTTAATAAAAATATAATATGAAATTTTTATTTTTAATAAAAATTTAATTTATTAATAGTTGATATTTAAAACCTTTTCTTGTATTCTAAATTCAATTAAAATTCAATAATTAAGAAAAAATTCTAAGTTTAATAAAAACCAGTAACTAAATCAGGAAAATACTAAAACTAATTTTCCTTTACTTATAACTTATTAAATCCTTAATAAGAGGATTTAAACCCTAATTAATAATTGTCTTAATTATTAATTCTTTAAAAATAAGAAAAAGTCAAATCCAATATTAAATTTAATTCAAAGCTATTAATAACTTCAACTTTATAATGAAGTTATCAAGCTAAGAACTATATGGTGATTAGGAAACCCTAATTCCATATTGAATAATGAACACAACTCCATAATTGTATGTGAAACCCAAAACCCTAATTCAATTAAGAACCCTAGATCCATTACTTCATATGAACCCTAAATTGATTCCCAAACCTAAAACCCTAAGTAACATGTGATCATGTTACTTCATTAGTAATCATAGATTCATATCTAGCAACTAAATACTAGTTCAAATCCACATAAAATATGGGAACCCTATCACGACCAATTAGTAACCCATGTGTTCATCTTCATCAGACCTAAATAATCAAGTAGGGTTAACCAAGTGAAAACCCTAGATCCTATTACCAAAGCCATCATCATTATTTATCCCTATTTAGCATCACACCATTGTGATGAACCCTAATAGCAACCATACCTACTATTTTACATTACATAACCCTGTTCCACTAAACCCTACTAGTGTGAGATACTTATGAACCATCCTATTTAGGAACCAACCATTCTCTACTTAGGGATCCAATAGCTAATACAAGACAACCTCCACCTTAATTGTTATACTTCTTATTACTTAAGAAGTATGTTCTTCAAAAGTTATTCTTTTGAAGTAAATAAAGAATCATCATCAACCCTGCTTATAAGGACCTATACACCCTAGCCAGCTATCACCAACAGGGTATACCACCTTGATAGCAACTATTGATAATTAAGATGTTTAGGCTTAATTCAACAATACAAGTCTAGTAGCTGATGAATCCAACTAGGTTGTGATCCATCTAATACTAACTTCAGAAACAAGATGAAACCATAGTCAACCATAGAACCCCACCAATCTAATTATCATACTTGTTCGTTATTAAAGAACATGTTCTTCAAAAGTTATTCCTTTGAATTATATAATAAGTAATCATCAACCATGCATTATAGAACTTAAAATTGACAAATGCTCTTTACTTATTATACAACTACTATTCCTGGGTGTGTATGATTGTTACTATTCATTTTACCACCTGCTTATGATTCTCAAACAACACAACCCTGAATAAGAACCTGGTTTGTGAAACATTCTAAAAATGCAACACACCCTGAACTAATCATTACCACTCAATAATCCTAAATCATCGGGGTTAGGTCACGCTTAGAGCGATTGCATCTCATACTTATGCATTATTGCATCCTTGTCAATCTTTTAAACATCATCCTTAACGGACGATGATGCTATTTCAGAATTTGGAGTTATTGCGTATCGAAGACCTTGTCTGCATAATCTTGCAGTCAAGAAAGGCAAGTTCATCACTTGCTCATGTCATTTGAGTATCTTTATCAAATTACTTGCAAAGTACTATGATTATCACTATTGCATAAAAACCAAAACCACTACTTTCATAACTATGAATATGACTATGTGGTGGACAATGGAACCATGGATTGTGTTGATATGGTGGAGGTTCCATTGCAAGGGTTTATATCCATCTAGGATTAAACAACAAATGTCGTCCAGTGATTCTTGTGCCGTAATACCCGTGTTAACCATAAGATCCGGAGTGGGACGGGGTAGTCAAAAGTGTTTCCACCTCTCGTTCATTGATGACCCACAAGTATAGGGGATCGCAACAGTCTTCGAGGGAAGTAAAACCCAATTTATTGATTCGACACAAGGGGAGGTAAAGAATACTTATAAGCCTTAACAACTGAGTTGTCAATTCAGCTGCACCTGGAAAAGCACTAGTAACAAGGGTGATGTGAAAGTAGCAGTGATATGAGAGCAATAGTAATAGTAACACAGGAGTAATGGCACCAGAAGATAGTTGATACTACTTCCAATGACATGTAGAATAAGTATATGATGATGAAAGATGGACCGGGGTTCCCAGCTATCTACACTAGTGGCAACTCTCCAATAACAAGTGTTGGGTGAACAAATTACGAGTCGGGCAATTGATAGGATTGAAATAGCATTAAGACGGAATATCAAGATCATTAATCATGTAGGCATGTTTTCCATATATAGTCATACGTGCTCGCAATGAGAAACTTGTACAACATATTTTGTCCTACCAGCCGGTGGCAGCAGGGCCTCAAGGGAAACTACTTGGATATTAAGGTACTCCTTTTAATAGAGCACCGAAGCAAAGCATTAACACTCCGTGAAAACATGTGATCCTCACATCACTACCATCCCCTCCGGTTGTCCCAATTCTGTCACTTCGGGGCCATTGGTTCCGGACAGCGACATGTGCATACAACTTGTAGATACAATCTAAGCAATAATTATAGAGCTCAAATCTAAGATCATGCCACTCGGGCCCTAGTGACAAGCATTAAACACAACAAGATTGCAGCAACAATAACTTCATAAACTTTGTAGATAGACAATCATAACGTAACAATCCATCGGATCCCGACAAACACAACACCGATTACATCAGATGAATCTCAATCATGTAAGGCAGCTCATGAGATCGTTGTATTGAAGTACATGGGGGAGATGATACCAACTAGCTACTGCTAGAACCCGTAGTCCATGGGGGAACTACTCACGGAGCATGATGGAGGCGATGGCGTTGATGGAGATGGCTTCAGGGGCACT
This sequence comes from Lolium rigidum, assembly GCF_022539505.1. Taxonomy (NCBI): domain Eukaryota; kingdom Viridiplantae; phylum Streptophyta; class Magnoliopsida; order Poales; family Poaceae; genus Lolium; species Lolium rigidum. The sequence goes on along the minus strand of NC_061511.1, from coordinate 163,959,130 downwards.
TCCCCGTCCGGCAGGGGTGCCGGAACGGAGACTTGTCCCCCGAATTGGAGTTTCGCGATGGTGGCGGCGCCCACGGAGTCTTTCACGGGTTTCGTCAAGTGGTACGGTGTTTTTAGGTCGAAAGGGATTTTATAGGCGAAGAGGCGGCGCGGGGGCACACAGGGGCTCCCCACCACGGGCCGGCGCGGGCCCGAGGCCGGGCCGCGCCGCCTTATGGTGTGGTGGCCCTCCGGCCCCTCTCCGACTCTTCTTTGGTGTTCTGGAGCCTTCGGGAAAAATAGGAGGTTTGGTCTTCATTTCGTCGAATTCCGAGAATATTGCCCGAACAGCCTTTCCGGAACCAAAAACGGCGAGAAAACGAGGAGCGGCACTGTGGCATCTTGTTAATAGGTTAGTTCCGGAAAATGCATGAAATCATCATAAAGTGCAAGCAAAACATGTAAGTATTGTCATAAAACAAGCATGGAATGACAGAAATTATGGATACGTCGGGGACGTATCATTCATCAACGGATGCGCTTTACCGTAGTACACTTGTAATCCAAGGGGGCAAGCTGGTGAGGCTGGGGAGTCCTAAGTCCCCACGACATTGTCCGTAGTACACTTGTCGCCCGAAGGAGCAAGATGGTGAGGTTGGGGAGTCCTAAGTCCCCACGGTATTGCGGTCTATGATGGGTTGCAGCTACCGGCGAAGGAGTTTGGTTCGATCCAAGACTGTCGTCGTGGTCGGGGTCCACCCTGAAATCTATGGGAATAATGGGACCGGCGTGGACCCAGGTGACAAGGGATTAACTTGTCAATGCCTATGGATTGTAGGCTAGGGTTTAGTTAGAAGTAGAGGGCAAGTAGATCTCGAAGGTTTCAGCCGAAAAGTACTCGACGAATATGAAAACTAAGGTTTGCAGACAATGATTCGATGATCTTCTCGTCCCTCGACCCCCCTTTATATAGGTGGAGCCGAGGGATTCGTGCTATACAAGGATTACAGAGTCCGGGACGGTTTCTAACTCATCCCGCCAGATTACAAATAACACTTCCCATTACAACTCTATCTTTTCCTTAAATACATCTTGGGCTCTCGAGTCTTCTTATTCTTCGGGTAGTGGGCCTTCAATAAACCCCGGGTACTATATTAGGCAGGCCCATTTGGGATGCCTATGTCAGTAGCCCCCGAGATTTTGCTTGAATCGTAGAATCAGGGAAAATCTCCACTATTTATTTTTACTCGAAAGCTCTTAACTTTTATACTTTTTCTCATAAAATTCTATATTGTACAGGGATATTGGTAGTTGGGGCTAGTTCATCTGACGGATCAGGTACTAGTTAACTGCTCTAGTGGCAATCCGCAAAAACCTACTTCAAAATCACGTCCCTGGACATGATTTCGGGATACCGGTGTAAACTTCGACGGGCGCCGCTTAAGGTCTTACCATTCCGTCGAGTCCCGAGTTAAATTTATCGAGTACCTAACGCGTCCGTTAGGATTTTTCTTCGTATCACGTTGATACGGATAAAAGTAGCGGAGCGCAGTCTTCGGCGATGCCACGCCCGGCGAGAATAGGTCCGGGGTCTTACCTTCGCAATTTTGCGGCATTCGAGAAATTGATCGCAACTTCGGCGTTCTGAGAATATATTGTCGAGTGCTTTTCCGGCTGTTGGAATGGCACATTTTATTGAGTCAAATATGACTTATATTGCTTTCCCGATGGGAGTATATGGAGAGTTAATGATAACTCGACATATACTCTCTTGCTTGTTTTATTTTTCCTTTGTCAATTTCATCGGGCACGCGAACAGCGTTCCCGATGGGAGTAGCCCCCGAGGCTACAGCCAAGAACTTGTGCTTGGTTGTAGGCTCAACATTTTAGTCCACCTTGTCACTATATTACCATTATCTCCTGATATTCTTTCCTCCTTCTTCTTCTCTCTTTCTTTTTTTTTTTTTTATCGGGTGCGCGAATAGCGTTCCTGATGGGAGTAGCCCCCGAGGCTACAGCCAAGAACTTGTGCTTGACTGTAGGCTCAACATTTTCTATATTTGCCATTGTCGAAATTTTTCTTTTTTCGAAGTAGCCCCGAGCATTTGGGCAAAAACTTGTTTCGACCAAAGGCTCCCGATGCATTCAAATAACTTATCCTGTCGCCATTCTCCTTTCTCTTGTCGACATATTTTCTCTTGTCAAATTTTCTTCAACTCTATCACTCTGGTCGATATTTTTCTGCTTTGTGGGTCCATCGTTCCCACCATGTTGACACGTCGTGCAAGTGGGGGACACACGTCCTCCGCTTTTTACGGTGCACGTACGGTAACGCCTATCCCGGTAAAAATACTTTTTTGCCCTTGTAACTAGAAGATCAATTCTCACCACACGATTTCCTCATCCAACGGTACTACTTGCTTCACCCAATTCTTATATAAACCTGTCTTCAACCTCCGTTCATCCCCTCGCTTGCGCCGCTCACTGTTCCTCTTCGCAAATCTTCCTCTGCGCCCAATCTTCGCCGATTTCCCGCTCTCGCATACATTGCTCAATCCGCTGCCGTGGATGCCGCCGCGTGCGCGTTTGACCCGCCACGGCACTCCGAGTCCGCGATGGCCGCTGAAGATCTTGAGTGGGAGAGATCCAAAATCTCCAACCAAGACGCCAACCTTGATGAAAAGGCTTGGCACGATGAAGAAAGAAGGCGCCATCCGCTTTCCCGGTGAAGAAAGCTATCCCAAGCCTCCAATGGAGTATCGGGTTAGTTTCGTTGATCATCTTATCCGCGGCCTCTCTACCCCAATCCATGATTTCCTCCGCGGTCTTCTCTTTGTCTATGGGATTCAACTGCATCATCTGACCCCCAATTCCATCCTTCACATTTCTATTTTTATCACCCTTTGCGAATGCTTTCTTGGAGTCGCTCCCAATTGGGCTCTATGGAAACGCATCTTCTGCATCCGCCGCAATGGCTCCCACAACGTCACTTATAACATAGGTGGCGTTGTTATCTGTGTTCGTATCGATGTCGATTATTTCGACGTCAAGTTTCTCGATTACTGTCCAAGGATGGCGCAAGAGGTGGCTTTATATTCACGAAGAAAGCGCCAACTCCGTTGAGCACAACATAATTCCCTTCGACGGGAATGCCAAAATTCAGCGCCGTCGCTCCTGGGATGCCGAAGCTTCTGAGGAAGAGAAAAAGGCGACAGAGGCGCTCATGTCTCGCATTCGCCGGCTTCAAAATACTCGAGGCAAGGAGCTATCCGGTGTTCAAATCACTCGCCTACTTCCTTAGGATTAGAGTGCGGCCTCTTCGGGCTCGCAAAAATCCCCTTTGGACGTACTGCGGTGAAAATGACGCCAACGAATCTCCGGTGACCTTTCCACCAAGGACTTGGAGAAGTTGGTTCGAAGACTTTCTCGCCTGGGCAAAGATCCAGTTCCTTCTTCTTGTCGCGTGGAACCATACAGCTCCACCAATCCACTCCCCAAGGTATTTTTGTCTTTCCGCATTTTTATCTTGTTGCGCCTTTTTTCCTCGCATCTCATTGTATTGTCATCTCTTTACGTTTCCTTTGGTTTCTATTTTTTCAGGACCATCCTAGTGTAACTTCCCTTCCTCCTCTTCACGAGGGTGGAGAGGTCGAAGAAATGACCATCGTTGCCGACGATACTCGGGGCTCTTACGTTCACGAAAGTGAAGTCGCGGGTTCTCACAAATCTGCGGCTTCCCATGGACAAGAAATTGAATCTGAGGCCAGTGAATCAACTGAGTCCCTTCCTCCTGCTGTCTCTCCCAAGAACAAAAGGAAAAGGACGAATGCCGAGGATTCTGGCATTTCTAAGGCTGAAGAGGTTGTTCCTTCTCACCCGAGGTCAGCTTACGATCCTTATGTTGAATCCCTCATCAGCTCGTAAGTCGATTTTTTATCTCTCCCCCCTTTTTTTTGTACTCGAAATATTTATATTGTCTTGCTTTTTATACTATCAACTTTTTGTTCACTAGCGATGAGGAAGAAGAAGTACCAGTTACTGACGTGGCTCCTCGGACAAGCACGTCACGTCATCGTACTTGTTTCAGACACGCTAGTTGAAGGAGATGAAACATCGCCTCCTCAACAAAACGTCGTCACCACTACTCCACCGTCAAGCCCCCTTGTCCCTTCGCCAAAAAGGGCAAGGGTTGAAATGATCGTTGAGCCTCCTCCTCAATTGGGCAGCTCTTCCTCGCGGCTCTTGGATGATGTAAGTTTATCGAGATCTATATTTCCTCTATTTTGCTTTTGTGGACCCTTACTTTGTGTAATGCCGAAGTTTTTCCCCTTCTTTCCTTCTTCTTTGACAGCCTATGATCAAGGATCTTATCCGCATCGGGTCCCAATTTATTGGGTACCGCGAGTATGCCAGCGAGCCGAAGGTAACGACTTTTATACTTGCTTGTTTTTCCTTGGTTTTTTACTCCTGCTTGCTTGTCGCTATTTTTGATCTTTCTTCTCTTCCTTTTCCTTTCTCAACAGAAAAACTTGCGGAAGCTAACCAACGTGCCGAGACACTTGCTCGAAAACTCGAGCAAAGTGAGACGGCTCGTAAGAAGGCTGAGCTTGCCGCTAGCGAAGCTAGAGCTGAAGCTGATGATGCTAAAGCAAAGGCCGCTAGTGTCGAAGAATTGCAGCAAAGGCTCAAAGATGCTGAATCTGCCTTGCACGAGCGAGAAACCGCACGAGCTGCACGTGAGCAAGGGGTCATCAAGCGTTTGAAGTCGCAATGTCGACGTACGCTGAGTAATATCCTCAATTTCTTCTATTTTGTTGCGTTTCCTGTGTCTTGATTTTCGACTAATATGTTGTCTCGTGTGTCAGCCCAAACAGGACAAGATTATGATCTGGAGAATCCCGTCAATGACCCTCTCCTTGACGCACTTTCTCTTTTGGAGCTCCATGGACGCGAAATTCGTGAAGGCGTGGCCAATGCTAGTGGGGCTTTGTCGGCGTTGTTCCCCTACTTCTTCCCGAAGAAAGAGGAACCTTCGACTTTCCTTGACCTTGCCAAGCTTTTCAATACATCGAGAAGATCTTGGGCTGAAGACTGCGCCATGAGAACATGAAGGTAGCCGTTGAAAATACTTGTTGCTCCGGTTGCTGGCGGTCGGCGGACTCTCGGCCGGGCGAAGGTTGGCGACACCGATCAAATAGAGCGATCGAGGTGGAAGTCACTGATGAAGGCGGCCAAGCCCAATACGAAGAAAATCTTGGCGTATCTCGGGATCAAGCCCACGTCGACTCCTAGTTCGTCAAGGCCGGAGGTCTAGTTGCATGCCTCTGTTTTTCTTTTGCCTCTTTTGCTCTTGTCGCCAAAGTAGTCTTTTGGCGACACGTATTTCCTTAGCTCCACTGTAGTGCCCTTGTAATTATTCCCAAGAGATTAATGAAGAACTCTATCTTTGCCTGTTTTTTGATGTTGTTCTGTTTAAATTTCAGTTGATATTTGATAACTATACTCCAATTCCTACTCCTTCCAATGCTTCGCCTTCTTCCCGCGCGGAGAAAGCTGCTACGATGCTCACTTTGTCGATGATACCTTGTCGCAAGAATTGAATGATCTTCGACAACAACTTCGGTATGCGAAGAAGCAAACACTTGTGATGATGGAGCGGTCTCGTAAATCATCCGAAGCCGAAAAAGTTGCCCTTCGACAAGTCCGCGAGGCTATGGCTGCTAAGGAGATTGCTTGTTTACGAAGCTGAAAAGCGGTCACTCGAGAAAATTTCATGCTCGAGTTAATGAATGAAGCCGGTGCGGATATGTCGGGTATGTTTGTCTCGTCTTGTGATATCTTTCATCTTCATGCTATTGTCTTCTAACGGTTGTCCCTTCGTTGTGTTGATAGGTGCCTTTATTGATCTGTCTGCTGAGGAAGAGAGGGTAAACACTAGGACAAACCTCCTTGTCAATCTTTCCTTGGACCATGGTTCTTTGTTTTGGGCCACTCCGGAGAGGACCCGCCAAATTACCAGATTTCGGGAGCGTACCTCTCAAACCCGTGATTTCCTTCACTTACGTACCAAAACCTTATCCATGGTTTACAACTCCATGTTTCCTCGGAATGTCCCACCAAAAACTCTTCCTGAATTGATGGAAAGGTTCAAGGATGCTCGCAGTATCCATGATTTTGTCAAAGCACAACTAGTAGGCTGGTGCCGATTTGCCCTTATTATGCTCCGGATCCGCCACTCGAAGCTTGACCTTGCCCAAGTTGTCGAGAGGGTTCATCAAAAGGTAAAACGTCGGAGAGTTGGTGTTGATAGGATTAACACGAAGGTTACACCTATAGCCGAAGAAATGATTGAGGACCTTCTTCGGATGGATGCCGACTTTTTTGCCGATGGCCATTATGCCGATTTTCTTGGTGCTGCTCTCGAAGAGAACGAGTTACTCTTGATGACATACTGAATCAAGACTAGTTATTTGCTTCTTGTAGAAATATCTTCTTTGTAGTCCGTGACTATATTGTAAAGCAACCATTATATTTCTATGTTTGCCTAGCCCCCGAGTGTTTCGGTGACTTTTTACTATATTTGTATATTTGCGAGGTTGTGGACCAAGGCATTTATATATTGAAGGCAAATATGAGCCCCCGAGCTTTTACTGAGTACTATTTTGTATTTTTATTGACTCACGAGGTATTTGAATACCAAGGCAAGGTTTTTTTTCTTCTTTTATCGATGAACTATATTGAAATTCGTCGGAACGATGACTTTGGTCAAGGTGATATAGCCACTATCTTTATTATATTGCAGCACCGCGAGCCCGCCTCATTAAAAACCTTCTCCGGCCCCACTCGGTGCCCCGAAAAAGGAAAAGAGTGCGTCTGAAAACTCGCGGGCGTTTCGGTACATTGAAGTTTTACAAGGACTATATTTCGACTCTAGGCGTAGAACCGCCCGAGTTGTGCCACGTTCCGGGGTTTGGCTCCTCCACCCTGTCTTCTTGTCCTTTATCCTGTATGCTCCTCCTCCGGTTACTTCAGTGACGATATAAGGGCCGAGCCATGGTGACTCGAGTTTTTCATGACTTTTTTGCGTGAGCCGAAGAACTAGGTCGCCCACCGAAAAGATCTTGGCCGCAAACGTCGACTGTGGTAATTCTTCAAGTCCTGTTGATATTTGGTTACTCGAGACAATACTTCATCTCGAGCTTCATCAAGTGCGTCCACATCATCTTCTAGCGCTTTTCTCGACTTTTCTTCGTCATACTCCGCGACGCGTGGAGAGTTGTGTTCTATCTCGATTGGCAATACTGCTTCTGCTCCGTGTACCAGAAAAAATGGAGTTTCCTGTGTCGCTGTATTTGGAGTTGTTCGGATGCTCCACAACACACTTGGTAGTTCTTCGAGGCCGAGGTATGTCGAGCTTTTTCTAGTGGTCCTAACAAGCGCTTCTTGATGCCATTGCGAGATGATGCCATTGGCTTTCTCGACTTGCCCATTGGTTTGAGGATGTGCAAGCGATGCAAAGTTCAGCTTGATGCCCACCTCTTCGCAATAGTCTTTGAATTCATTGGACGTGAAGTTGCTGCCGTTGTACGTGACGATGCTTGTGGGGCACTCCAAATGCGAAGACGAGGTCTTTTATGAATTTTCTGCGGATGCTCCGTACGGTGAATTTATCGGCTTCGCTTCTATCCACTTTGTGAATTTGTCGACGACTACTAGCATGTATTCCTTTCCTCCTGGCGACGATTTGTGTAACTTGCCTACCATGTCGAGTCCCCATTGTGCAAAGGGCCATGACAAAGGTATTGGTGCTAGCTCTGCTGCGGGAGAGTGAGGTTTTGCGGCAAACCTTTGACACGCGTCGCAAGTTCGTACTATGTCCTTAGCGTCCTCTATTGCTGTCAACCAGTAGAATCCTGCCCGAAAAACCTTGGCTGCGATAGCTCGACTACTTGCGTGGTGGCCACATATTCCTTCATGTACGTCCTTTAGAATTATTCTTCCTTCTTCGGGTGTAACGCACCTTTGCAAGACGCCTGAAATACTTCGCTTATATAATTCTCCCTTAACCACCGTGAAAGCTTTGCAGCGTCGAATTACTCGCCTTGCCTCAACTGGATCATATGGTATTTCTTTCCTGAGGATATATGATATGTATGGCTGCATCCATGGTATCTGTATTACTAGGACCAGGTCTTGCTCTTCTTCTTCTTCCTCTTGCTTCTCCTTGATAGCCCCCGAGGGTTTCTTCTCCTTCTTTTTTGATTTTGTCGTCTCAGTGGATCTCTCTGTTATCTCCTCCCAAAATACACCTGGTGGGACTGCAAGGCACCGCGACCCGATGTTTGCAAGAACGTCGGCTTCGTCGTTGCTCAATCTGCTAATATGATTTACTTCGCATCCATCGAACAATTTCTCAAGCTCATTGTACACCTCCTTGTATGCCATCATGCTATCATTGACTGCGTCACATTGGTTCATAACTTGCTGAGCTACCAACTCGTGAGTCGCCAAAGATTTTTAGTCGAGTTGCTCAGCAGTCTTTCGCCATCTTCATCCCGTGTATGAGAGCCTCATATTCCGCTTCATTGTTAGACGCGTTAGGGAACGTCATCCGAAGGATGTACTTCAACTTGTCGCCTTCGAGGTGATATGAGTACTACTCTCGCGCCGGCCCCTTCAAGCCTCTTGGACCCATCGAAGTTCATAGTCCGGGTTCTCGATAAATGCGGGGGTCCTGTATTTTGCAACTCCATCCACTCTGCGATGAAGTCCGGTAGTATTTGCGACTTTATTGCTTTTCTTTTTTCATACGTGATGTCCCGAGGGGAAAGTTCGATTCCCCAAAGGGAGACACGACCCGTAGCTTCTGGGTTGTTCAGTATATTTGATAAAGGAGCTTCATTGACCACTATGATCGGGTGTGCCGAAAAATAGTGGCGCAATTTTCGTCTTGTCGTGAACACTCCATATGCTAGCTTTTGGTGCCGAGGGTACCTTTGTTTTGAGGGCGACAAGACTTCGCTCACGAAGTATACTGGTCGCTGCACTCCATGGATTTTCCCTTCTTCTTCTCTTTCGACAACTAACACCGTGCTAACCACTTGGGGTGTAGGCTGCAATATACGACGAGAGAGGTTCCTTTTCCTTAGGAGCCACTAGGATTGGTGGTGTCGATATTTTTCGCTTTAGATCCTCGAAAGCTCGATCGACCTCTTCGTTCCACTCGGAATTTATCTCCTTGCTTTATCGGCGCGTAAAATGGTAGCGCTTTTTCTCCTAACACGGCGACGAATGCTGCTCAAAGCTGCGACTCGCCCGATTAGTCTGTCGTATTTCTTTCAACTTCGTTGGCTTCCTCATTGTTACTATGGCTTGTATTTTGTCGGGATTTGCTTCAATCCCTCTTGCTGAAACTAGAAACCCCGAAGTTCTCCTGTCTGGGACGCCAAAAGAACACTTCGTCGGGTTCGGCTTGAGGCGAATTTGTCGAGGTTGTCAAAAGTTTCTTTGAGATCCTCGATCGGCGTTGTTCCCTTTTTTGATGTTATGACGACATCATCGATGTATACTTGCACGTTTTTCCCAATCTGTGTTGCTAAACACTTCTGCATCATCCTTTGATATGTTGCTCCCGCATTTTTTAGACCGAAGGGCATTGTCTTGTAGCAAAACACGCCGTAAGGTGTAATAAACGCTGTTTTGGCTTCATCATCTTCTTTTAATCTGATCTGGTTATAACCAGAGTATGCATCCAAAAAGGAAAGACGTTCACAACCTGCCGTGGAGTCGATAATTTGATCGATCCTTGGGAGGGGAAAGTGATCCTTAGGGCAATGTTTGTTGAGACACGTAAAGTCGACGCACATGCGAAGGACTGTCGTGTTTTTCTTCGGCACCATCACCGGGTTAGCTACCCATGTGGCTTCACGTAGATATCTCTACGATAAAACCAGCTTCCTCTAGTCGATTTATTTCGACGGCATGGATTTGCGATTTGGTTCCGAAAAACGCCGCAAAGGTTGTTCGATTGGTTTCGTTGTTGGATCCAAATTTAGGTGGTGCTCGGCAAGTTCCTCGGGTACTCCTGGCATGTCGGCTGGACACCATGCGAAGATTTTCCAGTTCTCACGGAGGAACTCGACGAGCGCGCTTTCCTATGCGATATCCATGTTGTTTGCAATGGATGTCGTCTTTTTTGGATCCGTCGGGTGAATCCGCACCTCCTTAGAATTTTTCTCCGTGTTGAAAGTTGATTCTTTATTTGGCCTTCCGACGTCCGGCAATACGTCGTAATCGGATCATGCTCTTCGACGCCAAGTATTCAGCTTGCATCCCGAAGGTTTCGATAACCGATGGAAATCCTTGTCGCACTTATCTAGCTAAGGCAAAACTCCCTTTGACCGTGATTGGTCCCTTGGGTCCAGGCAATCTCCATAACAGGTATGTATAGTGTGGTACTGCCATAAATCTAGCGTATGCTGGTCGTCCCAACAAAGCGTGGTACTGCGATGGGAAATCTACGACTTCAAACTCCAGTTTCTCGATTCTGTAATTTTCTCGGGTTCCAAACTGAACGTCGAGGTTGATCTTCCCCAATGGGTAACTTGGTTTCTCTGGTGTGATGCCGTGAAACCTTGTGTCCGTTGGCTTCAAGTTTGCTAAGGATATGTTCATCTTCCTCAATGTATCTGCATACATGAGGTTTAAGCTGCTTGCCACCATCTATGAATACTCGAGAAACGTCAAATCCTGCGATAACTGCCGGCAAAATGAGTGCCGACCGCTCCGGTCGAGGAACTTGTCGCGGGTGGTGCCGCTATGGTGAAGCCGATGTCTTGCCCCGACCAATTGAGGTACTCAACTGTTGGTGGAGGCATTTTCTCCGCCATAAACACTCGTCGCGAGATTACTTTTTGAGCTCTATTGGATGGCCTTCCCTTCGAATCATCGACACTCTGCTCCGTTGGAGTTAGGATCAACGTAGGGTGGTGGTGCGAGTGCTGCCGCTATTCCGAGCTGGTGTTGATTGCCTTCGTAATCGCGGGAGGTGGCGGTAGATGAACTTCGCTCCTAGGCTCCCGAGGGTTTCTCTCGTGCCGCTCGTGCGTGAGCGTTTCCGCACATCCGAACATTGCTTGGAAATTTCTACAATCTTTCGCGAGGTGTCTCGACTGTCTTTTCCCATTGCTTGTCGAGGAAGAAGTGCATCCGGCACGGTCCGTTCAGCATTTCTTCGGGGAGACATAAAAGGTCGTGGAAACCTTGGCCCACTATTTTGCACTGTTACGGGAGTCGTCCCTATTATCGCCTCGCTGCTCATTGCTTCTCCGATAATCATCTCCGTTGCTTGCTCCCGTATTTGACCGAAATCCGCCGAAATTTGCCCCGGGGCGTCGTAGTTCGGATACTGCCGAGGAAATCGTCGCCTCGTCCGATAATTTCGACCACGGTCCTCCTCCGGCGACTTCGTGTCTTTTATTGTGGACGGCGTCTTCTCCGTCCGCCCATCTATTTGATATCTCCATCAACGCGGATCTTGTTTTTGGATTGGTCCTTCCCAAGTCCTCGACAAAATCTCCGCGCTCGATTCCTGCGACAAACGCATCTATTGCTCTCTCGTCGGATATATTTTCTGCCGAGTTTTTTATGATGTTCCACCTTTGGATGTATTTTCTCATTGACTCATCCGGCTTTTGTCGACACGCCCTCGGCTCTTCCAACGATGCAGGCTTCTTGCATGTGGATACGAAGTTCTTGACGAAAACGTCCTCGAAACTTTCCCAGGTTGTCGATGGATCCTGGCGGAAGTTTTTTGATCCAAGATCGTGCGGCTCCACTTAAGTGCACCTGAATACTTTGCATCGCTCGTTGCTCTAGTTCCTCCGGTTAGCTTCACCGTCTCGAGGTAATCAATTAACCGGTCCTCCGGGTCTTGCGGGCCGTCGAACTTTTTGAAGTGATCGGGTAACTTGAATCCGGAGGGCACTCGAGTTTTTCGGACTCTTCTTGTGAAGCACGGTAGACCGCACATATCCTCGTCATTAAGCTCCGGGAGCCGCCGATGATCTCTTCCGCTTTGCCTTGCTCTGTCGACCCTTGCTTGCACTCCTGTGTCTCTTGCTCCACTTGGTCCTTCGGAGCTGCCGCCGGTGCTGCTGCCGCGGTCGTGGACTATTTTGCCTTGCTTGCTCCTTCGGGAGGCGTTGCTACGAACGCTGTCCCCATAGCTCCAACTCCCTGCCAATGCCATGTTGTATAATGTTTCCCTTGGATCTCCCGGGGGTGGCTTGGATGCGAGGATGTAAGCTTGTGTCGCCATATACCCGGCTTACGGTGTCCTAGGGATAATATTTCCTCTTGTATCTATCGACATAAAGGACATGTCGAGGTTTTGAACCAAGTACTCTCTGTCTGCTTCGGGTATATGTTGTAGCCTTGATCTTCCTCCGTTCCGAGCTTCCCGTGGCTATCACCCGAAATTCTAGGCCTGTCCACTTAGATCTGCCCTTCTCCTGCTCGGATGCGGAAAGCTGCCGCCTTTCTCTTGTTCAACTCAGTATGTCTGTTTTCTATTTCTCGGGCGGTTCGTGCGAGCATATATTGATAAGCTTGCAGTTCTTGAGCTGTAGCTGTTGTCGTCATTGGTTCCGAACCATCTATGGCTTTTGCCGCTCTATCCCGAAGCTGCCTGTGGAAGTTGGACTACGACGCGTGGTGTGGGCCCAACATATTTAGTGCCCATGCCTCTCCTTAGATCTGAGGGATCGACAAAAGGATTTCCCAATTGGTCGAAAGCCTCCGATGTTTCCTCTTGATCTTCGATAGCATAAATACGATGATATTTTGTACTCGGATCTATGTTGGGTTCGATGACATCATTGTTGAGATTGATGAAGACCTTGCCCATCTGTGAGAGATTTGTCGACGAAATCGTAACCGTCGACATCGCTTGAGCCATCGCTTATATATGAGTCCGCGAGATGACTCAAACGATGCTTTGTCGAAGATCTTGGCAAGTTTCTCTCTTGCTGCGATGCCGACGTAGCGTGTTGCCGAAGTTTCTTCTTCGACTCGGTTGATGATGCATAGCTTGAAAATTCAGAATCGACCGCCGACGATCCCGACGAAATCGGAATTTCGACACGATACGATCCTTCCTTCTCGACGCGAAAGTGGAACCTTCCGAACGTCATCTCCAAGGGCTCCGCCAGATACGCATATGCATCCAAACGGGAGGGTGGGTGAGGAACAAAATTGACAGGACCAGTAGCGATCTGTTTACCTCGATCCATAGTGTTGCTTCCGGTTGACGATGTCGAAGATCTTGAACGTGCCATCGAGATCAGCTCCTTACGCCTCTAATTCCCACAGACGGCGCCAATTGACAAGGGATTAACTTGTCAATGCCTATGGATTGTAGGCTAGGGTTTAGTTAGAAGTAGAGGGCAAGTAGATCTCGAAGGTTTCAGTCGAAAAGTACTCGACGAATATGAAAACTAAGGTTTGCGAGACAATGATTCGATGATCTTCTCGTCCCTCGACCCCCCTTTATATAGGTGGAGCCGAGGATTCGTGCTATACAAGGATTACAGAGTCCGGGACGGTTTCTAACTCATCCCGCCAGATTACAAATAACACTTCCCATTACAACTCTATCTTTTCCTTAAATACATCTTGGGCTCTCGAGTCTTCTTATTCTTCGGGTAGTGGGCCTTCAATAAACCCCGGGTACTATATTAGGCAGGCCCATTTGGGATGCCTATGTCACCGGGGTCGGGGCATGCAACAAAGGGTAGGTGTTCGAGGTAGCGGAGGAACATGATTGGCTAGACCTTATACCGGGCCTCACACCATAGGAAGTGTGGACGGGGAATATGCCCGGTTGGCACCAAGGATAAGATCTCTTATGGGTAAAGCAACACACCTCTGCGAGTGTAATGAACCGTGACCTGTCACTCCTCGTTCCGGGATATGGAAGCTGCGAACGCTGCCGGAAAGGAGCTCCATGAAGTTCTAGTAAACCGGTGAAGGTCGACGGACATAGTTCTTCCGAATAAAAACAACCTCTTGAAGAAATGGTTTTGAAAACCTCGCATTGGTATTAGACTTTACTGGTCTAATGTCGTAGCTAGTGCATTAAACACCTCTTCCCTATAATGAACTTGTTGAGTACGCTCGTACTCATCCCACTCTTAAATCCCCTGCTCAGATATGGAGGCATCAAAGGAGGATCTACAGTGCAACTCGAAGACCCAGGAGGCAACAACTACTTCAAGGGACAGGAACCTGTCAGAAGAGTCAGATACCACATCCAGCAAGGAGAAAACCTAGATTAGCAATAGAAAGGAACTAGCTTCCTAAACCTAGCTCCTATTTAGCTAGAATCTATTCATAGCCCTTATAGCTAGTCAAATACTCTACAAATAGAGTTCGTGATAGGATTAGACTACGAGTCGATCTTCTGGAGTTTATTTGCAGTTTTACCTCATTGTAAAGTAGGAGGCTATGATGATCTTATGTAACAGAGTCTGTATGTAATTCTATAGACATGCCTTGGACCCGCATATGTTTCTGTTGTACCACTCTGAGCGATATAATACCAGTGGAACGGTGTTTCATTGGTGTTGCATCAGACTTGCATACTACACCATGCAGTGGTATGCCGGGTCACCACACCACCCTACCACCATCGAACGACGGTGACCGACGGGTCTTCTTCTTCTTTCATCTCCTATTCCCCTTTGGCTTCTTCATCCATGGCTCCACCCACCACTAATTTTGATCTCTAAATTTATTCCTTCTTCGTATAGATATGCATATCAAAATCAACCAAATGTAAATCAACGATCGATTGGGAGCTGAGCTAGAGCATGCACAACGGTAACAACTACAAAAATGCAATCCAACCACTAGCTACTCATCGTGTGATTTATGGAGATGAATTTTAATTCATTAATTGTTGACAGTATCTATGTTTGGATGTGGAGGAGAACATCCACATCCATGTTAATCATACGAGGAATATTTATTTTCTATATTTTTTTTAAATATTTACATATATATATATGAAACGTATCTAGTATCTGCATTTTTGAAAAACTGTCGTATCGCGGTATCCTGTATTGGATACCTACCAAAGTGCTTCCTCCTGGTTAGGGATGGCACCCTCAGGGTATGGGTACGGGTAGAGTCATCCCATACCCGTACCCATCATCTTCAATCTTAGAGCATCCCCACTCGTCCCCCCGACGAGGCCCTCGAGCGATATTTTTTGCATCCGGACGGCGAAATTCGGCCCAGTCGCGCCCCCGGTTCCTCGTTTTCGTCCGGATTTGGCCCTTCATCCATCCGGCGAGCCCACGCCAACCCCGGTCCCCCGGGGATCTATCGGGGAGTCCGGACGAGTGAAAAGCGGGGAAGGGCCCGCTCTGTCGGTGACTGGACACACGAACCCCACCGCCACCTCGCTCAAAATCTCCCCCACCCCTCGTATCTCTCTCGCCGCTGTCACCACCCCGCCGGCTTGTTGCCCAGATTCCGCCGCCCCTCCTCCCCCACCTGCCTATATTCCACCGTCTTTCGACGGCGGCCTATCTGGCTGCTCCTCCGCCGGCCTGTTTTCCGACGACGGCCTACTCCTCGTCGTTTGCGGCTCGGGTTACCTCGACCACGCCCGTCAGGTGTTCGTCCATTTGCCTCGCCGGCCATGGACTCAGACGAAGAGGAGGAGCAGATGTTCGTCGAGCTTATGCGAGAAGAGATGGCAGCCGCTAACCAAGACGAGGAGCACATGCCGATCCTCGGTTGCTTATCAAGCTCGTACGCCGGGGTGGCAACCGGTCGACGCGGTGGGTCGGCACCGAGTCGCCGGAAGTGCAAGCCGAGACAACGAATGGAGGGCTACCGCATGTTGTACGCCGACTACTTCGCCGACAATCCATTGCACGGTGAGGCTCGTTTTCGGGCGTCGTTTCGGGATGAGCGAAAGCTATTTACGCAAATTGTGTATGCCATCCGAGACTTTGACCCCTACTTCGGATGCAAAGCGGATTGCACTGGCTTGGTTGGATTTTCGTCACCTGCGAAGTGCACGGTGGCTATGAGGATGTTGTCTTATGGAGCTCCCGGTGATGGTGCGGATGACTATCTTCGGATGGCGGAGTCCACCGCCCTTGATTGTTTCTACCGGTTCGCGGGGCCGTCATAGCGATGTTCGGGGACTTTTACTTGAGATCACCCACTGTCGAAGACACTCGGAGGATCCTTGCAACAAATGAAGCTAGGGGTTTTCCGGGGATGCTTGGAAGCATTGATCGCTCGCATTGGAAATGGAAGAAGCTGTCCGTTTGCGTGGCGGGGAATGTACAAGGGTCACAAAAACGGCTGCACTCGTGATACTTGAAGCGGTGGCTACCCACGATCTCCGGATTTCGCACTCTTTCTTTGGTATGCCCGGATCCAACAATGACATCAATGTCCTAAACTCGCTCCCCGATCTTTTCCAAGCTTGTTGAGGGTCATGCTCCCCGGTGAACTATGTGATCAATGGTCGGCACTACAACAAAGGATACTACCTTGCAGACGGTATCTATCCAAAGTGGGCAACATTTGTGAAGACTATCTCGAAACCCAGCACCCCCAAACTTTGCGAGTTTGTCAAGAAACAAGAAGCTTGCCGAAAAGACGTTGAGCGTGCATTTGGTGTCCTCCAACATAGATTTGTTGTCGTCCGGTTCCCCGCTATGACTTGGTCCAAAGATCAGATGTGGGAGGTGATGAATTGTTGTGTGTGCTTACACAACATGCTTATTGAAAATGAGCGAAAACATCCGGTTCCTCCGGTCGAGCAACAAGCACCATATGAGAGAGAGGGTCCTCTTGCACGGCCCTAATCACCGGGTGCCTCCATCATGGGCCTCCTTCATTGCTATGCGTCGGGAGATTCGAGACTCTACAATGCATCGAGCAAGTCGCAAGATGATCTGGTGGAGCACATATGGACGCTCCGAGGCAACGCCAACGCCGACGCCAACTAGTCTGTCATTTTGTTTGAAAAATTGTGAAATTGTGTGCTTCATTTGTTTCAGCACTTGTTAAACATTGTACTGATTATCGCCGAACTTGTTAAATTTTATGTTGAATTTGTTTGAAATATGTCAAATGGTCGAGGTTGGGGGTTCTGCCGGGGGACGGCTGGAACTTCGGCGCTCCCCAGGCCAAATCTTCCTCCAATCCGGACGAAAATTTCGCCGGATTTGGGCGTGGGGAGCGCCAACGAGTGGGGATGCTCTTACCCATCACCCGTACCCATACCCGTCAACGGGTATAACTTTTTCCCATACCCGTCACCCGACAGGGTAAATGGGTACCCGCGGGTAAAAATATCCGCGCTTACAATACATCAAATTGATCAAAAAATATGACATGAGGTGAAACAATCTTAAATAGGGGACTTCCTCAATAACCTACCAGCAATTGTGAGACCGGAAGCGTGAAGTTCAACCTAGTGAAGGTGTGATTAGGGCGGAAATTAAGTACTTCGGAATTTTACAACAGCCTGAGCGTCTTTGATTGTACTGTGTTTCGCAAAAAAGAAAAAAAAACTTAAATGGGTACATAGGTATGTGGGTATGGGTTCTACGATCTTATATCCGTACTTATCCTACCCAATGGGTATGATATTTTTGCATTTACGAACTCATGGGTAATATTTTGTCCCATACCAGTAATCTTATTGTGATTTTACCCATTGGCATCCCTACTCCCGGTAGTCGAAATCGCGGCGCAC
>NC_061511.1:163925140-163941264 GCF_022539505.1 Lolium rigidum | reverse complement strand
AAACACCTTAAATTTCAACGTGGCTTTAGTGAGGAAGTTTTAATTAAGAACTATAATTGGAATAGCTATATTCATTTTGGGTTCGTAGAGGTAGAACAATTTGTCTTATTTATGGGAGCCTCTGAGATAGAATCCTTCATTACTAAAAATTATGAAACTTGTGTTGTTTGTAAGGACCTTAAAGATTATGTCTCTTCTATCCTTAATTTTTGCATAGAAAGCTACAGTGATAATCCCTATATCATTGATTATAAAGAGAGACTCATTAATGCACAAGAATGCACTCACAATTTGCGGGAACCGAGTGGAAGAAGAAATTGATGAACCCGAAAGCTCATTGGATGAAAAAGAGGAGGAAATTGATGAACACGAGAGCTCATTGGATGAAAAAGAAGAGGAGAGTAATGAACAAAAGGAGGAAGAATGGATTAGCTACCCATGCCAACCTTCTAATGAGAGTAACTCTTTATCTCTTACACTATTTGATTGTCCTCCATGCTTATCAAAGGCGGATGAATGTTATGTTCCTGTGGATTCTCTTGAAATATTCCCTATGAGTAAAACTTGTGAGAATAATTATGCTACTGTTATTTATGATAATCCATGCTACTTTGATAAATCTTATGATAATGCTTTGTTTGTGCACGATGTCGAAATGCATGGTACTAAAGAGTTTTGCTTGGCAAATGTTTATGATAAATCTCTAGATGATGGTCCTATGTTACTTGATACTATTAATTGTACTACTAATGAAAATGGGATTGGAGAGTTCTTGACTTTATCTATGAGTCCCATATCTTTTGAGATTGATCAATCATCTTGTTACATTATTGATAAAAGTGGGTTTGAAAGTTTTAATCCTATTATTTACGAGCTTGATAAAAATTATGTGTTTATGGATCATGATAAGCATGCTGTATGTGATAGTTATGTTGTTGAGTTTGTTCATGAAGCTACTGAAAATTATTATGAGAGAGGAAAATATGGTTGTAGAAATTTGCATGGTCTAAAACACCTCTCTATATGCTTAAAATTTTGAAGTTACTCTTGTTTTATCTTCTTATGCTTGTCACTTTGTTCTTCATGAATTTATTTGTGTACAAGATTCCTATGCATAGGAAGTGGGTTAGACTTAAATGTGTCTCATACTTGCTTTTTGATGCTCTCCTTTGCTTCAACTCTTATTTCTTGCGAGTGCATCATTAAAACTGCTGAGCCCATCTTAATGGCTATAACGAAAGCACTTCTTGGAAGATAACCCATGTGTTTATTTTGCTACTGTTTTGTTGTGTATTGGAAGTTGTTACTACTGTAGCAACCTCTCCTTATCTCTATTTTATTGCAATGTTGTACCAAGTGAAGTCTCTAATAGAAGGGTGGTGCTAGATTTGGATTACTGCGCAGAAACAGATTTCTCGCTGTCACGAATCTGGGTATGATTCTCTGTAGGTAACTCAGAAAAATCTGCCAATTTACGTGAGTGATCCTCAGATATGTACGCAACTTTCATTAGTTTTGAGTTTTCCGATTTGAGCAACGGAAGTACCTCTTAAAAATTCGTGTTTACTGGCTGTTCTGTTTTGACAGATTCTGTCTCTGTTTTTGCATTGTCTCTTGTGGACTTTAAGTGAGGCTTTCTAGACGTGGAGAGCTGTAGCTAATGTTTTATTGAGTTCTTGCAATGTGTCACTACAGGGCCAAGGTGGATTAAAGTTTTTTGAGTACCAACCCCTCTAATGAAGTTTATGAGAAGTTTGGTGTGAAGGAAGTTTTCAAGGGTCAAGAGAGGAGGATGATATATGATCAAGAAGAGTGAAAAGTCTAAGCTTGGGGATGCCCCGTGGTTCATCCCTGCATATTTCAAGAAGACTCAAGCGTCTAAGCTTGGGGATGCCCAAGGCATCCCCTTCTTCATCAACTTATCAGGTTTCTTCTATTGAAACTATATTTTTATTCGGTCACATCATATGTGCTTTACTTGGAGCGTCTGTGTGTTTTTATTTTTGTTTATGTTTGAATAAATTAGGATCCTAGCAATCCTTGTTTGGGAGAGAGACACGCTCCGTTTTTTCATATGAACACTCGTGTTCTTCGTTCTTACTTTTAATGTTCAATGACAAAAGTTGGAAGCTATTGCACTTATTGTTATTTGGTTGGAAACAGAAAATGCTTCATATTGTCTTGGATAATTTGATACTTGGCAATTGTTTTGAGCTCTCAAGTAGATCATGATTAATCTCTTGCATCATGTAGTTTAAACCTATTAGTGGAGAAATACCGTAGAGCTTGTTGAAATTGTTTGCATGATTGGTCTCTCTAAGGTATAGATATTTTCTAGTAGAAGTGTTTGAGCAACAAGGAAGACAGTGTAGAGTTTTATAATGCTTGCAATATGTTCTTATGTAAGTTTTGCTGTACCGGTTCATACTTGTGTTTGCTTCAAACAACCTTGCTAGCCAAAGCCTTGTACCGAGAGGAAATGCTTCTCGTGCATCCAAAATCTTGAGCCAAAACCTATGCCAATTGTGTCCACCATACCTACCTACTATGTGGTATTTTCTGCCATTCCAAGTAAATACTTCATGTGCTACCTTTAAACAATTCAAAACTTTATTACTCCTTATTTGTGTCAATGTTTTATAGCTCATGAGGAAGTATGTGGTGTTTTATCTTTCAATCTTGTTGGGCAGCTTTCACCAATGGACTAGTGGCTTCATCCGCTTATCCAATAATTTTGCAAAAAGAGCTGGCGCGGGGTTCCCAGTCCCCCAATTAATCAACCTTCATTAATAATTCTCTTCACATGTTTTGCTCTGATTCATCAGTAAGCAACTTAATTTTGCAAATAGACACTCCTTCATGGTATGTGAATGTTGGAAGGCACCCGAGGATTCGGTTAGCCATGGATTGTGTAAGCAAAAGGTTGGGAGGAGTGTCAACCATAAATAAAACTAAAGTACATGTGTAAACAAAAGAGAAGAGGGATGATCTACCTTGCTGGTAGAGATAACGTCCTTCATGGGAGCCGCTCTTTGAAAGTCTGTTTGGCAAGGGGGTTAGAGTGCCCACTACCATTCGTTGACAACAACAAACACCTCTCAAAACTTTACTTTTATGCTCTCTATATGATTTCAAAACTTAAAAACTCTAGCACATGATTTAATCCCTGCTTCCCTCTGCGAAGGGCCATTCTTTTACTTTATGTTGAGTCAGTTTACCTACTTCCTTCCATCTTAGAAGCAAACACTTGTGTCAACTGTGCATTGATTCTTACATACTTGCTTATTTGCATTCATCATATTACTTTGTGTTGACAATTACCCATGAGATATACATGTTGGAAGTAGAAAGCAATTGCTGAAACTTAAATCTTCCTATGTGTTGTTTCAATGCCTTTACTTTGAACTTATTGCTTTATGAGTTAACTCTTGTGCGGGACTTTTGATGCTTGTCTTGAAAGTACTATTCATGAAAAGTTTTGCTATATGTTATCTATTTGTTAGCAATTATAGATCATTGCCTTGAGTCACTGCATTCATCTCATATGCTTTATAAGTATGATAAAGATTATGTAAGTAGCATGTCACTACAGAAATTATTCTTTTTATCGTTTACCTACTCGAGGGCGAGCAGGAACTAAGCTTGGGGATGCTGACACGTCTCCAACGTACCTCTAATTTCTGATGTTCCATGCTTGTTTTATGAAAATACTTACATGTTTTGCTTGCACTTTATAATGTTTTTATGCATTTTCCGGAACTAACCTATTAACGAGATGCCGAAGGGCCAGTTGCTGTTTTCTGTTGTTTTTGGTTCCAGAAAGGCTGTTCGGGCAATATTCTCGGAATTCGACGAAACGAAGACCCAACACCTTATTTTTCCCGGAACCTTCCAGAAAGTCAAAGGGGGACCAGAGGGGAGCCCTGGGGGCCCCACACGTGTGGCCGGCGCGGCCCAGGAGGGGGGCGCGCCGCCCTAGTGTGAGGTGGCCCCGTGGCCCCTCCGACTCGGACTCTTCGCCTATTTAAGCCCTGGAGACCTAAAAACGCGATACCAATTGACGAGACTCCAGAAAGACTCCAGGGGCGCCGCCACCATCGCGAAACTCCGTTTCGGGGGACAGAAATCTCTGTTCCGGCACCCTGCCAGGACGGGGAAGTGCCCCCGGAAGCCATCTCCATCGACGCCATCGCCTCCATCATGCTCTGTGAGTAGTTCCCCCATGGACTACGGGTTCTAGCTGTAGCTAGTTGGTACTCTCTCTCCCATGTACTTCAATACAATGATCTCATGAGCTGCCTTACATGATTGAGATTCATCCGATGTAATCGGTGTTGTGTTTGTCGAGGATCCGATGGATTGTTACATTATGATTAGTCTATCTATAAAGTTTGTGAAGTTATTATTGTCTGCAATCTTGTTGTGTTTAATGCTTGTCACTAGGGCCCGAGTGGCATGATCTTAGATTTAAGCTCTATACTTATTGCTTAGATTGTATCTACAAGTTGTATGCACATGTCTATGTCCGGAACCAAAGGCCCCAAAGTGACGAAATTGGGACAAGCTGGAGGGGAAGGCTTAGATATGAGGATCACACGTTTTCACGGAGTGTTAATGCTTTGCTCCGGTGCTCTATTAAAAGGAGTGCCTTAATTTCTAGTAGATTCCCTAGAGGCCCGGCTGCCACCGGCTGGTAGGACAAAAGATGTTGTACAAATTTCTCATTACGAGCACGTATGACTATATATGGAAAACATGCCTACATGATTAATGATCTTGATGTTCTGTCTTAATGCTATTTCAATCCTATCAATTGCCCAACTGTAATTTGTTCACCCAACACTTGTTATTGGAGAGTTACCACTAGTGTAGATAGCGGGGGACGCCGGTTCATCTCTAATCATCATATACTCGTTTCTACATGACATTGGAAGTAGTATCAACTATTTTCTGGTGCCATTGCTCTCATATTACTGCTACTGCCGCTGTGTTACTCGTTACTACTGCTCTCATATCACTGCTACTTTCACATCACCCTTGTTGCTAGTGCTTTTCCAGGTGCAGCTGAATTGACAACTCAGTTGTTAAGGCTTATAAGTATTCTTTACCTCCCCTTGTATCGAATCAATAAATTTGGTTTTTACTTCCCTCGAAGACTGTTGCGATCCCCTATACTTGTGGGTTATCAATGATATCTTTTTTCCAACTTTCTAGAGGAGTCTTAAAACGATTGGATTATTTCAGATCTAGATTGTTCTGGCAAGGAGATAGTGAGAAACGTAAATATCAATTAGCTAAGTGAAGTGTGCTTTGCCATCCCAAAGACCATGGAGGACTTGGCATCCAAGATCTCCAGGTCAAGAATAGGGTCCTACTTGGTAAATGGCTTAGAGCTACTTAACGAGGAGGAAGTATGGCAAACACTCCCTAAGAGAAAGTATATTGTCTCAAAGGCTCTATCTCAGGTTCTTTGGAAACCAGGAGATTCACATTTTTAGGCAGGTCTTATGGATAAAAAGAATTATTTTTTTCATATGGATCTTTTTCTATTAAGAATGGGTTGGAAATTCGTTTCTGGGAGGATAAATGGCGAGATAATGCCACGCTCCGAGAACAATATCCGGCATTGTACAATATAGTGCGCCACAAAAGTGATACTATCGCTAAGGTGTTGGAAACTTTCCCACCGAATGTGACGTTCAGAAGAAGTCTCATTGGACCTAGACAAATCTCCTGGCATTAATTCTTGAGTTAGTTCAATTGACGCAGGAGTTTGATGTGTTTCGATGGAACATCACCGGGAATGGTTCATTCTCAGTGGCTTTCATGTACAATGCTTTAATTCAGCCTGACATTTCAGTCGATCATAATTCTAAAATTTGGAAGATGAAGATACCGCTTAAAACGAAAGTGTTTGCATGGTATCTTCGTCGTGGGGCCATTCTCACTAAAGATAATCTTGCCAAAGCGTAACTGGCATGGAAGTAAAAAGTGTGTCTTCTGTCATCATGACGAGACTATTAAGCACTTATTATTTCAATGTAAGTTTGCTAGGTCTATATGGTTAGCTGTCCAAATAGGGTCTACCTTATACCCACCACGTAGTGTTGCCAATATATTTGGCAATTGGCTCAATGATGTGGATGTTAGGTTTAAGCGTCTTATTAGGATGATAGTGATTGCCATTATTTGGTCGTTGTGGGTATATAGAAATGACAAGATTTTCAATAATATTTTTTCCTCTCTTATGCAGGTCATATACCGGTGCACAGCCACGCTTCGCTCATGGGTGCACTTCAGCGGGTGGAGCATCAAGACCTCTTTACGAAGGTGTCTTCGCGGTTGGAGAATACGGCGAAGGATATTTTTTCCCAACATGGGTGGTAACGTGATCTACGGCTGGGTCCACCTAACTAGTTGTTTTTATTTCTCGAGAACTTTGGAGTTTTGCCTTCGAGTATCAGTGGTGTTTTTGTAACAGATATTTATGCGGGTATGTGTATTCTATTTATGCAAAAGTCGGATCTATTGCTCAAAGTAATAAAGTTCCCATTTTCAAAAAAAATCCGGGGCGATTGTTTTTCCTTACTGCATTTTGTGATACTTCCTTTCGAATAATACCCAATCCAACATTTTTTTGAGAGAACAATCCAACATGTGGGTGTGTGAAAGAATCACAGGGCCGACGGCCCAGTCCTGCCCTGGCCGGCCCGTTAAACCTTCGCGGAACCATCGAGAAGCAACACCCCATCCGCGTCGCCGTCTTCCTCCGGCGAAAGGAAAGCAGATAAGACAGCGTCCCACATCGCCCAGCAAAACCCTCCTCTTCTGCTAGAACCTTCCCCGCCCCTCCACCAGCCTCCTCCTCTTCCCCTATGGCTCCTTCCCTCCTCGCCGCCGCCGCCTCGCCCTTCCTCCTCCACGGCGCTGCCGCGAGCAGGAGCCTCGGGACGGTCGCTGCCGCCGTCCCCGGCCGCCGCGCCGCATCCGCTCTCCGTGTGCGCGCCTCCATCAAGTGCGACCCTTCCAAGGTGACTGCCCCGCCCTCCCGCAGACGCGTCTGCCGGACTAATTACTTACCATGGTTTCTGGAGGGTAGGGTTAGCAGTTCAGAGGTCTGACTCTCTTGTGCTCGTGCTGGTTTTTTCGTTTGTCAGGTGGCGCCGCAGTCCGACAGAGTGCTTGTCCGCCTCGAGCAGATCCCAGAGGTATCTCCGCTGCGAGCCAGTGTCTTTTGGTTTGCTAATATTGCTTTGCTTGTTTGTTTGTTCCCATTGGTAGCTTGCTGCCTTGCTGGTTGATGCTGTTTATTTCCCAGTTCCCACTAGGAATGCTTGTAGTGCTAGATTTCTAGTCCAGCGGATCCCTCTAAGTATACACTGCATACTGGTGAACCAATGGTACCGAGATTGTAAAGGAAGGTTCTGCCAAGTGTTAATGTCTTGAGAACTGAAGTACTGAAACGCTAAATTTGGACTTCAATGACCATATTATTTTCTGTGTCTGTACCTATATATGCCCTACATATTTTTCTTTCTGCCCCACTACTGAACTTGTTTCAGTTCAGCTAAAGCTGGACCTTGAATTGTATATCGAGGTAGCTTATTAAAAATCTATCTAACCTTGTGGTGCTATGAAGAGTAGAACTTAAAACCCATACAGATCACATTGTTGAGTGGGGATTTAAAATGAGTCCACAGAGAGCTCGTGGTAGGTAATTTTGTCTTGTTAAAAAAAAAAATCATGGATATAGAGAATATGACTGCGTGATTCCCTTGGGATAGGAAGACATGATAATCGAATGTTTTTGAATGCCTGTCCTTACTAGTGGTTAGTTTGACATGCTGCGGATTCCATTTCTTTGATAATACCACTAGTAAAGTGTCACTGTTGTTCTTGTGATATACTGTAATTGATATTCTGATGCTATTACTAAAGTTTCCAGGAGATCATTTTCTTTTTATATGGCTGATATTTCGTATGAACTTGCAGAAATCTGCTGGAGGAGTCCTGCTACCAAAATCTGCTGTTAAGTTCGAGAGATATTTGATGGGAGAGGTTAGTTCTGATCACTATAAGCATCTACCACAGTAACTTTATCAGGCTTTAGTCTCACAATCTTTCATTCTTTGTGCCAGATTTTGTCGGTTGGTGCTGACGTTTCTGAAGTTGAAGCTGGAAAGAAGGTGAGCAATTTATTTGTTCTTTTCTGATGGACCTCCTTTTGATGCATGCCCAAGCTTTTCATGAACAAAAGAGCACCTAATGCTTGCTTCTCAAGCGAGTGTGTACTTTAAAGTACCATTCTGTGTGTTCACACATTATTTCGTGTGCTCTTCTTTTATGCACTGCTTATTTTGGATTCCAGATAGATTTTAATTAAAACTCTGACTTAGGACGTTGGAGTTCTGTATAAGTTTTTGGTTGCATGGCACACACTTCATCCACAAGAATATTCACTCCATGTCTAGATACTGCCCTTTTGGAAGCTAACTATTTTCCACCTTTAGTGACCAAAGACAAGCTAGGTAAAACTGTAAGTATGGTTTAATATCTGAAAAATGCCCTCGTGCTAACCTGTAATGTGTGACCACCAGTCATGTTAGGAGTACACTATATTTATGTTAAAACACCTTATAACATGAAAAATAACTGCCTGTTACTGAATTCCTTTATACTCAAGGCCAGGGCCGTACCTGAGAATACGGAGGCCCTAAGCAAAACAAGAAATAGAGGCCCTCAACATGATCGTTGGCAACTAAGATGATTTTATATATACTACTCACTCCATTTCAATAAACAATGCGCCCTTGTTTTTCGTATTTTATCTTTGACAAAATATTAATCTATATCTCTCTATTTAAAAAGGATGTTTCAATTTTATGTAGATATACATGTATTTAGATGAGTTTAGTTTGTAGATACATGCAAGTTTTGATGAAGTTGAAACATATTTTTCAGGATGAAGTATATAAAAAATATTTGATATAAAACTGGTATCATTAGAAAGTATTTTCCAACACGATTCTAACAATGCTGCTTATGTATTATATGATCGTGATATTGTTGTCCTATTTATTTGGTCAAGGTTCACATTGAAATGTGTGTGCATCTTATTTATAGGAATGGAGGTAGTATGTGGTAAAATAAATTAAAAGAAGTGCATCATGTGAAAAAGCAATCTAAGAATTCAAAAGTGCTAATTTTTAGTCGAAACGTGCCATCTTTCTAAAATGAATCTTCAATTAGTTCTTCATAAAAATCCTTGAGACAAAATCTTAATATTCATTGGAAGACTAACTGAATTAGCTGCACTCGCGATGGAAGAGAAAGAAAAGATACGGGTAAAGAGGCGTGGGTGGCTTGGGGGCCTTTGGAGTTAATGGGATTGCAAATTTCCTAAGCACTAGTACTGCCTTAATGGAGTATAGTACTCCGTAGCATCTCTCATCGAATTGATTGAGGTCCAATTAAACAAAATCGGTCATTAGAGTACTAGTTTAACATATTAGTTTGGAGACCCTCTAAATCGGGAGGCCCTGTGCGGTCGAACAGGCTGCGCATGCCTGCGGTACGGCCCTGCTCAAGGCTAGCTGAAAATGGCCTCCGTATACTGTTCAGCTGACATATTTTATGCTTAAGCCTATTTCTCTCTTATTTATTTAGTGGTGGTGCATAAATATTGTTATAGTAACAACTAGCACAGTCAAGCTTTTGCTGTGTCATAGTGCAAGATGTGTTGTGCCTTGCTAGAATGAAACTAGCGTGTATTGTCATGCGAACCGCCTTAAATACTGCTGCATTTGTTCAAATGTCTATCTTTTTTGAACAATTTAATGTTAAACTAACTCCAATTTGTGATATACTGTCCCTACAAAAAAATTCTGCTACCTGCTTACATGATATATATTTACATGGTCTTCTGCATAAAATCTAATCCACCTTTGCTTGGCTGTTGAAATTTCTATCTGTTAGTTCCTTATCTATTTCATGTTCTTGTTGCAATGCTTCAACAAATAACTTGCTATTTTCTTCAGTTCAAGTCGTCTCATTTATATCCCTCTATAAAATCTAGCATCTGGGATTTTCTAACCTTGTTCTACGTGATTGTTGCAGGTTCTCTTCTCAGACATAAATGCTTACGAGGTAAACTAGTGGCTCTTTTGTAACTGAAACGTGTTATGTGGATTTTGTGATGGTGGCAATGGCTCCTGGTTGCTGATCTGTGATTGTTCACGGTGTTGATGCATTCCTGCAGGTTGACCTGGGGACAGAAGAGAAGCACTGCTTTTGCCGAGAGTCGGATCTCTTGGCCGTCGTTGCATGAGCCTACTCTTAAATTTAGAGTCATGCCCATATGCTCCAAATTCCTTTGTCTCAGCCGCGCAAGCTATTTGCTAGCTCCAAGTTTGTTGTCTGTCTTTTGATGATCATATGTTGAGCGACTTGATCAGGTTTAGTTACAGATGTTCCTTTTCTTGCCATAAGGGCATGTTGATTATATATTCACACCCTGGTGCCTCTTCTCTAGTAGAAAGTCACATTGGAAATCGGACTTGGATTGGTATATCTGGGATGTGAATGGTTGGTTGGTGAGACGATATGCATTGTTGCTTTATTTCGCCATGAGAGAGAGCCCGTGGCGTGGCTGCATCAGAACCCCTTTTTCTAATTATGCTAGTTTAACGTGTAAATTTGCTAATGGGTACCTTGACTTATGTAGCTGTAGGTAGCCAAATCAGGAGGTTGAGAGGCATCGTCTGCACATGACCGAGTGCAGTACAGATGTGCTCTCGATCTGGTCTGCCGCAACGACTGAATGTTTGGTTGCTTCAGTCATTGGCTAGCTTCAGGCACAAGATCAATTATTGCAAGTCAAATCACGCAAGCTAGCCAGAGATGTCTAGGGTGTGTTTGGTAGCCTTATGGATTTCCTGCACCACTGTGCCAGCGAGATTGGCTTTCCTGCCGCGTTGCGAAGGCCATGGGGCTATGAAACGCGGGTTTAGGGAATCTAAACCTCATTGTTTGGGTGTACTTTCTTCCCTGCTTATGCAGCCTATACTCTGTTTGGTTGCAGATAAGAGCATGTTGTGGTAACTCTTCCCTTAGAATGGTGAGGATACCCAGCATTGCTAACTGAATTGCAAACACATCTGATTCAGTTCATCGTAGAAAGTTGTTGGTAATACACATCAACTAGTTAGTGGGTGATGCATCATGAGCGAAGCAACTATACTTTGTGATGCATCATAAGTTCAACTATACTTCGTGATGCATCACAAGTTCATCACTCGAGGGGTTAGTATATATCGCCTCGAACAAGTTCATCATTACAGATCGGGGATTAGGTTCAAGCAAGTCCTAGCTAATGAAGGGATACGAAACCACCTCCCAAAATCAGCAGATCATGAACAAGGATGCAGAAGCACTAAGCAGTAAACTGCTTGCGAAGCCATGTCCTAAGCCAGCTCCTCCACTCCGGTGACTGCAGCTTACAATACTCGGCATACTCTTCTCCGTTGTCTGCAATGAAGTCGATAGCCTTGACCAGCAAGTTAGGTTGAAACAGTTGCGCCCTGCAGACAAACCGGGATGCGAAGATCGTCTTCATCTAAGCATAGTTCGTGATCGGGGTCCCGACGTATGGACGATGCCTCGGGTAGCGCTGCAATCCGGAAGGAACAATTGTTAGTGCGGATGACATTCACATACAGATCTACGAAGGAACTCAATGAGCCTTACTCCCTGAATGTACTCGTCCGTTGTATCTTCATCAGCAGCGTAGAAGCAGCAACCATCTTCGCTCCAGTCTAGAATGCGATCGGTTTTCATCTTCAGTATGACGCTCCACTTGGTCCTCCAGTTTCTGATGTGGTTGTAAAGCTGAAGAGTGATCACATGTATGCCAGCGAATGCAAGAACATCAGCAACTACCTTCTTCATCTGCTGCTCTTTGAATCCCATGTTGAAACATACGCCGCTACGGAGCTGAACCAACTGGTTGAGCACAAACTCCAAAATCTCAGGTTTCCAAACCATGTCTGATTTGCTTGAAATCATACATTGCTCAGCATTGACAGTAGGAACAGAAAGATCAGAGGAGCCCAATGGTATGATCACCTATGAAAAACACTAGCAAATTAATGAACTACCACTACCACATCCACATCCTTAAGCACTACCACATCAATAAACTACCAGTACCACATCCACATCCTTAAAGCAGTACCACATCAATGAAGAGCGAGAAAAGTAAGAGCGGTCTTACTGTAAGAGGAGCCACATGCATCACCGAGGTCGGTGAAGCAGGGGATCCTGACGAAGATGCTGGTAGCACCAGCATCCTAGTGGTAGAGTCAGATCAACCTGGACAACCTCCACAACCTCGACCGGGAACGAAGGAATGTCCTACAATGGATTCATTCAGACTCCCATACCCACAAGATCTAGATCTAAGGCTAGGGTTTGCACAAGCTTGCCACAACCGAAGTCATCGACGCAGAGGAAGAAGACGACTATCCGCGACCAGTAGCCACCATAGCCACCTTCGCCGCTGCAAGCCTCGCCGACCGTGCGGGTGAGGAGGAGCCGACCATGTCGCTAGATCGGGAAGGGTGGATGAGTTCGAAATGGGGGATTTGGATTTGGCGGTGCGAGAGCCGCCCCTATATATGGTGGCGAAATTTCAAGCGCGTTGACCGAATTCATCCCGCTGAGATTTCGCCATCCCTTGCGAGCTCGCGCCATCTCCCGCGGTGGCTCTAAGGGAACGCGGCGTTCTCGAGTTCTGCCGAAACGGGGGTGACTCGCTAGAAACGGCCGAACCGGACGTTCCTCGAGTGCTTGGTCCGATGGTGCTTTGAGAAACGGTCCTGCAACAACGCGGACGAGGTCAGGCAACCAAACGAATATATGGTTCAATGCGAGCCAAGACGAGACTAGGCTACCAAACGCGCTCTAGAGAGTCTTATTCGTTCTTGGAATTACCCTAGTGGAGACACGCCTTGTAGAAATCACCGGCTGGAAGCATGGCAGATTGAGTGAGCAATACTTGCTGAAAGAAAATCACGACTTGGGATGCACGAATGTCAGTCAGCCCGATAGATTTTTACAGAGAACTAGTCGCCTAGCCCAGGAGCCGTAAAGAAAAACTAGTTTACTACAGCCAACTAAGCATCCTATGGAGGTTTGTTTTGTGGCCTGGGTACCTTGAACTTCACAAGACGAAACGATCGAGCCTCTTAACTCACTCCAACACTTAGAGCATCCCCACTCGTTGACGTTCCCCACGCCCAAATCCGGCTATATTTTTGCTTGGATTGGAGGAAGATTTGGCGTGGGGAGGAGTAGTTTCACAGTCGCGTGCCCAGGCGAAGACGACGATGCAAATTTGAAAAACGGAAACTTGACAAACTACGGCCAAAACCGGGCGAATTTAGACTAAATTTAATGATATTTACTATATAACGGGCGAAGTTCATACATAGAGGCCGAATTCGACTATATTTCGAATTCAGCTAGGGGAATTCAACTGCTAATTTAAAAACACGGCGCTCTACATGCCGAAATGGCGGTAGAACACCGTGTAGTCGCCGCCGTCATCGTCGTTGGAGCCGTCGTCGTCGACCTGCGGTGGCGCGGCCTTGCTACTGCTGCCCTGGCCGGCGTCTCCCCACCGACGCGGGGATGGCTTGTACCATTCGTCGTCCGACGCTTCGAGGTCGACGAATGGGACGGCGACGCCGGATGGAGGTGTCGCAGGCCGGCGGTAGCGAGCGACGTCGGCGGCGGCGGTTGGAGCGGCGGCGCGGGCGGCGAGTTGCTGCGCGGCGGCCAGGTCCATCAGCCTCGCCTGCTGCTCCGCCTCCTGGCGCTCCCAGTCGTGCCTCGACCACTCCAGGGCGGCGTCCTCGGGGAGGGCGTTGTCGACGGGCACCAGGTCCTTGAGCGACCTGGTGATCGCCTCCGCAACGGCAGCCTCCTCCGCCGCGCCGCCTCCTCCTCGGCGAGCCTCGTTTGCGGCGGCGTTGGTGGCGGCAGCGCCGTCCTCCTTCTTCGCCGACTTCCTTTTCCGCCCACGCTGCGGGAAGAGGGTTGGTCGCGGATGACGAGGGCGCCGCTGCGCCCTCCGGTCGGCGGAGGAGACGCCGGCTCCTTCTTGACGCGCGCCGGCGCCGGCGTCGACGGAGACGTCGCCTCCCTTTCACCGGGCGCCAAGGACGGCCTCGGCGCCGATCCGGAAGACGACGAGCTGGCAGCCATGCGCCGTGGCTGCCAGACGTTTCCCCGGCGGCGGCTCGCCGATGCCCTCGATGCAGGGGGCATCGTCAGCACGGGGAAGTTTCCGCCCTCGATGTGCTCGAGGACGTTCTCTAGCGTCCGGCCCGGCGCGCTCCACCAACGTCGGTGTCCTGCGGCGTTGTTGCGCGGAGGCGTAGGCGGCGGGCCGTCGTAGGCCGCCAGCTCCCGCTCCCACCGCCGGAGGAAGTAGGAATTCCACCGCGTGTAGTTGTCGGGGTGGTGGCGCGGGTCGGCGCGCTCCTCGTCCGTCATTGTGAGCCGCGCCTCCTCGATGGCGGCGTCGAGGGCGTCGCCCCGAGGCGGCGGCGGGATTGGTACACCGCCACGACTAAGCCTCCACCCGCCGTCGGGAGGCCTCGTGTCCGGCGGGCAGGGGTACCCCGCCTGGTGGAGGAGGTGGCCCTCCCACTGGTGGAGCGACCGGCGGGGGAAGCCATTGGCGGCGGCGCCGTCGTCGTCGGAGAACACCATCGTTGGAGGTGGAGGAAGAGTGGAGCAGGGGAGGGAGAATGGAGGAAGAGTGGAGCAGGGGCGTCGCGGCGAGCGGAGTGGCTTTAATAGGCGCGGCGGGCGCGGCGGGGCGGCGGCGAGTAATGACGCGTGGAAGACGATGCATGCGCGGAAGCCGATGCGACGGCATTAACTCGCCGCGTGGATGCTACGCGGCCGGCGAATGCTGACCGGCGGCAGGCTTTACAGCGCGCGGAAGACGATGCGATGAGGACGACGATCGGTGTCTCTCGCCGACAAGTTGGGGCCACCAGACGCGCGGGAAGTTTCCTCGCCGTTTCGCGCGCTTTTGTTTCGTCCGGAGTCCCCGAGAGCTCCCCGGGGGGGCGGGGATGGCCTGGGATCGCCGGATGAATTTAGGCCCAAATCCGGACGAAATCGAGGAACCGGGAACGCGACTGAACCGAATTTCGCCGTCCGAATGGAAAAAACATCGTTCGGGGGCCTCGTCGGGGAGACGAGTGGAGATGCTCTTACCTTCTACTGATAGCCAGGTTGGTTAGCTTCTTTGGGGTGCACATAATGTAAGGCTTTACAGCATGGGGAGGGCAAGTTTGTGTTGAATCCAGGCACATGGGCAGCCAACGGAGCCACCGGTTTACCACATGTTCTAAGTTTACTCATGAACCCCCGGCGCGGAAATCCATTGGCGCATGTAACCATTTGACCTTGACGGAATAGTTTAATTAAGTACACTCAACTTGTTCCATTTAATCATCAAACTGAGCTAGCCCTTGAGTTAAAGCCTGGAGATTTCGGAGGAACTAGGCATGCACATGTTTTTGATTGATTTGGTGAACTGGCTACCGATCTAGCGGGGGAATGATGATGAGAGCGCACGGGAGTTATCAATCATGTATTCCTTCATTTGCGGATCTTGAGTGTACATCGGTCAAATTGTTAGCTGATTATGTAGTATTTAGCTACCTCGTAGTTGAATTGGTTTCAAACCAATGAGGCAGGTGAGGAAAAGGTGAAATAGTAGTATAATTTTATTGCTGGATTAATTAAGAAGCATGAGTAACATAATGGGGATTCACTCACACACACACACACACATATATAATTGCCGTCGGGGTTTTCCCTACGGTTCTCGGTCAAAAAAAAAGTGGAGAAACTAGTCAATCGTGGGCATGACATATTTTTCGAAAATGGGCACTTTATTACTTACGCAACAGATCCGGCCTCTGCATAACTAAGATGCACACAGCCGCTCACAAATTCGTTACAAAACCACAAAGATGTTCAAAGATAAAACACAGTTCAAAGAACAGAAACGAAGACTAGCTAGGAGGACCCAGCCGAAGGTC
>NC_061511.1:163900371-163925040 GCF_022539505.1 Lolium rigidum | reverse complement strand
CCACTATCGAGCATAAATACTCCCTCTTGGAGTTAAGAGTAAAAACTTGGCCGAGCCTCTACTAATAACGGAGAGCATGCAAGATCATAAACAACACATAGGTAATAGATTGATAATCAACATAACATAGTATTCTCTATCCATCGGATCCCAACAAACACAACATATAGCATTACGAGATAGATGATCTTGATCATGTTAGGCAGCTCACAAGATCCGACAATGAAGCACATAAGGAGAAGACGACCATCTAGCTACTGCTATGGACCCATAGTCCAGGGTGAACTACTCACTCATCACTCCAGGAGGCGACCATGGCGGTGAAGAGTCCTCCGGGAGATGATTCCCCTCTCCGGCAGGGTGCCGGAGAGCGATCTCCTGAATCCCCCGAGATGGGATTGGCGGCGGCGGCGTCTCGGAAGGTTTTCCGTATCGTGGCTCTCGGTACTGGGGGTTTCGCGACGAAGACTATATGTAGGCGGAAGGGCAGGTCAGGGGGCCACACGAGGGCCCCACACGCCAGGGCCGCGCGGCCAAGGCCCAGGCCGCGCCGCCCTGTTGTGGCGGCGCCTCGTGGCCCCACTTCGTAAGTCCTCCGGTCTTCTGGAAGCTTCGTGGAAAAATAGGCCCCTGGCGTTGATTTCGTCCAATTACGAGAATATTTCCTTACTAGGATTTCGAAACCAAAAACAGCAGAAATCGAGCAAGCGGCTCTTCGGCATCTCGTTAATAGGTTAGTGCCTGGAAAATGCATAAATATGACATAAAGTATGCATAAAACATGTAGATATCATCAATAATGTGGCATGGAACATAAGAAATTATCGATACGTCGGAGACGTATCGGCATCCCCAAGCTTAGTTCCTGCTCGTCCCGAGCAGGTAAACGATAACAAAGATAACTTACTGGAGTGACATGCCATCATAACCTTGATCATACTATTGTAAGCATATGTAATGAATGCAGCGATCAAAACAATGGTAATGACATGAGTAAACAAATGAATCATAAAGCAAAGACTTTTCATGAATAGTACTTTCAAGACAAGCATCAATAAGTCTTGCATAAGAGTTAACTCATAAAGCTATAAATCAAAGTAAAGGTATTGAAGCAACACAAAGGAAGATTAAGTTTCAGCGGTTGCTTTCAACTTATAACATGTATATCTCATGGATATTGTCAATGTAAAGTAATATAACAAGTGCAATATGCAAGTATGTAGGAATCAATGCACAGTTCACACAAGTGTTTGCTTCTTGAGGTGGAGAGAGAGATAGGTGAGCTGACTCAACATAAAAGTAAAAGAAAGGCCCTTCGCAGAGGAAAGCATTGATTGCTATATTTGTGCTAGAGCTTTGGTTTTGAAAACAAGAAACAATTTTGTCAATGGTAGTAATAAAGCATATGTGTTATGTAAATTATATCTTACAAGTTGCAAGCCTCATGCATAGTATACTAATAGTGCCCGCACCTTGTCCTAATTAGTTTGGATTACCGGGATTTTCATCGCAATACACATGTTTTAACCAAGTGTCACAAAGGGGTACCTCTATGCCGCCTGTACAAAGGTCTAAGGAGAAAGCTCGCATTGGATTTCTCGCTTTTGATTATTCTCAACTTAGACATCCATACCGGGACAACATAGACAACGAGATAATGGACTCCTCTTTAATGCATAAGCATGTAGCAACAATTAATGTTCTCATATGAGATTGAGGATATATGTCCAAAACTGAAACTTCCACCATGGATCATGGCTTTAGTTAGCGGCCCAATGTTCTTCTCTAACATTATGCATGCTCTAACCATTAAATGAGTGGTAAATCTCCCTTACTTCAGACAAGACGGACATGCATAGCAACTCACATGATATTCAACAAAGAGTAGTTGATGGCGTCCCCAGGAAACATGGTTACCGCACAACAAACAACTTAATAAGAGATAAAGTGCATAAGTACATATTCAATACCACAATAGTTTTTAAGCTATTTGTCCCATGAGCTATATATTGCAAAGGTAAAGGATAGAAATTTTAAAGGTAGCACTCAAGCAATTTACTTTGGAATGGCGGAGAAATACCATGTAGTAGGTAGGTATGGTGTACACAAATGGCATAGTGGTTGGCTCAAGGATTTTGGATGCATGAGAAGTATTTCCTCTCGATACAAGGTTTAGGATAGCAAGGTTATTTGAAACAAACACAAGGATGAACCGGTGCAGCAAAGCTCACATAAAAGACATATTGTAAACATTATAAGACTCTACAACGTCTTCCTTGTTGTTCAAACTCAATACTAGAAATTATCTAGACTTTAGAGAGACCAATTATGCAAACCAAATTTTAGCAAGCTCTATATATTTCTTCATTAATAGGTGCAAAGTATATGATGCAAGAGCTTAAACATGAGCACAACAATTTCCAAGTATCAAATTATTCAAGACATTTTAGAATTACTACATGTAGCATTTCCCGATTCCAACCATATAACAATTTAACGAAGAAGATTCAACCTTCGCCATGAATACTATGAGTAAAGCCTAAGGACATATTTGTCCATATGCAAAAGCGGAGCGTGTCTCTCTCCCACACAATGAATGCTAGGATCCATTTTATTCAAACAAAAACAAAAACAAAAACAAACCGACGCTCCAAGCAAAGCACATAAGATGTGATGGAATAAAAATATAGTTTCAGGGGAGGAACTTGATAATGTTGTCGATGAAGAAGGGGATGCCTTGGGCATCCCCAAGCTTAGACGCTTGAGTCTTATTAAAATATGCATGGGTGAACCACCGGGGCATCCCCAAGCTTAGATCTTTCACTCTCCTTGATCATATTGTATTATCTCCCTCTCTTGATCCTTGAAAACTTCCTCCACACCAAACTCAAAACAACTCATTAGAGGGTTAGTGCACAATTAAAATTTACATGTTCAGAGGCGACATAATCATTCTTAACACTTCTGGACATTTCACAAAGCTACTGAAAGTTAATGGAATAGAAAAATTCATCAAGCATGGCAAAACAGGCAATGCGAAATAAAAGGCAGAATCTGTCAAAACAGAACAGTTCGTAAAGACGAATTTTATTGAGGCACCAGACTTGCTCAGATGAAAATGCTCAAATTGAATGAAAGTTGCGTACATATCTGAGGATCACTCACGTAAATTGGCATAATTTTCTGAGTTACCTGCAGAGAATTAGGCCCAGATTCGTGACAGCAAAGAAATCTGTTTCTGCGCAGTAATCCAAATCTAGTATGAACCTTACTATCAACGACTTTACTTGGCACAACAATGCACAAAACTAAGATAAGGAGAGGTTGCTACAGTAGTAACAACTTCCAAGACTCAAATATAAAATAAAAGTACTGTAGTAAAAACATGGGTTGTCTCCCATAAGCGCTTTTCTTTAACGCCTTTCAGCTAGGCGCAAAAAGTGTGTATCAAGTGTTATCAAGAGACGAAGCATCAACATCATAATTTGTTCTAATAATAGAATCATAAGGTAACTTCATTCTCTTTCTAGGGAAGTGTTCCATACCTTTCTTGAGAGGAAATTGATATTTAATATTACCTTCCTTCATATCAATGATAGCTCCAACAGTTCGAAGAAAAGGTCTTCCCAATATAATGGGACAAGATGCATTGCATTCAATATCGAAGACAACAAAATCAACGGGGACAAGGTTATTGTTAACGGTAATGCGAACATTATCAACTCTCCCCAAAGGTTTCTTTGTAGAATGATCAGACAAGATTAACATCCAAATAACAATTTTTCAATGGTGGCAAGTCAAGCATATTATAGATTTTCTTAGGCATAACGGAAATACTTGCACCAAGATCACATCAAGCATTACAATCAAAGTCATTGACCTTCATCTTAATGATGGGCTCCCAACCATCCTCTAGCTTCCTAGGAATAGAAGCTTCACGTTCTAGTTTCTCTTCTCTAGCTTTTATGAGAGCATTTGTAATATGTTTTGTGAAAGCCAAGTTTATAGCACTAGCATTAGGACTCTTAGCAAGTTTTTGTAAGAACTTTATAACTTCAGAGATGTGGCAATCATCAAAATCCAAACCATTATAATCTAAAGCAATGGGATCATCATCCCCAATGTTGGAAAAAATTTCAGCAGTTTTAGTAGTTTCCGGCAGTTTTGCAGGCTTTGCATTAGAAGTGGAAACATTGCCAACACCAATTCTTTTACCATTATTAGTAGGAGGTGCAGCAACATGTGGAGCATTAGCATTGCTAGTGGTGGTAATAGTCCAAACTTTAGCTATATTATCTTCTTTAGCATTTTCTTCTTTCTCCCACCTAGCACGCAATTCGGCCATCAATCTTATATTCTCATTAATTCTAACTTGGATGGCATTTGCTGTAGTAACAATTTTATTATTATGATTTTCATTAGGCATAACTTTCGATTTCAAAAGATCAACATCAGCAACAAGACTATCGACTTTAGAAGCAAGTATATCAATTTTCCCAAGCTTTTCTTCAACAGATTTGTTAAAAGCAGTTTGTGTACTAATAAATTCTTTAAGCATAGCTTCAAGTCCAGGGGGTGTGTTCCTATTATTGTTGTAAGAATTCCCATAAGAATTACCATAACCGTTACCATTATTATAAGGATATGGCCTATAGTTGTTACTAGAATTGTTCCGATAAGCATTGTTGTTGAAATTATTATTTTTAATGAAGTTTACATCAATATGTTCTTCTTGGGCAACCAATGAAGCTAACGGAACATTATTAGGATCAACATTAGTCCTATCATTCACAAGCATAGACATAATAGCATCAATCTTATCACTCAAGGAAGAGGTTTCTTTGACAGAATTTACCTTCTTACCTTGTGGAGCTCTTTCCGTGTGCCATTCAGAGTAATTAATCATCATATTATCAAGAACCTTTGTTGCTTCACCAAGAGTGATGGACATAAAGGTACCTCCAGCAGCTGAATCCAATAGGTTCCGCGAAGAAAAGTTCAGATCCTGCATAAAAGGTTTGGATGATCATCCAAGTAGTCGATCCATGAGTTGGGCAATTTTTAACCAAAGATTTCATTCTTTCCCAAGCTTGTGCAACATGCTCATTATCCAATTGTTTAAAATTCATTATGCTACTCCTCAAAGATATAATTTTAGCGGGAGGATAATATCTACCAATAAAAGCATCCTTGCATTTAGTCCAAGAATCAATACTATTTCTAGGCAGAGATAACAACCAATCTTTAGCTCTTCCTCTTAATGAGAAAGGAAACAATTTTAATTTTATAATGTCACCATCTACATCTTTATACTTTTTCATTTCACACAATTCAACAAAATTATTGAGATGGGCAGCAACATCATCGGAACTAACACCGAGAAAATTGCTCTCGCATAACAAGATTCGATAAAAGCAGGTTTAATTTCAAAGAATTCTGCTGTAGTAGCAGGTGGAGCAATAGGTGTGCATAGGAAATCATTATTATTTGTGCTAGTGAAGTCACACAACTTAGTATTTTCAGGAGTACCCATTTTAGCAGTAGTAAATAAAGCAAACTAGATAAAATAAATGCAAGTAACTAATTTTTTTGTGTTTTTGATATAGAGTGCAAGACAGTAAATAAAGTAAAGCTAGAAACTATTTTTTTTTGTGTTTTGATATAATGCAGCAAACAAGAAAGTAAATAAAATAAAGCAAGACAAAAACAAAGTAAAGAGATTGGATTGTGGAGACTCCCCTTGCAGCGTGTTTTGATCTCCCCGGCAACGGCGCCGGAAAAGAGCTTGATGCGTGCGGTCGACACGTCCGTTGGGAACCCCAAGAGGAAGGTGTGATGCGTACAGTAGCAAGTTTTTCCTCAGAAAGAAACCAAGGTTTATCGAACCAGGAGGAGCCAAGAAGCACGTTGAAGGTTGATGGCGGAGGAGTGTAGTGCGGCGCAACACTAGGGATTCCGGCGCCAACGTGGAACCTGCACAACACAATTACAGAACTTTGCCCCAACGTAACAGTGAGATTGTCAATCTCACCGGCTTGCTATAAACAAAGGATTAGATGTATAGTGTGGATGATGATGGTTGTTTGCAAAGAAGAGTAAAGAACAATTGCAGTAGATTGTATTTGATGTAAAGAATGGACCGGGGTCCACAGTTCACTAGAGGTGTCTCTCCCATAAGATAAATAGCATGTTGGGTAAACAAATTACAGTTGGGCAATTGGCAAATAGAGAGGGCATGACCATGCACATACATGATATAATGGGTATAGTGAGATTTAATTGGGCATTACGACAAAGTACATAGACCGCTATCCAGCATGCATCTATGCCTAAAAAGTCCACCTTCAGGTTATCATCCGAACCCCTTCCAGTATTAAGTTGCAAACAACAGACAATTGCATTAAGTATGGTGCGTAATGTAATCAATAACTACATCCTCGGACATAGCATCAATGTTTTATCCCTAGTGGCAACAGCACATCCACAACCTTAGAACTTTCTGTCACTGTCCCAGATTTAATGGAGGCATGAACCCACTATCGAGCATAAATACTCCCTCTTAGAGTTAAGAGTAAAAAACTTGGCCAGAGCCTCTACTAATAACAGAGAGCATGGAAGATCATAAACAACACATAGGTAATAGATTGATAATCAACATAACATAGTATTCTCTATCCATCGGATCCCAACAAACACAACATATAGCATTACAGATAGATGATCTTGATCATGTTAGGCAGCTCACAAGATCCGACAATGAAGCACATAAGGAGAAGACGACCATCTAGCTACTGCTATGGACCCATAGTCCAGGGGTGAACTACTCACTCATCACTCCGGAGACGACCATGGCGGTGAAGAGTCCTCCGGGAGATGATTCCCCTCTCCGGCAGGGTGCCGGAGGCGATCTCCTGAATCCCCCGAGATGGGATTGGCGGCGGCGGCGTCTCTGGAAGGTTTTCCATATCGTGGCTCTCGGTACTCGGGGGTTTCGCGACGAAGACTATATGTAGGCGGAAGGGCAGGTCGGGGGCCACACGAGGGCCCCACACGCCGGGGCCGCGCGGCCAAGGCCCAGGCCGCGCCGCCCTGTTGTGGCGGCGCCTCGTGGCCCCACTTCGTAAGTCCTCCGGTCTTCTGGAAGCTTCGTGTAAAAATAGGCCCCTAGGCGTTGATTTCGTCCAATTCCGAGAATATTTCCTTACTAGGATTTCTGAAACCAAAAACAGCAGAAAACAGCAACTGGCTCTTCGGCATCTCGTTAATAGGTTAGTGCTGGAAAATGCATAAATATGACATAAAGTATGCATAAAACATGTAGATATCATCAATAATGTGGCATGGAACATAAGAAATTATCGATACGTCGGAGACGTATCAAGGAGTCTCCATTCTACAATATGCCAATGACACTATTATTTTTATGGAGCATGATCTTCAAAAAGCTCTTAATATGAAGCTAATTTTAAGCATCTTCGAATAACTATCCGGGCTGATAATAAAATTTCATAAAAGAGAGGTTTTTTTTTGTTTCGGTCAAGCTAAGGAAAGTATGCAGCAATATTGTAACCTGTTTGGATGTGAGTCTGGTTCGTATCCATTGAAATACCTTGGAGTTCCTTTACTCATCAAGGTGGCCATAATTTCTGTTAGTGGAATCTCTGGAGATTGCTTGTTGTATGTTTTGAGTTTGGAAGAACCAGACCGAGATGATAATCTTAGGTATGAAAATAATTGGTGTGGTGGTGCTCGCTCTGGAAGTAGCAAATAGAATCTTTTTTGTGTGTGTGAATATGATACTGGAATTAAAAGAAACATCGAAAGTACAAAGCAGCTCAAGAAAAATGAAAATTACAACGAGATCTTTGAGAATCTCTTCATCTTTAACCTCTAGATTGTGTCGACGGCGCGTTGCGACGCCGCTCCTTCCTAAGTCAGCTTAACGTTGTTGGTTGCGGATGGGAAGTCTCCGAAGGGTCAAAAAGACCACATCCGCCCCGAAGACGAAGAAGTAGGATGAACTACCGATGAAGCTCCTTGACGATCCAAAAATCCCCACAGCTAGAAGAAATCCTTGAAGACCACACCACACCCACAAGCTTCTCGACGTCGCCGCCGAGATGGGGTTGAAGCCGGAAAAACATTATTGCACGAGGCGCCGCCACCACCACCTGAGCGCCGCCCCTTCAAACAAAAACCCTAAGGACGGGGAACGAAACCCCCAAAACTAGAAAACGGAGCCCTCCTGCCTGACGGTAGCCGCGATCCGCCGCACCTCCATGGCCTGAAGGCCACAGAGGCGGTCAGATCAGAGGCAGCCGCCGACGGGAGGCAGAGGAACCCTAATCGGCTCTCACAAGCGGTTTGGGATTGCTACTAGTACATAGAATCAATTTGATAAAAAAAGTCCAATCGTACTTTTATCTATGAACGGAAAGAGACTGCTAAACCAAAGAGATTTTGTTTCTTTGTTTGAGAGTACCTTCTCAAGTGTACCATGCGATAACCAAAGAGGTTATTGAAGTTAGCGTAGATCTGAAGTTCATCTCGGTACTAGCATATATATATGCATCGAGTTGTGCATGCTATTTGTTTTTCTCATCGAGCTGGATTTGAAGGCCCATGCGGCATGTATTACGATACGGCTATGACGTGTCACTCTGCAGTGTCGACCTTGCTGATTCCGATCCCAGCTGTCGGTGACTCCAACCGGTGCAAAATAGTTACGTTAGGGGATAGTGTTCTCCTACCCGCCCATCTGATCTCCCAAGCATCCAAGGGCTGCATCAAACGTACCAATACCAGCTGCAGAAGGACACATCGATCGAGTCAAAATCAATATTACTACTAGTTAACATATCACCCAAGATGGCTCGAGCTTGATATAATTCTCTAACTATGACATCGAGCTGAAAATCTGACATGACTGAATAAAATACGCACTAGCTGGTGAAATCCGTGCGAGGGATTCGCGGCGAAGGATAGCGTAAGGTGCTCCATCACAAAAAAAATAGGATTTGTTAGTTTTCAGCTAGCTGAGAACCAATTTCGTGCTCAGTCATGTCTTACACCATTTGATTTGTACTGTGATTCGTGCTACTCATTAGTTGCAACATAGTTGCAAATAAAATTTGATGACATCATGTGATTGAGAACGAAGTTAGTTTCAGTCGACT
The DNA here is from genome assembly GCF_022539505.1 of Lolium rigidum. NCBI lineage: Eukaryota > Viridiplantae > Streptophyta > Magnoliopsida > Poales > Poaceae > Lolium > Lolium rigidum. The sequence continues at coordinate 163,915,864 of NC_061511.1, read as the reverse complement.
GAGAAATAGTTACATCAATTTTTTTTTTGTTTAAATCCAATAGAGACCTGGGTAGTGTATAAATTCCGATGGTTTGTTTAACTCATTACTACAATAATTTGTAGCAACAGAAGGGGATAGCTAGTGTATAAATGGCGACGAATGAGATCCAAAGCAATAAGATGTTGATGTTCAGATTGGAGGTACAAAAGATAAACTATGTACGGCTGTTTCAAGGAAGCATCCGATGTGTCGCAGATAACTATCTACAAGTAGGATCGATGCATGTACCACGTGATTAGCTTATACTAACAAGAACTATGGCCATGTTTGCAAATCTCTATAAGTTAGCCCTCCTAGTTCCAACCAAGCCATCAACTCCACAGCTTGTCCATTTTCCTTGTAGCTAGCTCGCCAGCCATGGCCGGACAGGCGAACCCCTCCTACTACCAGAGCTCCCGTGTCACCCAGCAGATAGAGCAAACCGAGCATACCTTCAAGCTGTACATGTACCAGTACTTCCAGCCAGGAAACAGCAACCAGAGGGTGATCTTGGCTTCAGGAGCTCCCAATGCTTTCGGTAAGAGCATCTCCAACAGAGGCTCTAAAATTTGGCGCTGTAAAAGTCGTTTGCAGCGCGCTCGATTCGGATATAGCGCGCGGCGCCGACGCGTGCTTCGCCAGAGGCTCTATTTTACAGCGCAAACACGAAGCCGAAAAACAACCCTTCACCAGAGGCTGTAAAATAGAGCTCCACAAACAAGTTTCTTCAACATTCATAGAACAAACAAGATCAAACAGGCTACAAATAAATCTGAAAAATTCAACTAAATTACTGTGCATTATCCATGTAGCTAGAAATTGATATAGCTAGCAAGCTAGCAATCGAATCTCCATGCGCGGCCGGCCGAAATTAGTTCGTGCGTGCGCGGCCACATCAATCGAGTCCGCGCGCGGCCGAATCGAGTCTAGCTAGCCACAACAATCGAAATCGAGTCCGTGCCTGCGTGCGCGGCCGGCGGAGCTCGCACCGCGGCGGCCAACGGAGCTCGTAGCGCGGCGGCCGGCGCGGAGCTCGCAGGGGGGCCGACGGAGCTCGCAGCACGGCGGTCGACGGAGCTCGCAGGGCGGCGGTCGACGGAGCTCGCAGGGCGGCGGCCGGCGGAGCTTGCAGGGAGGCCGGCGGAGCTCGCAACACGGCGGCCGACGGAGCTCGCACGGCGGCCGACGGAGCTCGCAGCACGGCGGCCGGTGGAGCTCGCAGGAGGCGGCCGACGGAGCTCGCAGGGCGGCCGACGGAGCTCGCGGGGCGGCGGCCGGTGGAGCTCGGTGGGAGGCGGCCGGCGAAGCTTGCAGCACGGCGGCCGGCGAAGCTTGCAGCACGGCGGCCGGTGGAACTCGCGATGCGGCGGTCGGCAGAGCAGAGCAGTTTCTTTTTCGCGCGAGCGGTTCCAGCTTACAGCGCGCGGTAGCCGGCGCACTAGATATGCCGCTTTGGATAGCGCAAACTACCGCGCGCACTAAAATATTTACAGCGCGACCTATTTTACAGCGTCTGCTGGAGGGCGTAAAAACACGTTTGGCGCTGTATATTGGCAGTTTTTTTAGCGCGCGCCCAGTTTACAGCCTCTGTTGGAGATGCTCTAACATCACTGCGCTTGACTGGACCATACATGATGCTCAAAGCCCCACGGCCAAGGTCGTCGCGCGCGCGCAAGGCATGGCGCTCGGGTCCGAACAGGCCGCCATTCGTTATTTCATCTGCACCAACATTAACTTCACCGATGAGAGGTTTTACTTGTGCATAATTACATCTTTCAGTATAGGGATCGCTACGTTATGTGCCCATTTTCTTCGCTTACCGCTTTGTTGTTGTTGGATTGGGGATATTTAGGTTCAAGGGGTCCAGTCTTAAGCTCCTTGGAAGCTTCGTAGACAGCGTTGACGACGAATGGGCAATCGTTGGTGGGAGCGGAGAGTTCTCATATGCTCAGGGTGCGGTCAAATACAAAGTACTCCAGAACAGCAACGCTATGATCGTCAGGGAGCTTAATATCCGTGTGTTGTGCCAGAACATGCCACCACAGGTTAGTCTACAATACTGCCCTTATTATACAGGATAATTTTTTTGTAACCATGCATGTCGTTCGATCTTCTACAGAAGTCTGCAAAGAAAGATGGCCCGGCTGTGGGCGGGGACGGAGGGGTTGAGTTTGACATCACAGAGGCACCCCAACGTCTAGAGAGTGTGACAATCAAAAGCGGTGATATAATTGATTCCATTGCATTCACCTACACTGATAAGGATGGTAAGAAGCAAATGTCGGGTCCATGGGGTGCTAAAGGTGGCGACGAGAGAACGGTGGGTTACCGTGCAATAATCCTCCCACCTTGGGGAAAATGTGATTAACTAGCTAGTTGGTTGATGAGGTTTTCGATCTTTTCTTTCTTTGCAGATCGTGTTTGCTCCTGGGGAGACCCTGACCAAGGTCGACGGAACAACCAATTACTATGAAGGAAAGGTCACCGTGACATCGCTTACCTTCGTTACCAACCTGACCACATATGAGACTTTTGGAAAGGGAAAGGTCATTGACCCCGCTAAGTTCACCTTGCCTAGCAAGAGCGGTGAAAATATCGTGGCCTTCTTCGGGCGCGCTGGTTCATTTCTCCATGCGCTTGGTGTGTACACAGCCTAATCTAACAAAGATTAATATCTAGCATGAGTGTGCTTCCCTTTTATTCAAATAATTATTGTTGTGTCACGCGGCACCTTCTAATGGCTCTCCAAGTGTTTCAACAGTAATAATAAGGACATTAATGTTCATGTTTTCGAAATACTTTGATTACGAAAAGTATCTTTTTATTTATGTTTTCCTATGTTAGCGTGTAGAGACACCCGTCATAAGTGTGATCGGGAAGGTAATGATCAAGCACTTTCCCCATCAACGGTGCCAATGTTGATGACTGGATGTTCATGAACCACAACGGGGTGATTGCAGCACACAACAACATCAATATATCCCTAAAGTATTGTCCACATGAGCTCTACAGCTTGCAACTACACAACCCCATGTGGCTACGTTGTCAATGCAACCACGTTTGCTCCCAAACTTGGAAATAGTCTATTATGTAAGTTGCTATAGCATTACTATATTCAACCAGAGAGATTGAAGTAGTAATGAACTAAGAACAAAAAATTAAAAATACATAAATAAAGTGAACTAAAATTTGAAGTAAACGGAGAGTAAGATAAAGACATTTTCAGGGGAGTTTGGAATCACCACTAGCATTGTTAAAACAAGATAAGTATCTATAATGTCCTTGTAGTATATATGTATGTCGTGTCCAAGATTTTGACACCGGGGATTGGCACTCCCATTTTGATTTTGTCCAGGAGCGCAACGCGTGGGAAGCTCAATCGAAGAATGCAAGAACAAAAACACATAGAGAGACACGCATGTTCCTACCCACGTTTACGATGTGTTGTGTGCAGCCCTAGCTACATCCTACAACTATGGTGTATATGGTGGCGATGAACTAGTTACATGAGTTGTTCCCAGGAAAGAATCAATTGGTTCCTTCCCTTCTAAGCCTCCTCTCTTCTTCTCTGGTGTGGTCCTGCTTTTATAATGACAAGGGGTTACCACAAGTGTCGGTACCACGCGACGAGGCAGTGCGTGCATGCCCTCAGTATAGCGAGGCTGCTCCACTACCCAACCATGCATACTATCGCGTCCGAGCGCGTAGAGTCTTGACATGCCCTTCTCCATATGTCAAGCCCTGGCCATGCATTGTTTGTCAGTTGTTCATATTCTTCCCGGGCTATGTCGCCAGGGCGCCAAGGGATACCCCGATTATGGCTCCGGCAAAAGACTCCTTGATTGAAGCTTGTTATCTCTGGTGCTAGTGCCCAAACGACCCCGGTACGCAGAAGGAAATCCCGAGGACTCGGGCGCCCTAGGTGCATGCGGCTGGTTCCCAGGATTTTATCCCCTTCATCATGGTGCACAGGCCCTTGCCCGGAGGACTGTGCACCCCTGGTATCCACGGGAACAACAATGTACGGGTAGAGACAAATAAAGGTGCATGCAAGACGAGTTATGCAACACGCCCCGCATATCCACCACCAGTCCTCCTATATTAGCATGTCACCGGATGGTCTCCCTTTGGTTACAGATATAATTCTAGGATCTCCAAATATCCCTCGTTGTTCGTAGTCAATGGCGTTTGATGCAACTGTCTCACTTTCGCCTCCAGACCACCAAGTACTTACAACAATGATTTCCTCCAACGTCCCCAAGCGGGCAAACTATTATGTGGACGAAATGAAAACATCACAATCTTTATTTCAATTCATAGTGATACTAGGGTTCATCCATATCCCCAATAAACTACTCAAGCACAAGTGTACAATACATCATGTGAATAGTAATGGATGAATGAATAAATTATACATGTATGGATCCACAATAGAATTTGGAATTACAATGCTATGGATGGATGAATTGTTGATAGACGTTTAGATGGTGACGATAGTGAAGGTTGATGTGAGGCCTCATTGGCCCAAACATTTTTATCCTCTTCCTTGAATGATGATGGTGTGGAGATCTTGATGGTGGAGGCGGGAAGGCAGCATCATGGAGATGTGAATGATTGCTTGTGGCGGCTAGGGTTCCTCCCTTTAAATAGGCTCCGAGAGGTCAGTTCTGTGTTCCTCGGGATTTTGCACCAAATACACTTGTACCTCTTCACAAAAGAGGTTTCATTTGCCGTTACGGAACCAACGGAGTTCTGTACGCTCGCCGGTACAGTCATAATGACCGTACCAATGATCGTTAAACCCCGTGAGATCTTGCAGTAATTTGGACGGCATTTCCTCATACGAACTCTGATTAGGGTGTGATTTGACTAGTTGGATTCGTATGGACGAGGAATACAACACCATGATTTTGGATATATGATGATCGAAAATTGTCCGTTTTCCTTCATATGGCTAAGTTAGGTGCATGTCACTCCTCCATATTTCCTCCTCTTAGCTTCTTTCACCGTGCTTTATTCATAAATGTCGAGAACACCTACACAGACATCAAAAACAAGAAAAGGTAATAAAATCTTAATAAAACTATTGGTTGTGCAAAGCACACATGAAAATGAATAGAACCAGGTAATCATATATAAATGACATAACAATTGCTAGATAGAGCATGTGATGAGAGATTTTATAATAAAAAAATAGGCTCAAAATACCAAATTAAACACACCCATTAGTGTTACATGAATTGTGTGTTTAAATGCAGGAATTCCAAAAAAAAATGCAAAGACTATATGGCACCATTGCTGAGTGTATACACTCGACACACGACAAAGGAGCAGGCCATGTGTCCTATTGGTTGATGTACATGCAAAAAAAAAACGGCAAAAGGGTAGGGTTTGCCGAGTGTTTTCCTCAGGGGTGGAGCTAGAGTTCGAGTCACCCTGATGCACCATTTTATTATGGCATACATTTTTGAGGCAACAATGTACTATATAAAGTATGGTTTATAACTTCTAATAAGAGCATCTCCAAAAAAGATTCTAATAAGAGAGAACGTATGAATGCAAAAAAAAAACAGTAATAAAAAATCAAAATGTGTACTGAATTTCCTCTTGCATGGATTATCCTACCTCTATTTCGATGAGTAAGGTGCACACGTATTTCAAAACGATTTTTTATCGAAAAAATTGAGCAACAAAATCTTGATTATATTGCATGTAATTATTATCGTTAAATTCTATTAAAAACATCTTCTAATGATGCTAATTTTATACCAAAAATCTTTATAGATTTAGAGCAATTTTCGGTCAAAGAAAAAAATGAAAAATGTGGACGCCTTATTCATTGGAATAAATGGAGTACTGAATTTTCTCTTTGCAATTCAGCCCTTTCTCGGATATATTGTGCTTTCCTTTTAAGAAAAAATCTATCCAGTATACATATATGCATTTGGCAAATAATTTATTCACATGGGAATTTAAAATTTGACAAAGAAACTGATACATTGTACAAATATGAACGACCTGCCTCATGAATGATGAATGGCTATCGGGTTCCCAAAATTTTAAGAATAATTTTCTTAAGGTTTCATCTACTATGCAAATGGCAACAACTTTCGCAAACGAATAAGGAAAATTTAGGGAGTTACTGACGGAACGAGTTGATCCTCCTAAATTGTTGATTGTTTATGCAGAACATTATAGGGCCGGCGCTTAGAGCAAACAAACGTGGAGTCGTAGGGAAGACGCGACCTGGCGAGCGTGAGGGCTGGGCGACACCTGATTGGGAGAGCGGCGGACGAGCAGCGTGCCTGCATGCCGCCTGCGTCGGGGATCGATCGCCGAACGCCGAGGGCCTGCCATTATTTCCCCTTGATCGATCGAGATTGGAGAATATGCGCAGAAGCGGAGACTGTCGTCTATCCTCCTATGCGAACTACTATACAGGTTAAATGCTCCCTAGAATTTCCATGTTAATTAAGGGGAAAAAGGAAAATATCTAGCCGTGCATCGGAGAGGGCCTGAGTCATAACAATGGAGATTCAGTGTAGAAAAGAGAATTAATCCCATTGTCTCCTACTTGGAGGGAAGATACTAATTGCACACTCACAAGAAATTCCTCAAAGGGAAAAAACATGTTCATCTAACGGTATTAGGTTTGGACTCCCATGCGAACATGTATCGGTTTATTTTCTCTGCTAAAGGAAATTGCCCCGTAACCGGAGAATCCAGAAGTTGTTCGATTACAGGCGCCCTCTTGTGGCTTTTCTGGCAGCGAGATATTACGATTTTAAGTCTTATCTATCGACAATTTCTGATTGCTTGGTCAACTTTAAGGATTTTGTGCTATTTTGGAAAGATAAATGGGGTGACAGAGTTTTAATGGAAGATTTTCGAAGGCTTTTCTCCTTTGCATGCCAAAACAAGTTGGTGGACTTGTGAGGTTGGGATACCAAACATAAGTCAACTGGGGGTCGCGCTGAAGGTTAGGTGGCTCTGGCTTCAGATAACAAGTTCTGACAGGAAGTGGAAGGATCTGCAGCTTCCCCTCTGGAGGGTTCAGAAGGCAATTTTCAACGCAACCGCTGCGATAGTTTTCGCTTGTCACGGAAGGCCTCCTCAATAGCGAGAAGTGCACTATCACAGAAGCTCTCCTCGACAGTCAATGGATCACAGATATTAAATCCTGTCTGAATAAATCGACCTTCAAAGAGTTGAGCTGCTAAACATCTTGGACATTAATCGTGATTTCACCCTTACTCCTGGATCTCCAGACAGGAGGTCCTGGCGCTGAGAGGTGAATGGCAGTTACTATTCCAGGTCCATATGTTTCCTTGCCAATAAATTGCAACGTATATCATACTACTGTTACCTGGCTGTGAGTGGACTTAACCATGTGTTATGTAATGGTATTTGGAACAAAAAGGCACGGTCTACAGAACCCTAAAAACGCATAAATCGGGATCATGACAATTGAGATGCTTGTGCTTCATCAGCCCTTTTTAAGGAGGAAACAGTAGATTAGAGAGCTGCATATGCATTAAATAAATAAAAATGTTCTGCACATGCCAAAAGGAACAAATTCATTTCGGCAAACTACCACATCATAAGTCATTGCATTGTCCAACGATGTGCATAGAAACCCCTCAAATCCTACAGATTCCTAAAGGTAACTAGCACATTTAGTGGATCTAATCTAAGCAATAGAAATTGAGCTGTAGCAGTCGAACAGATCCGAATCCTCGCGTCTACCATGAAGTAAGCCACTAGAAATTGAAACACCGTACTGAGGTGAATGAATCAGACGAAAAAACGGGGAGTTTGCGGCGTGTAGGTTTTGTACCGGTCCGATTCGGGCGCGCGGGCGCGGGAGGCGGCGGCGAGACAGGAAGAGGCTGCGGCGCGGATGAGCGCAACGAAGGCGGCTTCGGGACCCGCGTCGGCGGAGAGGGTCTGGGAATCGAGGAAGCCGAGGAGGCGGAGCGCGAGCGCCTGCGCCGCCGCGGCATCCCCGCGCTCGAGCGCGGCGTCGGCGCCGAAGAGGAGGGAGTGGAGCCGGCGAAGCCGCTCGTCCACCTCCTTCCTCCAGTTCGTGGGGCTGGCGGAGGAGGAGGAATCCGCGGCGGCAGGCTGCTCCTCCATTTCGGCGATTGGGGATTCTGGGTTTCCTTTCCCGCTCTTTCACGGCTCCAGGGTTTTGGTCCCTTCGGAGGTGGTGCTTGTGTGTTCGACCAACAAGCTATGTCCATCCCAAAAACCTCTCCAGCGCGTGGAAAATACGTCCCAACACATAGTAATCGGGCTGTCCGCAGAAACGCAAACGCTACTCAAATATGCGTCTCGGATGCGTTTCTCAGGATGATGCACGGTCGCGCCGAGTGTTCTCATTTTCTAACCCGGTCCCGCAGGTTAGGAACAGCGGAATCGACCTCGCGGATTTTCTGTGTATTCCCCGTCTTTGCTGCCCTAGTGCGACGCCACCACTCCAACCCCACCGCACCACACCACCGTAGTACACGATATCTGTTTGGGCCTCGCCACGCCGGAGAACAGGATCGGAATCGGGTAGGTTCTTGGCCGCATCTGTCGTTTCTTTGGGGGGCAAACATCTGCTAGTTGCGTCGGACGGCCTCGTCGTCCTGTAATGTTCAGTCAATTTGCGCCGGTAGGTTTCCAATTCATTTTTTGGGAGCTATTGTGGGGCGAGCATTGATCCAAAGTTGCTACCCACGCAGATGGATATGTGGAAGTTGCTCGAAAAGTTCCGCACTAAGGTCATTGACTCCTCTTCCAACAACGAGTCCGAGCAGATGACGCAGAACATGACTTCTGTTGCGGCCTCCATCCTCCGTGAGCACAATGCCAGTCAGACGCCGGTGCACAGGGGCTCTGTGAATGGCCGCTTAAAAAACATGTCACGCAACAGAGTGGAAGGGCACTTCCGACACCACAAGGACTACTTCGACCGCACCCGCTCCGGTGTTCCCCGAAAAATTGTTTCGACACCGGTACAGGATGTCAAGGACCTGTTCATGGTTATTCTATGGGGTGTCAGAGACTGTGACATGTACTTCCAATGCAGACCCGATGCTACACAATCCTGGCAGCAGTATCTTCGAATGAATGTTAAAGTCACTAACGAGAACATGTCCAAATGCATACATCAGTACGCATTGGCTAGCCATGGAGACATTGCGTAGTCGTCAATATCACCTCATTTTCATGCAGACTTCCAAATATTAAGATGTAATAACTGAGTACTTTGAACATGTTTATTTTGTTGTTTGAACGCCCAAATTCATGTCCGCGGGCCAAATGCGTCGTCCTGCTGGGGCACCCCCAGGCGCAAACAGACGCGCGGTCAAAAACGACCATTTTCGTGTCCGCGAGGCGACGGAAACAGACACGCATGACCACTTTCGGCATCCGATATGCGTCACCTTGTTGGAGATGCCCTAACGGCAACTGCACCTACCGGAGTGATGTCAGCGGTGACATCAGCAACGTGTTGACCAACTCTTTCCCATAATTATGAAACAAATCTGAAACATAACTAAACACGGATATTTTTGTGAAACAAATCGAATGATGTCTCATCAGTTTCACTTTTTGTAATTTTTCATAATATTTTTCATGTATCGTTTCATAAAAATTTCAATTATATTTCAATTAATAATTTTATATTAGACTAATGTCAAAAGGCTCACCAATCTAAAAGCAGGGAGTGAATGGTAGATGTGACACCGGTAGGTACCGTTGCCGGTAAAATCGTTGTGTTCATCTCCATCCTGCCCCTCCTCGAGCATCGTTATCTCGAGACGGAAGGCTAATTTGTGGCCAGCCTTTAGAGTAGCCAACCATGGTCATTTTCTACCACAAAACGACAAAAAGTAACTAACCCTAGGTGCTTGTCTTCCCGTACTTGTAAGTATGCACGTACAACGCATGCTTTATTTAATACAAATTGGTAATAAATTACAAATCATAGTCAGAGACCAAGCAATTTTGCATCTGTTAAATCCTCCATCTACAAATAGTTTGTGTTGTGACATGGCATTGCCATCGTGTGCAGCTCCAGTACGGTGGATCATAGGGATTTCCTATCGTTTGTCAGTGAAGGGCACAACGGGGACGGCGCCTTCTGAAGTTAAGAGAACACATGTTATCCGAGGAGCAGGAAGTCTCGGAAAAACACAATTTGAAGGACAAAAAAGACCCTCCCGAGACCAGACCCCGCGTAGGCAAACTTCGTAACTGCCATTTGCTATGTGGGTACACCGCTTGCCTATGCGGGGTCTGCTCCGCGCAAAACTGCACCAAACCTCCAAACTGAACCTCAACACATCTATATGACATAGTATATGCAAATGTAAAACCATGACATCAAATATAAACTAAAATTTGATAATTTCAAACAACACACAATACAACAATAATCTTTATTAGAACAATAGTTTAAATCCGAATAATTAATCAAACGGTTTAGAATACAAACAATAGTTCAAATCACACCTCAATGAATATGAAATCAAATGAATTAAATAGAACCGTCACACTAACGACCGCCGTGCCTCATCTAATGGTGCTTCGATTTAGTTTGGATTCCTTGATGGCTTCACCTGGATACCGACATTGTAAAAGAAGAACTTAAAGGCAGGGATGGAAACAAGGGGAATGACAGGCGCTACGCCCCCTATGCTCATGATTTTCTTAGTAATGCTAGCCATGGCAACCTCTTATTCATGGTACTTTAGCTAGCTCCGCCCCCTCAATCAGATCACACTCATACCTTGCCCCCTCAAGCTTTCTTCCTGGCTCCGTCCCTGCTTAAAGGTATATACCTTGGCGGTGGAGCTTGAATCGCGGCGGCAGAGATTTGGGTGTAGTCGATTTGCCGAACCCCAAAGATAGTCGTTGCGGCGCGCCGAGTCCTAGTGGCTCCCGGCCGGACCTTCTCACGCACCGGAGATGCAACGGACAACCTAGAAGACCAGCGCGCTTGAGCTCCAGTTGGGATCCATCAGCGGCGACCGCGAGCATCATCTAGCCGACTGAGCGGCGGACGGCCTCCGAGAATTGAGGAAATGGTGCGGCGGGGCAGGGAACGGGTTTGCATCGGCCGGAAAGGTCTAGGGCAGAAGGAATCGGTCGGGATCTACGGCGGCGGAGGCGGGAGGGTGGAAGCGAGCTGAAATGCCCGCGCGCCTATGATTTTGTTCGTGCAAAGGCCTAGCAGCGATGAGAATCGACACCCGTATCGGCCCTCAGAACCTTCTTCTACGGGTTTGGCGGCCGAGTTTACCAACCCCCTAAATTTTTTTCTTCAGTTTTGAGGATTTTCAGGTCTGTTTTGGTCATTTTTTTTCGCCCCAAACCACGAACGAACGATTTTTTTATAGATCCAGAAAATATACGGGTTCTGCTACAGATGCTCTCAGGTCCCCGCATAGCAACATCCCCATCACCGTATCCGCGTCAGCAATGCCACGATTCCTGGCGTGGTAACGAAGTTGCTGCTTGCGGTGTACGTGCAGTTTGAGTTTGGGTGCCGCCGCCCCAAGGGTCGAGAGGACAGCGAGGATCTAGAGCAACAGGAAGAGCGCCACCAGAACCAGAGGGTTGAGAGGACGGCGAGGATCTAGAGCAACAGGAAGAGCGCCACCAGAACCAGAGCGACGCGGGCGGTTGACGTACGCCGCCGGACAGACCGACGAAGCAGTGAAGATTTGAAGCAACATTGGGGTGCTTAGTGGGAAAAAGGATGTTTATGTGCTGTGTGGAACCTAGTCGAAATGTATGCCATGCCATTAAACTACGTGCGTTACTAGAGTTTTTTTTTTTTTTGAAACGAGGGCAAAAGTTTTGCCCATTCATTGATTAAGCAAGGAGTTTACAAGAAAGTAAAAGTTTTAGACATAATACAAGTTACTCTCGCGGCAATCAAATTACTCAAATTTTTAGCACCCGCTAAAACCCAAAGCGTAGCTTCTTTTTTAATCCTCTCAAAGATGACTTGCGAAGGGGCGTGCTTGTTCTTGAAAACTCTATCGTTCCTCTCATTCCAAACCTCCCAAATAATGAGCATGGCAAGAGACGCCATACCCTTGCGGTTATGCCCCGTAGATATCATGGTCCACCATTCCGGGAAGGAGAAACCCGCCCAACTGTTGGTATGAGTGGCCGGAATGTCGAACCCATCTTTGGCCATGTCCCAAAGACGCAAGGTGAAGCGGCAATGGACTAGAAGGTGATCGACCGACTCCGTGCATTGTTTGCATAGAGGACAAACCCCACAGTTTGGCCACCCCCGTTTTGCCAAGCGGTCGGATGTCCAAATTCTATTTTGGAAAGCAAGCCAGGTAAACAACTTAATCTTTGGGGGCGCCCACATCTTCCACATCGACTTGTATAGGCTTGAGAAGGTGGAACCCAGAAATTGCAAGTCGTAGGCGGACTTCGTGGAATAGTGCCCACTCGCAGTTAGTTTCCAAGAGATGTCGTCCTCAATGTTGTCATTGAGGTGGAAATTTTGTATGAGACCCCATAGTTCCACGAATTGGGATAGATGCTCGAGAGAGAAGCCATCCCCCAAACCCACGTTGTGAACCCAAGCATTGTTTTGTAGAGCATGTGCAACCTTCCAATTCTTGCGCTTGGAAGAGGCAAAGATAAGAGGCGCAATCTCAATTGGCTTTCTCCCATCAAGCCAAGGAGCATACCAAAAAGGAGTCTTCATCCCATTGCCCACCGTAATGGTCGTGGTGGCATAGAAAATGTCCATATCTTGCTCCGAGCAAGGGTTGCCGGAGCCCACCCAAATCTTGTTGGGGTCTTTCCATTCGAACCAAGGCCATCTAAGACGAAGGGCCGTGGCGAACTTATCCATATGAATGATCCCAAGACCACCAAGTTTCTTAGGACGACATACTAACTCCCAATTGACCTTGCATTTCGCCCCCGAGGTGTGGTCACTAGCCGACCAAAGAAAAGCTCTCTCAATCTTGTTGATAAAGGCTATGGTACCCGCCGGAATGGAGAGTGGAGTCAAGAAGTATGTGGCTTGGGAGGCGATGACGGATTTGACTAAAGCGCTACGGCCGACCGTGGTAATATATTTCTCATTCCAAGTGGGGAGCTTCCCGGACATTTGTCCTCGAGGTGTTGTATGTCTTTCCTTCTTAATCCTCTGACCGTGAGAGGAAGCCCGAGGTAGCGTAGTGGAAAAGACTCTCTCTTAGCCGGAATGTGAAGAAGGATGTCGTCGAGGTTATGGTTAGCACATCTAATTGACACGACGGAGCTTTTGTGGAAATTCGTGCAAAGGCCGGAGTCGGTGACCGTATATGGTCCTCTCGAGCATCTTCAGTGACCGCGACTTGAGGTTTACAGAATACAGTGACCAAAGTGAATTTACCACACAAGTTCGAGTACCATAGATGCATTTTACTCTCTCCAAAAAACTTATTTAGCCAAAGCCGTAATGAAGGGGATTAATGAACACTCATCAGAATGCGGACAGAGCATGTCGATGTCAGATCGACACCGTGCGACGGTGAAAGCTCGAGCACAGGAATGCCAACATCCAAGTTGTGGGTAACAAGAACATCACATGCTATCTAGACCTGCCACCTGAACATCGTAACGATGCCTTGCCGATGTACTCATGACGTGTCCACCGGTACACAATCTTTCCAAAGCCGCACCATCGAGTGGATATCACGGCTGGCGCTGAGGAAGCTGAACCACCTACTGTAAATTTATCAAGAACCTCAAGAGAGAATGGAACTTCACTTGCATGAATTCCTGAAGCCTACTAATCCTGCAAATGTTCCTTTGTTTGTAACATGTGTCTGCTCCCTCTTTGCAGTCTAGAATATACACCTGACGCCGATGAATATATGAAGTCAAGACATACGTGTCTTTAAGCTCGGTTGCTGATCTGGTAGGACGGCGTTGTGACCTGCAGCAGATCCAATCGCTTAAATATATAGTTGGGATTTGCGAGCTACTATAGAAATGTGAGACACCTTGATACCATTCCCAACCTACTTAGCCGGTGAAGAATTAAAGAGCATTGACATGTGAATATATGAAGTTGCAGATGTCGTGTTGGCAAAACCGTTAGACTGATGTTTGTATGTTTCTTCTGTTTTCTAGCTTCGTTCAGCATAAGAGCATCTCTAACAGTTCGTAAAAAGCTAAAACCGAAAAATAACCGCCAGTTTACGGGTTCGGGCCGAAAATGGCGCCGATCAGTGACCGTAAACGAACCAAAACTGAAAATATTTTTTCGCTGCGTTCGGTTCGTTCCGTCGGCTTGTATTTGTAGGGCCCGACGGAGCGAACCGAACGCAGCCCGAACACAATCCCTACTTTGCGCGCGAGGGAACTTTCAGCTCCTCCCAACCGCCGCCGCCGCCGCCGATCGGTGCGCCCTCACCTTCCTTTGCGCCGCCACCCTCCGATTTGTCCCCGATGAGTCTCGAATCGACCCCGCCGGCCGCCGTTGCTACCTCGCAGGCGCCACCACCCTCTCCTTTGGTGGCCGGAGCTTTCGCCGCTCCACCAACCACCCCAGTGACCCCTGCCACCCCTGCGACCCCCGCGGATGGTGCAATGACGGTCTCGTCGACGATTGGGGTGAAGCGGCGGCGCGCAGGAACGCATGTGGTCCAGCAATCCGGTGCCGCCACGGCCACCGGTGATGTATCGACGGTGGCAACAAAGCCGAAGGCAGCCCGTGCGAGACCGAAGAATTCGGGTCCGAGTGAAGGCGGCGACAAGCCGTGGTGCTCCTCCTCCTGTCCTCTCCACGCCAACGCCGCCACCGGAAGCCACGACGAACGTCGCCCAGGACGTGCTCGACGAGGGGTCAACAAGGTACACATGAACTCTTCCTCCGTTTTTTTTATTGCGCGTAGATACTGATGTTGGAGATATGCCCAAGAGGCAATAATAAAAGTGGTTATTATATATCTTTATGTTTATGATAAATGTTTATATACCATGCTATAATTGTATTAACCGAAACATTGATACATGTGTGATATGTAAACAACAAAGAGTCCCTAGTATGCCTCTTAACTAGCTTGTTGATTAATGGATGATTAGTTTCATAATCATGAACATTGGATGTTATTAATAACAAGGTTATATCATTGTATGAATGATGTAATGGACACACCCAACTAAGCGTAGCATAAGATCTCGTCATTAAGTTATTTGCTATAAGCTTTCGATACATAGTTACCTAGTCCTTATGACCATGAGATCATATAAATCACTTATACCGGAAAGGTACTTTGATTACATCAAACACCACTGC
This sequence comes from Lolium rigidum, assembly GCF_022539505.1. Lineage (NCBI taxonomy): Eukaryota > Viridiplantae > Streptophyta > Magnoliopsida > Poales > Poaceae > Lolium > Lolium rigidum. The sequence goes on along the minus strand of NC_061511.1, from coordinate 163,900,524 downwards.
GTAAATGGGTGGCTATAAAGGTGGGATTAAGTATCCGGAAAGTATGAGTTGAGGCATATGGATCAACAGTGGGATTTGTCCATCCCGATGACGGATAGATATACTCTGGGCCCTCTCGGTGGAATGTCGTCTAATGTCTTGCAAGCATATGAA
>NC_061511.1:163870390-163900271 GCF_022539505.1 Lolium rigidum | reverse complement strand
TGTCGGATTCAAGAGGAGCTACTACTTCCGCTGCCCGCTGGAACGGGAGGTGGACGTCGTCTTCATCAACAACCGAACGTGTGACCGAGTATGGAGGTGCTGCCCGTTCGTGGCGCCGGAACCGATCGTGATCAAGATCTTCTACGCGCTTTTGCAAGCGGCAAGTGAACGTCTACCGCAGCAACAAGAGCCTCATCTTGTAGGCTTTGGAATCTCTTCAAGGGTGAGACTCGATACCCCCTCGTTGCTACCGTCTTCTAGATTGCATCTTGGCTTGGATTGCGTGTTCGCGGTAGGAATTTTTTTGTTTTATATGCAACGTTATCCCACAACTGAGACCTCGTCCGATTAGGAACGAGAATGCCTCGTACATGGAGATGTTGGAGGAGGTGAACATTAACCTGCTCCCTCCGTTCGGCAATGATAACGACTGCGGGGACGAGGTGGAAGAAGGGTATGAAGGGGACGAAGTGGAAGATGAAGGGACGAGGGTGTGGTGGAGGTCACGGCCGATGGAAATCGGAAGAAGATACGGGCCAACAACTACACGGAGATTGAAGACGCCACCTTGTGCCGAGCTTGGGCCTCCGTGGGGATGGATGCCGTCTTCAACACCGATCAAACAGGGAAGCGGTACTGGCAGCGCATCGAGGACAAGTTCCATAAGCTCATGCCGCGCGTTCGTCATCCTGTCGATCGCACGTACCGATCCCTCCAAGATCGTTGGGACGCGATCAAACCGGCTTGCAGCCAGTGGGCAGCAGCAATGGACCAAGTGGTGTCCAATCCTCCTAGCGGCGCAACTGTCGACGGATATGTGAGTGCATATTTGATAAAGCTAATTGTAGTTTAGCTTTGGTGATAAATTGACGATTTGTTGGTTTCTTTTGTAAATGTAGGATCGCATTGCCGATGCGAGGTACAGAGACATGGCCGGCAGCAAAGACAAGAGCTTCACCATGCGTCATTGCTTCGATGTGCTCCAGCATCTTCCCAAGTAAAAATTGAGCGATGAAGAAGTAGTACGGAAGAAAGCTGCAATTTACATCAACTCGTCAGCGTCCCTCCTACTACGGCCACCACACACGGCCGAAAAGAGAAGAAGCCGTCAGCTGTTCTATGTGTACATATATATCTAGGAGGCAGCAGTATGCAATCTACAGCCAGTTCAGAACGAACTAATGATCGAAGTTTTAAATAGCCGGCTTAGCCTGGCTATAACCCGGCTATAGTCTTTCGGGAGATCTGCCGCTGCGGCTATGCTATTTGTAGGCTAAGAAAGACCAGCTAATAGCCGGCTATAGCTCTATTTAGCCCCTATTTATCATCTAATTTAGCCGCTAAACTTTCTGTCTTATGAATTTCTCTTCTTTTTTCTTTTTTGTTTCTTGTTTTTCAAATTTGCATTCAATATAATTAGATGAAATTTGTGAGTTAAATAAATGAATACTTGTTTTGCCTTGAATAGTTGAATAAGTTGTATAACGAATTGTATTTAGTCATAGTTTTCTCTTCTTTTGGTAAGATATGATTGAAATATTTTAATTTAGAAAAAATGCTAAATGGAATAGCCCGCTATAGCCTTTTATAGCCTCAAAAAAATCGCTGCTAAATAAGATAGCCAACTGTTTTAAAATATGCTAATGATCTCTCCATTTGACACAGGTTTGCATACCGCGTGGCTGGTAGCTAGCCTAACAGACGTCATGCGACACCTGTCAAGATTTAGACGATTTATGTAGAACTGCATAAGATCAAAATTCAGGCTTAATTTTTATCATTTGAAGTTTGCATATCGTGAATCTCAAGGTATAAACGTTGAGAACTCATGAAGGCTTCCGAGGCTATCCACGCAAGCCACCCGGCACGCACGGGCTGGGCGTTGGCTTGCTAGCCTCTCCACCAATTCGGCCACGCGTCTGAATATGGTTGGCTCAAAACAAGGGAAAAAGCTAGTGGGTCTCCTCCGGGTCGTCTCCCCCAATCCCCTCCTTTCTCGTCTGTCCCAATCGCTCGACATCCTCGATCCTCCACAAAATCCCGCCGCGGCGCCGCGTCGCGCTCCACCGTTGCCTCGCTCTCGCCGTCCTCCTCCACAGCCAGCGGCTGCCTCGCCGAGCGAGTAATAAAAGGATACCACGGGGCGAGCGGTTGAAGCACGAGAGCTCCGTGCTCGCCGACGTGGCTGCACCGGCGAAAAACCAAGCGCGCCGCCTCCACTCCCGGCCGTCCCTCCTCCTCGCCTTCCTCCTCAGCTCCTGGTAGCCTTCACCGCCATCTTCATCGACAGTTCCCTCCTCCGGGCCCCTTCTCTGTCGAGCACGACGAGCCCCTCGCTCTAGGGTTTCCGATCTCTAGCGGCAACGGTGACTGTTTCAGCTAACAGCACCGCAGGTCACGAGAAGGATGAGCACGGGCCGCCGCTGCACTGTACGGGAGTGCTGGCTCCAGTCACATGCACTCCTCCTTTAGGAACTCCTCTTTCAGATTCTTCCTACTCTAGGTTCATCTCTCACTCTCTCATGTTGAAAAGAGTCATGTAGTATTTTCCTCTAATTTGATAGGATTTGCAGCGAAGTTTATTGACTGTTCTGTGTAAGTGATGTTCTTACCATGTTTAATACATTGCAGGTTGTCAAGGAAGAGATTGTCAGTTGATGGATACTACGTTACCAGATGAGAGGCATATAGGAAAGCAGCACAGAGTCTGAATTCGAAAAAGGGGTTTGCTGTGACTATCTTCAGTAAACCAGTATGCCTCCTCCCTAAAAACTATGCTGCATCAATTGGCCTATATTCTTCTCCATAGCAAATCCAGTTAATTTTCTGTCTTACCAATTCAAATGAAAGGTTGTAAATGGAATGGCACCAACAATCTCGACTCCTCCATCGTGTCCATGAGCGCCTGCCCCAATGCTCCACTATGAGTCTGCGGCCACATCTCTGTATTTGCGCCGACAGTCGGTGCCATCCTTTAGTTGTATCACGTAAGCCCTCATCTTCTACGATATATGTGAACTTATGTATCCTGCATTCCTGCTACAAATCCATACATTGTATTGTTGACATTATTCCCCGTGTTGTATGCTCATGTTTCGTACATATATATCGCTATGCAGGTTGCAAATATATTATCCTGCCACAAGAGGATGTTAAGTTCACGGTTGTCCTGGCCTCTACGTTTCAATAGATCCTTTCCAGGTTTTCTTAATCTCCTTTGTCTCCAATCTGTTTTTGCATCTCTTTTGCTTCCAAAAAAATTCACACTGCAACATTCCGTCTATTAACTTTTCTGAATTTATTTAATATTGTTTCAAAGTGGCATATTACACTATACATGTAGCAGTTTCATGATTCTACTTTTGAAAAATCTCATTAAGCAAAGAGTTGCTAAAAGGAATATTAATTCACTGTAATCTTTTCCAGAATCAGTAGCATGTATCTGAATAATGGATCAGGTGTAACCAAGGCCCATCTTTGAGAACTTGCCTTATCTTGGTTGAAGCAACCTTGTGTTAGTGGGCCTTATTATTGGCATATTATTGTAGAAATGATAGTTGATTCTCTCCTAAGCACAAACTTGCCCTAATTATTTTACTTTGAGTTATTACTAAAAGCATTAGATAATATGCTTCCTTCAATTCACAATCATTTTTATCATGTTGCGGGTGCCGCAATCCAAATGGTTTGCTCACTCACTGAAATTAATTGATATACAGGTTGGCATGCCTTACTCCCTTCCCTAAGACCACTGGCCCGTCATCTTGGGGATGCCGCCGTCCTTTCTCAGTTGGTTGGGATGGACGTTATGAGATTTGCGTTGTTTGAGGTGGGTTTTGTCGATTTGGCGAACTTTGTGATGTCTCACATCTTTCCCTTTACCCATTTGATTACCTTTTATGTACTCTTGTGCCTGGTATAGGAGGACTACAGAAAGAGATTGATGTGATGGCGTGTACTTCTGTTCTTTACTATTTGTTGTCATTATCTATTTTTCATTTTCTTTTGGTATGATTGGATAAAGGTTCAAAGTTCATGTTACTTCCAGTACAAACGGATATTGAATAGCCAATACAAAATGTTCAATGAAATAATCATATGAAAATTGGTGTAGAATGTATGGTTTCGAACCATTGGTGAGCTAGACCAAAAAACAAGTGTTGTTTCTTGGTATGATCTGTATGTGAGGAAAATTCCCTGGGCCAGACCTCCATAGTGCTTTCACCACAACTTTCATCTTTCATTTTCTCTGTCATGTTGCTTGCATACTCTCTTTTCACAAATGAACCAGCCCCATCATTTTTACGAAGTGTATCTATTTGTTTCAAACTAGGCAAGATGCATAAGCTGAATGTAACGATTTCAGGGGTGGCACAATCGCACAAATACTGTTGCAGGTCTAGCAGTGATGTAAAAACGTAGTCCCTCTGATCCATAGTATCCACTGGGTGAATTATCCAACTACAGTTTTTATGGTCTAAAATTTTCAAGATACTGAATGCATTGAACTTTCTACTGGTCGAGTTGTCAAAGGTTGAATGTTTTTAATGTTGGGCATCCCATGGCAGGATATGAATGGAGAATATTCTCGCTAACCAGTTGTCACAGCCAGGGACGTGTTTCAAAGGGATGGTGTGTAGTGAATAAGAGTTTAGCACACTAAGGTGTACTTATCAGTTTGGTAAGGAACTTCATGAATCGTGTATGTTCTCTATACAGCTCTCCTGATGTTACTTTTATATAAATGTGATGCTTACTGTACATGTCTCTGAGTATTCTGTACTGAAAGTTGTGGTGTGGGTACCCCCCAAGGATTTCATATTGTGTTTTGACTTTTTAATATTTTCGTTCAGCAGGGATACAAAACAACTATGATTGGAAAACAGTTGTCTGGTGGTTCCATCGTGCTTGCAGTTCTCGATTGCCTCTTCATCTTGAGAAACTGAAATATGAGTTTTGCACTCTCTACTTAGTCATTATTCTGTTCCAGGGTCTTCATTCTGATCTCATGTATGAGCTACCTGAAATATTATTCGGTTGATATCAGCCTATGCAGGTTATCAAATCAGGTGCATGTGATTTTTCAAACATGAACAATTTGTTAGACAAGTTAATATTAGTTTAGACTTTCCTGCCAAAAATCTACTATAATAGAATGCATATGCCTATGATTTCATTTTATTTGTTTGCAAAAGTATTTACCCTTTAGCTCCTGATGAATTTTGGGATGTGTTAATGTTAAATGCATATTGTTCTTCTGAAGAATTGCTATACAGTGGGGTGGTTTTTATTTTTCTGTTTGTTGCAGCTTGCTAGATGGAAAGTTTGTTATAACTAAAAGAGTATAAATGAAAGGAAGATTACTGCTATTGCTATATGAAAAGTTTGTTATAACTGATTTGATTTAGTGGTATGAATAATGTGTTTGGTTATTCACAAAACAGAGACATATGGACATTTTCCCATAATGTGCTTGGTATTTCAATCCACCCACATGAGCCTGTAAATAGGCTCCCAAGGTCTACTTTTCTTATGGTGCTTATAACATACAGAAAGTAATATGTTAAATAGCATAGCAAAACTGAAATTTCTCCGAGAGATAACATCCAACTATTTGTCTTTGCAGTTGATATTGAATTTGAACTCTAAATTTGAAATCTACACGTTGATGACTTGAAAAAGCCTATTGAGAAGCCAAAGAAAATTAATGGGGAAACCTATGCATGAGGTGCGGTTTATGCCTTGCAAAATAGTGGAGAGGTATGCCCATTTCATCCAAGAAACATTAGAGGCTTAGTTCTCCCTTCACACTTTAGTTTAAAAGCATCCGGCCAGGCAACCAGGAGACCAACTATTACTTCAAGTTGAAAAGTTGTGCATATATACTACATAAAACATATGAACACTGCTCATTTTGCTTCTGGTTCTTAAACTAAGCAGTTGGTTCTTTGGGAACTTCAAATTGTTGTCATTTGGGACTAGATGACATCATGTTGTCGTTTTTTTAATTCTCTTCCTTTACTCCATAACTTTAGAAAGTAGAAAACACATTTTGAAGTGTGGCAAGCTGGCATTTGAGCTTTGTCTGTGTGGTTTGAACCGATGATGTAATGAACCACTTATTTTACATTTGGTTGATTGTTTTCATGCTATCAGCTATTTGACGTGGCCAACAATATTATGATGGATCTCATCAAGTCTGTCCACATTGCATGGCCTGTTTTCAGCATGAGGAATGTTGTTTCCACTAAACATATATGGAATTTCTCACAAGAATTATATGCCCAAATCTTACCCAATTCCAAAGCATATACCCTCAACTGAACTTTTTGTAATGATATCATCTGTTGATTTTAGTACCAAACGATGTTGGTTTTACTGCTGACCTGGTTTATTCCGTTGTTTGTTTGACACTGTGCTCAACATTTTCTTTTGAAATATTTTGATATTATTTAATACTATGTTTAAAATGTATTATAAATATAGGGAGCATATGTACCCAGGAGCAAAAACACCATGTCCCTAAGCTTCATATTTTTGTTCCATGAAACAACACATTCTGGTTATATATGAGTGTTTGTTGCTCGGTTATGTCGGTTTGGCTGTTGCGGCTGCTGACTTCCAGGGCAGGTTAGCTTTCTCCACCTCCGCACTAGGACACATATTGGTAATGCGTGATACGTCTCTAAATTAGGATATCAAATCGATGCTCCTACTATAATCATTTTCTTTGCCTTTGTGTTGTCACTTGGCCCTGTCAACTTCCAGAGTTTGAGCACGTCTAGGACTGGATCTAACCCTGCCTTGAATGACAATAGTTGAGGAGGTCGTCCGGTTTGTTTGTTTGATTTTTTTATGGCTTTGGATGTGATATTTTTCTCGTTCCGACTAATATGAATATCTTCCCATAGTTATGCATGCTTATCATTGTTTCCTCTTTCTACTCATTCTGATCCAGTCAAACTATCTCTGAGGATGAAGCTCCATTTAATTTTGCTGCTGTCATGTCATCAGGTGAGCCTACGTGCTTATTCGCATTAAATTCGTATATAGCAGATTTCGCTGTATCCAAGACTGAAACTTAAGTATATTATTCTACAATGAATTAGAAGTATGTCTCACTCATGTGAGGCTTATACATCAGGGATATTCCTATACAATTACATTCAAGCCGGTACTAACTTTTGCTACTCTACAACTCAAAAAAAACTTCTGCTACTCTAGGCGTTTATAAATATTGATGACAGTGATTCCTGTGCTCAGATTATCCAATGATTATGTTTTAAGTTGTGTGATGTGATTGTTGTCGATGCAAAGATCAAACAAATGCTCATGCCGGCCAAAAATAAGGGAAGATTATCCTCCATGTCTGAGAGGTAAAAGATGGGTCTGCATTGATCTGTTTGTATCATTATCCTAATTTAATATTGTCAAATTCAGTTATTTCACATTGTGGTGATCGGCTTGAATATTTTAATCAGCCGATGGGTCAGACTGTATAATGAAATATGGTAAGTTTTTCTTTGTCTTAAGAAATTATTTATGATTTTGATGTTTCTTGGGCCATGATCTGGAATAAGTTCTGGTTTCATTCTCCATTTTTTCCTTCTGTTGTCACACTCAAACTACAATAATGGTCAGGCTCTCAACCTGATTTATTTTCCTTGACTTTTGTTTCTCAATTTCTTGATGTACTAATTTCATGGATGCTGGTAGAGAATTTTTTGTCGGGATTTACCTTTAAGGCCTCATATATATAATAATGTTTATTATGTATTTAACCCTATTTTGTAGCATTCACATGGTATGTACTAATTAACTTTTGCCATTTATGTTGCCTACTCACAGATTTCATTGGAAGCATCTATGATATGTTTGCTGATGCTGGTCATTTTCAAGCTGCGACCATGTGTAGTTATAATATGTTAAGAGTCGCGGCGAAATTTTGTAAGCTTGTGCAAATTTCTTAGTAATCAGTATGGTTCAGAGGCACTGTCATATAGGTTTTATTTCATTTTCATTGTCAATTTTCTTAGTAATCAGTATGATCTCACTAGAAGGTAATTTTAGTAAACTTTCATTGTCTTCTTTTTGTTCCGTGCTCCTAACAAATGGCCTCCAATCAGGAATGAAAATTTTCAGCATATGTGACTGCATCTAGGTGGCCAAGTGAGTTTTGTTCTTCATTATCTTTTCCCCTTTGTTTCACCTACTTTATGCGGGACATGGGGGTCACTTTATTTATTTTCTCGCATTAGTGTACACTCCCTTTTCAGCATATGAGGCTGCATCTCACCAAAATACATGGGGATTGGTTACTTTGTCTGTTTATGTTTATTTGTATGTATATGTGGTTATTGATTTTTTGATTGCTCACTGTATAATATTTATATCTTTGATGATCATTGGTTTGCTTACATCCCCTCTAGGGAATACAAAGAGAAAAAGCATGAAGGCGATTTATATTATATTGAGAAATAAAACATATGGCGGGTGTATGGTAAGAGAGTATTTAGATTTTTCAGGTCTTGGATGAAATTGTTAGTATGATATCTGTGTGCTCCAATTCTCTTATGATATTAGGTTAGTGCGATTTTCATATAGAGGTACTGATGTAATAAGGAACTCGGACTAATAAACAGACTACCTCCTCTTTGTTATACTCATAAATTATTTATTATTGGAAATCTTGAGCCAGAACAATATGTGTATTGCCTTACCCACTTGTTCTTTTGGCTTTGTGCACATGTCCGTGAACAAAGTGTAATCATCTATCAATTTCATTTTATAAGATTGCTATTATTTTGCACAAATCAATGACATATGCTTATGCAAGTTCATTAACAGCAATATCATATTAGACCCACTTTTATTCACATTTTGTATTATCAAAACTGGTTGCTCTATTTTGGATTTAATCCTATTGGCATGCTCTTTCTCCTACTTGAAATCACTATGTGAGTCGTGAGTAGTATGGCGTGGTTTATAATACAGAGCTGATGAAGATTATGTTCGCCTATTTATGTATGAATTAGTCAATGGGCAAACTATTCTGATAATTGGTGGCGGTAGGATGCATATATTACATACCCTTATTTAGTCAGCTATACTAATCCCCAGTTTTATCCTTTTCTTAAGTTCCTATATATGGTGTAGATATGCGTGGATGTTTTGCAATCTTCGTGCTCCTGGCAGTGCCCACTTATTATTGTGTAATTTAGTCCCATGAGAGCCTTGCTGCACTTGCTGCATCCTTAGGTAACCATATCCTTCCTGTTTCTGCCTCTCTTTCTCTTCTACCTAGAATCCTCACCAGACATTGAATTTCTGATCTATATATCTATTATCGTGTATATGTCTCCACTGGGTCCAATCAATTTTATTAGGTGTTGGGTCTATTATGTCGGTGCAAATGAAGGTGGTGAAATTGACCTGGTCTTATTTGATAGGATGAGCAAGGAGGTTATTTTTGGGTCAGTATAATTGTTGTTTTGGCCAGCAATTTCGTGCATCAGTCCTAATAGTAACATTGTAGCTCCTTTTTACATCCAAATTGCAGCTCTTTATTTGATAGGAAACCTACAAAGTTTAGACTTACTCCCTTCATCCCGGATTATAGGGCCTACGTGTATCCCAAAATCATTAATTTGATCAACATAATATAAGATTTACATCACAAAAATTATATCATTAAAAAGTACAGCATTTGAACTTTTCAATGATATATACTGTGTAGTATATATCTTGTGTTATGTTGGTTAAATTGAAGACCTAGGGATATGCGTAAGACCTGTAAACCGGGACAGAGGTAGTATCATCAGAATCCAATAGCTTTTATATCAGACTGTTGTTGTTGAGCTGGCATGGCATGCGTTTCACCTTTTTCATTAATATCAACTTTACTGAAACATATGCTTTGTATTGCCTGCAACTTTGTTTGAGATGATCTTTAAGAAAATCCAGCATGTCTAATTGACATAATAAGCCCATAGTTTAAGGTTTGAGAACTGTGGTAATAAATTTGTCTTCGTGGGGTTCAGCTGTGGTCGCAAGATGCCAATATATGACACTCGGGTTTTAGATTTTTCATAATAACGACTTATAAATATGATTGCCCCTAAGTATATATTATCGATATGGCTACTTCTACCTAAGTGACAAGGCTGAAGTAAGTTGTATATAAATGATTCTGGTCTATATTAGTTTTGGATCCCTGAAAAGGATCTTCATGTTCCGGTAGGCTACTACTACCATGTAAAAATTGATATGCTAAGTTCTGCCCTTTAATCATACTTATGGGTCTTTATTATCAACCACAAAGAAACTGATGCACAGATTAGTTGAGCATGCATGCTAAGGCTTTTCTCTTCTTTTTTCATAGATTTTAAAAAGTACAGGTTAGCCTTGAATGATTCACAGATTACTGGATTATGCCTAAATTTAATTAATTATTATTAACCTTGTCACATTTCCTCTCTAAAATAATTCAGTATTTCTCTATGCTATCCTGGTTGTTGGGAGAATTGTTACTTTCTGTGCTAAAATAAAGGAAGGAAATAAAAAAGGATTTGTGATTTTATCTATGTCTCTCTAATGATTATATGCATCATTCATTGGTTCATGTATAATGTGGAGATCATACCTTTTCCCTTTGTCTAGCTCATGCTAACCTAGCCTTATTCAGATTCTCTTATCTTTCACACTATGTATACTTCTGAAACTGTCACTCGTACTATGTTGGTGGTTGAATTGAACTTGCTATTTTGTGCAACACTACGATTGTTTAAGTTCTATTACGTATTGGAAAAGAAATTATTTCCTTCCTCCTAAGATACTACTAAAATCATATCACGTGGCCATAATTTTTCGGTGCAAGTTATGTTTGTTAGTGCATATGTAGGTCTTGGTGTGCAATACACTTTTGTTAGGAAAATGTCTTATGTAACTTCTTTATACAAACACTCATTTATTGGCAAGTGTGATGTGTTACTTATTAAAAAAGGCAATGAATTTCAGCTAATGTTTCTGCATGAGTGTTGTATTGTCTCAATAGTTTGATGTCTTGGTTAAGTTGTGAAGATTTCCTTTTCATAATTATTATTTGTTCTTCATAAGGTGTTAATTATTATCAAATCACGGTGAAATTTTAGCTAATGTTTCTACATATGAATGAGTTATATTGTCTCAATAGGTAGATGAATTAGTTAGTTTGTAATTGTTTCCATAGATGAGTAAGTATTTGTTGTTCTGAGGGTGAGACTGTATGCATGATCCATTTTCTTTATCTCGAATTTAGTAAAATGCTTACTATTTTTTTTTTGGCTTCCACTACTTGCTGATGCATACCGGTATGACTGATTGTTCTTTCTAATTAATTTTATAGTATACATGGTTAATTCATGTCTGACTGATTGGTCTTTTAAATTTATTTTGCAGAATCCATGGCCAGGTATATTAATTCTTATTTGTATTTGATGATGTTAGTGACGCCAACACTTTGTTGAAGCCGTGACTCTCAGGCCCTGGGAAGTGACCATCAACCAATCTACACAACTAGAGTGTCGTCCTATTTATCCTGTCGTTCCAATGCCACAAATGCTCCTCTTATCTGAAACAGTTTAATGACTGAATCGCTGATTATTTTTTATACAATGTTTGCAGTCACAATGCTGTGCTTGTTGCCCGTAATGGCACTGCCACTGCCTAATGATGATGACGATATGATCGAGTGGTGAGAGGATGATGAGTCTTACCATACCGTAAGAGGCGGAGAATGTTATTTGTACAAGAGTCGGCCGCTTTCTGGTTGCAAGGCTTGATATTCAGGCCGAAATGTTTTCCCTTTGTTCAAGAACTATTGTGTGTGACACTGATCTACATGTTTTATTCCATAATTTTTTGTTGGCCACATTGCTGCGTTACTTTGGTTTACCAGTATTATTATGCATAAAAGCGTTACCATAGATCATATATATCTATCTTCTGTGTCTGCATGTTTGTCTTGTGATCATGAGTTCGTGTAATTTCAGAGCTCTGAGCTGCCATAGAATTTTGACTGTCGGATTTACTTCGCTAAGATTATTGCTTGTTCTCTTGCCTAATATCTCATCTTTACTCGTACCAAGCCAATAACATATTACCGTTTCATCACATTGTTTTTTCATCACATTGTTTTCATCGTTCTTATACAAACTGTGAACTTGCGTAAATTTTACGGGATGTGCGCCAAGGCGCACATCTAAATCTAGTTCGTGATAGAAGTTGTACGTCAACGGAATTAAATCCGATCGATCTCAATTACATACGGCAGATCGATGGTACAGTGCATACTCCCTGTGGCCGGCCGTGTACGGTATAATCACGTCACGTGTTCCTGACGTATTCCTGTCCGGAACTCCGGATAGGATTAGTGTTCATTTCCTTGTCGGACATCACGCGCTATGGCTTAGAGCATCTCCAGTCACGTCCCCCAAACCGTCCCCCAAAGCGATTTGGGGCGCCGGATAAAAAAAGCGTTCCAGCCGCGTCCCCCAAAGCCCTTTTTTGTCCGGCGCGGCCCGATACGGTGTCCGGCGCCCCGAGCCCGTCCCCGTCCCACAGGGGACGCTCCGGGGACGCCGGACACAACGAGCGAGGCGGGGAGTGGCGGGGCCGACGCGTCGGCGGCACGGTTAATTTTAACCTAACCGTCGCCTACCTCGCGACGGAAGTTATTCGCGCGCGGTGACACACGGCGGCATCTTTGCCTTAATGGCGACGGAGGGCGGGCGAGACGTCTCGTCGGTGCTTGCGCGGCCTCCACGCGTCGCCGGGGTTCGCACGCCACCGCCCGTTCCCGCGCGATCTTCCCGCCTCTTCTCGTACGTTTCCGCGCTTTCTTCCCGACGCCGGCGTCTATAAAAGGTCTCCCGGCTCATCAATGGTAGCCACCACACCCCGCCGGCAACAAACACAGCCCTCGTCGCTCCACGGCCGTCTCCTCCATCACCCCGCCGGCAACAAACACAGCCCTCGTCGCTCCACAGCCGTCTCCTCCATCACCAATGGCGAACCGCCCCGGCGATGGCCACTTCCCTCCACCGCCGTCTCCTCCATTGACGAGCCGGCAGCGGCGTGCGGCACTCGAGGAGGCACTCGAGGAGGAGGCCCGCCAGCGGCGTGAGGCGCGGCGAGCGGCGGATCTTGCGGCGTTCTCCGCCCCTGCCTCCGCCGGCCGAGGAGGCCGCGGCGGCAGCGGCCGTGGCGAGGAGCAGCGGTGCGACACCGTTGCGGCGTTCGACGCCTCGACGGGACAAGAGGCGCGACGGCGCCGGTTCCGGGAGGACATGGAGCGGCGATGGGCCGACGAGCGTCGGCGCCAGCGCGATGAGCGGCGGCGCTGTTCCGTGAACGGCGTGACTCGATCGAGCGCCGGCGGCGTGAGTCGATCGAGCTCCAGCAGCCGAGGCGACGGCGGAGGAGCGTCGACGGCGGGAGTCGGCGCTTACGGCGCTATGGGGGAGGCGGGCGGAGCGGTTGGCGGCGGCCGACGCGTATGCGGCGGCGATGATGGAGGCGCCGACGAGATGTGGAGGAGGAGGCGCCAATGGAGGAGGAGGCCGAGGCGGAGGAGACCGAGGTGGAGGACGACGACGACGACGACGAGTTCGGCCGGTCCGACGACGACGCCCCGTGCCCGGACGAGACGGCCGATCAGCAACGCGCCCTCGTCGAGTCCTTCGAGTCGGAGAAGAAGCTCCGGGACGACGCCCGTGCCCGCGAAGAGGCGCGGGTCGTCGCGCCATCGAGCTCTCCCTCCTGCCGGCCCGGCGAGGGAGGGCGGAGGAGGACTATCGGCGGGGAGCGGCACCGTCCGGCCACCGCCGAACGCAAGGAGAGGAGGCGCGCGCAGAAGGAGCTGCGGCGTAGGGGAGGCGACGACGGGCGGGGCCGTCGAACGCGCCGCCGGGCGGTCGATAGCCTAGGTTTAGATGAAATCTAGCCGTTTTCATTCAAACTTTGTAATATATAATCAAAATTGAATGAAAACCTTTATTTTCCTGCACAAATATTCATTTGGGGGCGGCGTTTGGGGGACGCGGCTGGGGAGCGACGTCCCCCAAACGCGGCACGAGCAAAACACGTCCCCAAACGCTCAATCCGGCGCGGTTTGGGGGACGGTTTGGGGGACGCGACTGGAGATGCTCTTAGCATATTTATATGTGTACACCCCTTGTAATCAAACCACCGATTCGTGAGTTGAAGCAATACATCGATTCCAGGGTGTTTGGTTTCGTGTGTAGTAGATTCATATTAACGACTCGATCTGGGCACCGGCCGGACATGGGCAACGTTGCATCCTATGCAGTCGTCCGGCATCACGTGGACGACGGCGGGTGCATGGACGAATTCATGAAGGCGATCAGCGAGTGCAACCCCGGCAATGAGCTCACCGGAGGACAGGAAGGGGTCGCCATCGACGTGGAGGCCTGCGTCAAGGCCACGGCTGCGCTGCACCGGTGTTTCGCCGGAAACCCGAAGATGTTCAAGCACCAGTACCTCCGCCGCTTGGAGAAGGGGCTCGACGAGGACCTTAAGCCCTCACCGGAGCAGGTGAACAGGGAGAAACAGAACGAGTTTCGGTGGTGGACTGGCATGAGGAGAGGCTAATTGTACTTATTAAGCTTTCGCAAAAAAAAAAATTGTACTTATTAAGCATACGTGAATAATTTCGGAAGTCTGAAAAAAGCTAGGATGTGTAATATTTTGATACTGCTAGTGATCATGGCTATCCATGATCTTAGTTACATGTATGCATGGAATCAATAGGACAGCTATTATTATTAGTTAACAGTATAATGGAACCACCTAGAACCTCTCACAGCGCTTTGACATTTTAGGCCGTCAGATCTCATGTACAGACGCTCCGGATCATCCCATCTTCCCGAAACGTTGTTGTAACTCTTTCGCTCGATAAAATCGCGTGAAAAGGCTGGCCCAACGTATACGGGCTGCTACTCTCAAAGACGACCAGGGCGTGCTCTCGTTAATCGGGCCAAGAGCATGTGGATCCTTCGACCAGGGTGTTAGCAGCCCACTATTCTATTTCTTTTCTTTCTCAATAGTTGGCGTCGTTTGCTTTTCTGCGTTTCCCCTTCCATCCGCCAGAGCCTGGGCGATTAGAGAAGCCCCCTGATTCTCCCCACGACCTGGGTTCCGCCGCCGCTGCGTCTGGTGTCACTTCTGCGCTTCCCCTCTCTTTCCGATGACGGCGGATGGTGTCCCTGATTCACTTTTTTTGCCAACCTTGCTATTTACCTACCTTGCGATGGTGATGGCCGCTCCTCCCTTCGCCGACAATAGCAGGCGCTGGATTTGCATGCCCCTCGTGCGTAGATCAAAGGTAGTCCGTTTCTCTCATCCACCACATCACATGTCCCTTCCTAATGTTCGATTTTGTTGTCTTAATTTGTGCCGATTCAGTTTGTGTCCTTGCTCCTCTTTCCTAGGATTTTTAATATCCACCTTCATTCCCTTTTCATAGGGGCCTACGCGCCAGCAAGATATGGTGCTGCAAAATGAAGAATGGTATGCAATATTCCTTTACGGCCTAAAGCACATGCACATGTTTATTTTTTCTTTGAGAACTTATGCAGATGTTATATTCTGCACAAAGTGTACAATGCAATTAACTATTTGACAAGTTGCAGGAGCTAGCAGTACGATATTTTCTTGAAGTCAAGGCACTTATCATGAATTTAACGTCAGCAGTTGATCTTGCAAAAGGGAACCTAACATATAAGGTGCATGAAGCTCTACACAAAATTTTCAACATAGGCACGAATGCGGCAATGCCCATTGAACAGTTGTTTGCCATCGTATATAGTTTTTGCTGGATGACTGATGCCGATGAAAAAATGTTGCCATCTCTGTCCAAATTTGGTGATAAATCTTGTAGTTTACCAATTTCTTGTGTTGATATAATCTAGATATTATAGCATTAGTAGTTTAAGCACCAATCAGGCCAGGAACTAATGAGCTAAGTTGACCATTGCAGGATTCCGTTCATCGCTAGGATACAGATTCCCCTACTAGCAAGTTACTTCAGGTACTATGCCTCCAAAATTATTATAGATCAGAACTTCTGAGATCATAGGAATTAATTGGAAGTTTTTATGTTTTTCAAATTCTTCTCCCTTTGATATGTCGGCATATGACTATAAAGTTTCTTTGGACATGTAAATGATATGTTAGATTAAAGTTAATTATATTGGTATTGTTCATATGACTTAATCATGTATTCATGTGTAGTGTGGAGTATGTTTATCTATTACCCCATTCTTTCTTTTCGGCACAACATTTTTTCTATATAACTTATAGAATAACCATTGCGTACTATTCCGGATAATGTCAACTTGATATTTAATTTATTCTTCAACTCTTACATATTAGCTGAATTCTTAACTCTGAAGCACATGGTTTTACTCTCAAAGCAAAAAAGAAAAAGAAGAAAAGATACAGTAAAGAAAGCTGATGTATGTGCAATACGAGCAAGTTCAAAAATGGGGAAGTTGCTCCAGTAGAATGTCCCTTACATAAAAGTTTAGTGTGAACTGATTTTGAGCTTTGAAGTTCCTTATGTATGCACTTAGGAACATGTAATTGATTCAGCCAAATATATGAAATCAATGCTCGAATATGCCATGCTTGGGGCGAACTGTGACTTGGGGTCTTCTGTCTAAAACAATCTGGACAAGCTCCTATTTAGCTCGATGAGTGTCTTCCTGTCAGTGTGGTAACCTACCTGTTGGTGGAAAATAGATAATGAAAATTCTTTTATCTAGGATATAAAGATCATGTTCACTCTTGGTTGTCAACCTACTTGGGACAAACTGTGCTTTGGGGTATTCTGTCTAAAGCAATCTGGACAAGCCCCCTATTTAGCTCCATGAGCAAGTTCCTGTCTGTGAGGTAACCTATCCGTTTGATAATGAAAATGATTTCAACTAGGATATGAGATCGTGTTCACCCTTTATTGTGAACTACTTAATGTGAAGTGGCATATTGCCGTTCGGATGCGATCAGATTATTCATTTAGTATTGCAAGTCTCCAAATAGGTTAGCCACAGAATGTGCCAATTAGTCTGTAAACTATTTGAGGCCTACTAATATCAAGAACATTATGCCCCCTTGCTTTGTTAACCGCTGCTCTGGCAGGTAAACTATGTTCATGTAAAATAAGCAGTCAAGCTTATAGTCTTTAGTATAGTTGATAACACTGTGTTGTTTTTAGTTGAATCGTAAATCACTTTGTTCAGACATTTTCTCGATAAAAGAGATTTGATGTGAAGGAAAAGGAATATACCAGCCAACAACGCAAATATTTTTGTTTGATAATCTACTATATTTAGCTGAAGGAAGAGGATTTTTTTTCTAAGAGATTGATGTCTTGGTTTGATAGTTAGTTAGTTTTAGAATATTAAACATCATAAAAGAGCTTGTAGTAATTCAATCTCATCCAATATATAAATGAGTGATTTCTTGTTTGATGAGTGTATTGTACTTGGATTTACCAGAAAAGATAGCAACAGAAATTTAAGAAAATTTCTTGTGTGCTTCTAATTAGAAATTTGGAAAATCTTGGACTCTTCAAAAGCGGGACCAACTGGACTACCTTTATATCAGTATCATTATATGGTCACGTTTGTATGCATGTTTCCAGCCCTTTCTTTATTTTTTATGCTTTTAGAGCATCTGCGAATGTAGTGTACACTGTAACTCTTTAAAGGCATGTAATGAAGGATTTGATATGTCGAGAAGTCATGCAATGGTTCTTGATTACCATCTTAAGTTAGGATTTATCTCAAAAAATGGATTCTGCACATATTGAATATCATTAGCTTTTTGCAATTTAATTACAAGTACCACTTATGCTCCCTTTGATAAGTTGTTTCTCTTTTGGTTTGATTCGATGAAGAACCATTGTTATCTCCTTGATAATTTTTAATTTTCTAGCCATAAGAAACTATTTATGACATAAGTTTACACTTTATGATTGTGTTTCAGTTTTAATTGACACGTTGTGTACTTATTTAGAGGATCTATTGCAAGACATAGCAGAAGAGACCTAAAAGAATGAAGAAGTCAAATAGGAGGCTAAGAAACGATATTGGAAAATAATTTTCTATAGATGGCATGCTGTTTGCCTAGAGCCATCGGGGTGTATATTTGAAATGTATTTTTTTTTTTTGCACGCGCGTAATTACAATTGAAGGCCTCTTACAAAACAAAAACAAAAAACTAATATGAATTTAAGTTGGTAGGTTTACGACAAGGGCATAACCTTTGTTTGGCTTTGCGCTTGATAAGAAGTACAACAATAATCAGGTGTCATTTCATTTTGTTGAATTTCGTATTCTTATAGTGCAATATCAAATGTATGTTAGATTTGGCTATTATGTGATCTGTCATGAAGTAGTGTACTTTTTCATATATAGTTTTCCATCCAGTTGCTTTGGCTGATCATGTAAATTCAATGTTATAAAATTCCATATTTGTTTGGTAGTATGTTTGTAGTTCACTGGAGATTATAAATTGAACAATATACATTTATATGCACAAAACTAAAATAGGAACCTAATGCCTTAATTTAGTGTTTTTTCTTTTGTTTCTTAGTAACTATTTCAATCACGTTTTACCTTTTGCTCGTGTAGTTACTTCCATTCCACTATCAAAATGAACGGGCGCGGCAAAGCGCGCTATCATGATCTAGTATATATTATATATATCGACCGGTTTATCAGTTTTTTCCTACAACCAAAATTTGGTTGTAATGTTAACCAATCTTCAGCCATGGTAACGAGACCTGCCTCCACCTCTAAAGTACTTCTTCTTTGGGGTGGTGCCTCGCCACGCCTATCTAGCTAGTCACATCCTCGTCTCTTGTATCACCCACAGTCTCATGCTCATGCTTGCATTACCCTATCCATTATCATGGTTGATCAGACTCCAATCTAGAGTCCTAGCAATAGATAATTTTATCTAGTTTAGAGGAGTGCTCCTGTGCAGCGCAGGTAGATTTGTGCAGGATCAATGACGTTAGTTCCCTGTTATTACGATAACCAGGTGGGATTAGCTCAATCACATTCTCTGTAACTTATTTATCCAATGGCTCATGTTCTCTCCAAAACCCTAATGTTTCAAGTATTGTGTGAGTTACTCGCCTTGATTTTCATCAGAAGGTGAACTTTTTACCTTCATGAGAGAAGGGTGAATGTCACCCAAGAGGATTTCAAGATGGTTGTCACAAAGGTGCTGAAGAAGGATAGAGAAAATAACATGTCCCTGCGGAAGTGATTACCCGAAGAGATGTAATTCATAGCATCCCGCAACAGCCTTTACAAATTTTACAACCATGCTGATATTAATTCCTTGGGTTAGATTGCTTTGGGAACTCTACAGACTACTTAAAGATGATGCCTACTTTCAAGCAAGTGGCTACATGTGAGTATGGCCAAGGCAATTCCATTCTCCTTTGGAAAGATAAATGGGCAAGTGACACCTTGCAAGCAACATGGCCGCATTTATTCTCTTTTGCAAAGAATGACTCAATCTCTTTACAGGCAGCACTTGAAACTTCAGATTTTACTGATTTATTTCACCTACCTGAAGAATCCATGGTCCAGCTGAATCTTTTTCAAACCATGTTGCAGAATTTGTTGCATGGTGATGGTTATGATTCTTGGTCCATCTTTGGTTCTAGTAAATCCTACAAGGTTTCTCAGCTCTATAAGGATATGATGAGAAATGATGGTGCTATCTCTGCTCTGAAATAGATGTGGGAGGGCTACTGCCAACAAAAGCATAAGGTGTTTTTTTGGTTGCTCACACATAATAAGCTTAATACCAGAGCCATGCTTCAAAGAAAGAACTTTCTTCTAGATAATTACTCATGTGTCATGTGCGGGTTGCAGCTTGAGACCAGAGATCACTTAATCTTTCATTGCCCATTTGCTACTCTTTGCTGGCAATATTTATGCCCTACATGGTCTTTGCCGTCCAGGACCCCATTGGATTTCCAAGAGACGATGTTGAGCCTCAACACTGCAATTGCCAAGCCTTTTTTCATGGAAATAATTATGCTGATCACATGGGTAATTTGGACCACTTGTAATGATTTCATTTTCAAGGTTGTTTCCCCAAGCATCTATAGATGTCGCAAGAAATTTAAAGATAAAATGGCCCTCGTTATTGATAAGGCAAAGAGAAAATCCCATAAGGGCCTCTCATCCTGGGTAGAGCAGTTTAGATAATTTTTTTTTGGCTCCTTTGGGGTGCTTTTGCTCCTTTAAGTTGCTACTCTCAAGCAACTTTTTGTACTAAGTTTGAACTCTTTCTTATTTTTAATAAAAAGAAAAAAATAGTGGGGAAATCCACTATTTGGCCTCAAAAAAAATGTGAGATGGAAATAAATTTATTTGCTTCTAATGTTAAATTGTTCGTCGGACGCCCCGCTACGTGGTTGTCGTCTGCACAACTTTTGACAAGTGCATCAACATTGGTGAGTACCAAGCGGCCTATGACTGTGTGCTAATAATGTCTGACAATAGTGTAAATAATTGTGTAAGATTTTGTATGAAGGTTCTCATTACTAAGTTTAGGACGGAGTTTGTTTCTATGTAATTGTGTCCCTCTGTGGAGTTGGAACTGCTGAATTTGCAAGTGGTTTAGCAGATTGGAAAATATATACTTATGGTGAACATTTTATGCCTCGCTTATCATGGTCCGTTGCCTAGGTTACCTTGAGAAATCGCTGCTCTGCTCGGCTACACCATCTCTTGCCACATAGTCTGTGTTGTAGAAACAACGAGACAATTTTTTGTGATCTGAATTTCCAAGAGACTATTTGGCGCCTTCTACATGATACATTCCTACATATGGTATTTTAGTTTCAGTATACATCTAAACATATATTTGGTGATTTGGGACTCATTCTTGGGTATTCCTTTGGTTTGTACAACTACTGTGGTAGGTCAGTTGTTTATTGCTGAAGAATTCAGTTACATATATGCTAACTTTTTAGCTGAAGATTTCCATTCCAATAATATAACCGGAACATCTATCTGTAGGATAACGTTGCATAGAAAACAAAAATTTTCCTACCGCGAACACGCAATCCAAGCCAAGATGCAATCTAGAAGACGGTAGCAACGAGGGGGTATCGAGTCTCACCCTTGAAGAGATTCCAAAGCCTACAAGATGAGGCTCTTGTTGCTGCGGTAGACGTTCACTTGCCGCTTGCAAAAGCGCGTAGAAGATCTTGATCACGATCGGTTCCGGCGCCACGAACGGGCAGCACCTCCGTACTCGGTCACACGTTCGGTTGTTGATGAAGACGACGTCCACCTCCCGTTCCAGCGGGCAGCGGAAGTAGTAGCTCCTCTTGAATCCGGCACAGCACGACGGCGTGGTGTCGGTGGCGGTGGAGAACTCCGGCG
The DNA here is from genome assembly GCF_022539505.1 of Lolium rigidum. Taxonomy (NCBI): domain Eukaryota; kingdom Viridiplantae; phylum Streptophyta; class Magnoliopsida; order Poales; family Poaceae; genus Lolium; species Lolium rigidum. Next base: position 163,878,795 of record NC_061511.1, on the reverse strand, counting down.
GAGCTTCGCTAAAGCTACGCGGGAGATATGGAGGAGAGGGGGCGGCTAGGGTTTGGGAGGGGGTGGCCGGCCACTTCAAAGGGGGCGGCCAGCTTGTGGTCTTGGGGTGGCCGGCCCCCTCCCTTGGCCCCTCATTATATAGGTGGATCCCCAAGAGTTGGTCTCCAAGTCTCCGAATAAGACCCGAACCAAAAACTTCCAAAAGAGGGGAAACCTAGCCAAGCTAGGACTCCCACCAAAAGGTGGGAGTTCCACCTCCCATATGGGGGGGTGGCCGGCCCCCTAAGGGGGAGTCCACTTGGGACTCCTCCCCCACTAGGGTTGGCCGGCCATGGAGGTGGAGTCCCATGTGGACTCCACCTTCCTTGGTGGTTTCTTCCGGACTTTTCTAGAACCTTCCATAGAACCTTCCGCGACATTTTAATTCACATAAAATGACATCCTATATATGAATCTTATTCTCCGGACCATTCCGAACTCCTCGTGATGTCCGGGATCTCATCCGGGACTCCGAACAAATATTTGAACTCCATTCCATATTCAAATACTACCATTTCAACATCCAACTTTAAGTGTGTCACCCTACGGTTCGTGAACTATGCGGACATGGTTGAGTACTCACTCCGACCAATAACCAATAGCGGGATCCGGAGATCCATAATGGCTCCCACACATTCAACGATGACTTTAGTGATCGAATGAACCATTCACATACAATACCAATTCCCTTTGTCTCGCGATATTTTACTTGTCCGAGGTTTGATCTTCGGTATCACTCTATACCTTGTTCAACCTCGTCTCCGACAAGTACTCTTTACTCGTACCAGTGGTATGTAGTCTCTTATGAACTTATTCATATGCTTGCAAGACATTAGACGACATTCCACCGAGAGGGCCCGGAGTATATCTATCCGTCATCGGGATGGACAAATCCCACTGTTGATCCATATGCCTCAACTCATACTTTCCGGATACTTAATCCCACCTTTATAGCCACCCATTTACGCAGGTGGTGTTTGATGTAATCAAAGTACCTTTCCGGTATAAGTGATTTATATGATCTCATGGTCATAAGGACTAGGTAACTATGTATCGAAAGCTTATAGCAAATAACTTAATGACGAGATCTTATGCTACGCTTAATTGGGTGTGTCCATTACATCATTCATACAATGATATAACCTTGTTATTAATAACATCCAATGTTCATGATTATGAAACTAATCATCCATTAATCAACAAGCTAGTTAAGAGGCATACTAGGGACTCTTTGTTGTTTACATATCACACATGTATCAATGTTTCGGTTAATACAATTATAGCATGGTATATAAACATTTATCATAAACATAAAGATATATATAACCACTTTTATTATTGCCTCTTGGGCATATCTCCAACAGTCTCCCACTTGCACTAGAGTCAATAATCTAGATTACATTGTAAGGAACCTAACACCCATGGCATTCTGGTGTTGGTCATGTTTTGCCCTAGGGAGAGCTTTAGTCAACGGATCTGCTACATTCAGATCAGTGTGTACTTTGCAAATCTTTACTTCTCCATCTTCGATGTACTCGCGAATCGAGTGGTAACGCAGCTTGATATGCTTCGAGCCTCTTGTGTGACCTTGGTTCTTGTGCATTGGCGATGGCACCCATGTTGTCACAATATATGACTAGTGGGTCCAATGCACTAGGAACCACACCGAGCTCTACAATGAACCTCTTCATCCATACCGCTTCTGATGAAGCCTCTGAAGCTGCTATGTACTCCGATTCTGTTGAAGACTTCGCCACCGTGCACTGCTTCGAGCTTGCCCAGCTTACTGCAACACCATTCAATATAAACACGTACCCAGACTGTGACTTAGAGTCATCAGGATCAGTGTTCCAACTTGCATCGGTGTAACTTGTTACAACGAGCTCTTGGTCACCTCCATAACAAAGAAACATATCCTTAGTTCTTTTCAAGTACTTCAGGATATTCTTGACCGCTCGTCCGAGTGTTCCATTCCTGGATCACTTTGATATCTCGCTAGTCAAACTAACAGACATGCGCTATATCCGGTCTTGTACATAGCATGGCATACATAATAGAGCCTACTCGCCGAAGCATAGGGAAGCTGATTCATCCTTTCTCTTTCTTCTGTCGTAGCCGGTCCTTGAGTCTTACTCAAGACCTTGCACAGTAACATAGGTAAAAACCCTTTCTTACTTTCGTCCATTCTAAACTTCTTTAGAATCTTGTCCGAGTATGTACTCTGCGATAGCCCTATTAGGCGTCTTGATCTATCTCTATAAATCTTGATGCCTAATATATACGACGCTTCACCAAGGTCTTTCATTGAAAAACTATTATTCAAATAACCTTTTACATCGCTTAATAGTTCTATATCATTCCCAATCAATAATATGTCATCTACATATAATATCGGGAATGCTACGGAGCTCCCACTCACTTTCTTGTAAATACGAGCCTCTCCATGACATCGTATAAACCCGAAGTCTTTGATCACCTTATCAAAGCGTCGGTTCCAACTTCTTGATGCTTGCTTCGGTCCATAGATTGAACGCTGAAGTTTGCATACTTTGTCGGCATTTTTAGGATCGACAAAACCTTTGGGTTGTACCATATACAACTCTTCCTCAATGTCTCCATTAAGGAACGCCGTTTTGACATCCATCCGCCAAATCTCATAATCGAAAAATGCAGCTATTGCTAACAAAATCCTCACAGATTTTAGCTTTGCTACGGGTGAGAAAGTCTCATCGTAGTCAACTCCTTGAATTTGTCGGAAACCCTTTGCGACAAGTCGAGCTTTATAGACAGTAATATTACCATCAGCATCTGTTTTTCTCTTGAAGATCCATTTATTCTCGACAGCCTTTCGGCTATCGGGTAAGTCTACCAAAGTCCATACTTTGTTATCATACATGGATCCCATTTCGGATTTCATGGCTTCTTGCCATTTGTTGGAATACTGGGCTCATCATCGCTTCTTCATACGTCGCAGGGTCCTCATCATTGTTATCCACAATCATGACATTTAGACAAGGATCATACCAATCGGGAGTGGCACGTTCCCTTGTCGATCCGCGAGGTTCGATAGTTTCCTCGTTCGAAGTTTCATGATCATTATCATTAGCTTCCTCTCGTTGCCGGTGTAGGCGGTACAGGTACAACTTCCGGTATCGCGCTACTTTGATCAACGAGTATAGATTCATTAATCTCATCGAGTTCTACTTTTCTTCCAGATCACCTCTTTAGTGAGAAATTCTTTCTCAAGAAAGGTTCCGTTCTTAGCAACAAAGATTTTGCCTTCGGATCCGTGATAGAAAGTGTACCCTATAGTTTCCTTAGGGTATCCTATGAAGACGCATTTCTCCGCTTTGGGTTCTAGCTTGTCCGGTTGTAACTTTTTTACATAGGCTTCGCAACCCCAAACTTTAAGGAACGACGACTTAGGTTTCTTATTAAACCATAATTCATACGGTGTCGTTTCTACGGATTTTGATGGTGCTCTATTTAAAGTGAATGCGGTCTGTCTCTAATGCATAACTCCAAAATGATAACGGCAAATCGGTAAGAGACATCATAGAACGAACCATATCTAAGAGAGTTCGATTACGACGTTCGGACACACCGTTTCGTTGTGGTGTTCCCGGCGGTGTCAATTGTGAAAGTATTCCGCATTTCTTTAAATGCATGCCAAACTCATAACTCAGATATTCACCTCCACGATCAGATCGTAGAAATTTAATCTTCTTGTTACGTTGATTTTCTACTTCACTTTGGAATTCCTTAAACTTCTCAAAAGTTTCGGATTTATGTTTCATGAAATAGATATACCCATATCTACTCGGATCATCTCGTGAAGGTTAGAACATAACGATAACCACCGCGCGATGCTACACTCATTGGTCCGCACACATCGGTATGTATGATTTCCAATAAGTCGGTAGCTCGCTCCATCATACGAGAAAATGGAGTCTTAGTCATTTTTCCCATTAGACATGCTTCGCATCTATCAAGTGACTCAAAGTCAAGTGATTCAAGTAATCCATCGGATGGAGTTTCTTCATGCGTTTCACTCCAATATGACCAAGACGACGATGCCACATATAAGTAGAATTATCATTCAATTTAATTCGATTAGCATCAATGTTATGTATATGCGTATCACTACTATCGAGATCTAACGAGAAATAAGCCATTCTTTTCGGGTGCTCGACCATAAAAGATATTATTCATAAAAATAGAACAACCATTATTCTCGGACTTGAATGAATAACCGTCTTGCATTAAACAAGATCCAGATATAATGTTCATGCTCAACGCGGGTACAAAATAACAATTATTTAGGCTTAAAACTAATCCCGAAGGTAGATGTAGAGGAAGTGTGCCGACAGCGATCACATCGACTTTGGATCCATTTCCAACGCGCATCGTCACTTCATCTTTCGGTAGTCTTCGTTTATTCTTTAGTTCCTGTTTCGAGTTACAAATATGAGCAACCGAACCAGTATCAAATACCCGGGTACTAGAACGAGAACCGAGTGAGATAAACATCTATAACATGTATATCGGATATACCTTCTTTCTTCTTCTTGACAAGGCCGCTCTTCGGATCCGCCAAATACTTGGAGCAATTACGCTTCCGAGTGTCCCTTCTCCTTGCAGTAATAGCACTCAGGCATCGGGCTTAGGGCCGTTCTTAGGTTTCATAGGAGGCGTGGCAGCTTTCTTGCCACCCTTCTTGAATTTTCCCTTAGACTTGCCCTGTTTCTTGAAACTGGTGGTCTTGTTGACCATCAACACTTGGTGCTCTTTCTTGATCTCAATCTCAGCAGCTTTTAGCATGCCAAAGAGTTCAGGTAACTCCTTGTTCATGTTCTCGCATATTGTAGTTCATCACAAAGTTCTTGTAACTTGGTGGCGGTGATTGAAGGACACGATTAATCCCCGATCTGTTAGGAATCACTATTCCCAAGTCACCGAGTTTCTTCGCATGCCCGGTCATGGCGAGCATGTGCTCACTAATGGAGCTGCCTTCTTCCATCATACGAGTTGAAGAAATGTTTCGATGCTTCATAGCATTCCACGGCCGCATGAGTCTCAAATATAGCTTTCAGCTCATTCATCAACTCATGAGGATCGTGGTGCTCAAAACGTTTTTGAAGATCGGATTCCGGATCGCACAGGATGGCACACCGAACTTGAGAGTACCGAGTTTTCCGAGTCTCGTAAACAGCTTTTACTTCATCGGTTTCGGTTTCGCGGGAGGGTCACCTAGCGGTGCATCAAGCACATATTGCAGATTTCCGCCGGAGAGGAAAATCCTCACATGACGGAACCGGTCGGTGAAGTTGCTACCGTTGCTCTTAAGCTTTTCTTTCTCTAGGAACTGGTTAAAATTGATTGGGGACGCCATCTCTACAACATATATTTGCAATAGTTTAGACTAAGTTTATGACAAATTGAGTTCAAATTTTAATTCAACATAATTAAAAATCTAGGTGAACTCCCACTCAAAACAATATCCCTCGCATTGTCTTAGTGATCACCCGAACCAAATCCACCACACCATAGTCCGATCATCACGAGACAAGATGTAATTTCAATGGCGAACACTCAAAGTGTTCATCATATCAATCATATGATTCATGCTCTACCTTTCGGTATCACGTGTTCCGAGACCATGTCTGTACATGCTAGGCTCGTCAAGGCCACCTTAGTATCCGCATGTGCAAAGCTGGCTTGCACCCGTTGTATGCACTTGTTGATTCTATCACACCCGATCATCACGAGATGCTTCGAAACGACAAGTCTTGGCAACGGTGCTACTAAGGATGAACACTTTATTATCTTGAGATTTTAGTGAGGGATCATCTTATAATGCTACCGTCGCGATCTAAGCAAAATAAGATGCATAAAAGGATTAACATCACATGCGAGTTCATATGTGATATGATATGGCCCTTTTGTCTTTGCGCCTTTGATCTTCATCTCCAAAGCACGGACATGATCTCCATCATCTTCGGGCATGATCTCCATCATCGTTGGCGTAGCGTCAAGGTCAATGGCGCCGTCTTCATGATTGTCCTTCATGTAGCAACTATTACAACTACCTTGAAATACTACTCAACATGAAATATAAAGACAACCATAAGGCTCTCGCCGGTTGCCACAATACAATAATGATCATCTCATACATATTCATCATCACATTATGGCCATATCACATCACCAAACCCTGCAAAAACAAGTTAGACGCTCTCTAATTTGGTTTGCATATTTTACGTGGTTTAGGGTTTTCGATATAGATCTAATCTACCTACGAACATGAACCACAACGTTGATACTAATGTTGTCAATAGAAGAGTAAATTGAATCTTTACTATAGTAGGAGAGACAGACACCCGCAAAGCCTCTTATGCAATACAAGTTGCATGTCGAACGAGGAACAAGTCTCATGAACGCGGTCATGTAAAGTTAGTCCGAGCCGCTTCATCCCACTATGCCATAAAGATGCAAAGTACTCAACTAAAGATAACAAGAGCATAAACGCCCACAAAACCATTGTGTTCTACTCGTGCAACCATCTATGCATAGACACGGCTCTATACCACTCGTAGGATAACGTTGCATAGAAAACAAAAATTTTCCTACCGCGAACACGCAATCCAAGCCAAGATGCAATCTAGAAGACGGTAGCAACGAGGGGGTATCGAGTCTCACCCTTGAAGAGATTCCAAAGCCTACAAGATGAGGCTCTTGTTGCTGCGGTAGACGTTCACTTGCCGCTTGCAAAAGCGCGTAGAAGATCTTGATCACGATCGGTTCCGGCGCCACGAACGGGCAGCACCTCCGTACTCGGTCACACGTTCGGTTGTTGATGAAGACGACGTCCACCTCCCGTTCCAGCGGGCAGCGGAAGTAGTAGCTCCTCTTGAATCCGACGGCACGACGGCGTGGTGTCGGTGGCGGTGGAGAACTTCCGGCGGAGCTTCGCTTAAAGCTACGCGGGAGATATGGAGGAGAGGGGCGGCTAGGGTTTGGGAGGGGGTGGCCGGCCACTTCAAAGGGGGCGGCCAGCTTGTGGTCTTGGGGTGGCCGGCCCCTCCCTTGGCCCCTCATTATATAGGTGGATCCCCAAGAGTTGGTCTCCAAGTCTCCGAATAAGACCCGAACCAAAACCTTCCAAAAGAGGGGAAACCTAGCCAAGCTAGGACTCCCACCAAAAGGTGGGAGTTCCACCTCCCATATGGGGGGGTGGCCGGCCCCCTAAGGGGGAGTCCACTTGGGACTCCTCCCCCACTAGGGTTGGCCGGCCATGGAGGTGGAGTCCCATGTGGACTCCACCTTCCTTGGTGGTTTCTTCCGGACTTTTCTAGAACCTTCTAGAACCTTCCATAGAACCTTCCGCGACATTTTAATTCACATAAAATGACATCCTATATATGAATCTTATTCTCCGGACCATTCCGGAACTCCTCGTGATGTCCGGGATCTCATCCGGGACTCCGAACAAATATTCGAACTCCATTCCATATTCAAATACTACCATTTCAACATCCAACTTTAAGTGTGTCACCCTACGGTTCGTGAACTATGCGGACATGGTTGAGTACTCACTCCGACCAATAACCAATAGCGGGATCTGGAGATCCATAATGGCTCCCACACATTCAACGATGACTTTAGTGATCGAATGAACCATTCACATACAATACCAATTCCCTTTGTCTCGCGATATTTTACTTGTCCGAGGTTTGATCTTCGGTATCACTCTATACCTTGTTCAACCTCGTCTCCTGACAAGTACTCTTTACTCGTACCGTGGTATGTAGTCTCTTATGAACTTATTCATATGCTTGCAAGACATTAGACGACATTCCACCGAGAGGGCCCAGAGTATATCTATCCGTCATCGGGATGGACAAATCCCACTGTTGATCCATATGCCTCAACTCATACTTTCCGGATACTTAATCCCACCTTTATAGCCACCCATTTACGCGAGTGGTGTTTGATGTAATCAAAGTACCTTTCCGGTATAAGTGATTTATATGATCTCATGGTCATAAGGACTAGGTAACTATGTATCGAAAGCTTATAGCAAATAACTTAATGACGAGATCTTATGCTACGCTTAATTGGGTGTGTCCATTACATCATTCATACAATGATATAACCTTGTTATTAATAACATCCAATGTTCATGATTATGAAACTAATCATCCATTAATCAACAAGCTAGTTAAGAGGCATACTAGGGACTCTTTGTTGTTTACATATCACACATGTATCAATGTTTCGGTTAATACAATTATAGCATGGTATATAAACATTTATCATAAACATAAAGATATATAATAACCACTTTTATTATTGCCTCTTGGGCA
>NC_061511.1:163850430-163870290 GCF_022539505.1 Lolium rigidum | reverse complement strand
AACTCACACGTTCGTTGGGAACCCCAAGAGGAAGGTATGATGCGCACGGCAGCAAGTTTTCCCTCAGAAAGAAACCAAGGTTTATCGAACCAGGGAGGAGCCAAGAAGCACGTTAAAGGTTGATGGCGGCGGGATGTAGTGCGGCGCAACACCAGAGATTCCGGCGCCAACGTGGAACCTGCACAACACAACCAAAGTACTTTGCCCCAACGAAGCAGTGAGGTTGTCAATCTCACCGGCTTGCTGTAACAAAGGATTAGATGTATAGTGTGGATGATGATTGTTTGCAAGAACGAGTAAAGAACAATAGAAGCGGATTGTATTTCAGATGTAAAGAATGGACCGGGGTCCACGAGTTCACTAGAGGTGTCTCTCCCATAAGATAAATAGCATGTTGGGTGAACAAATTACGGTCGGGCAATTGACAAATAGAGAGGGCATAACAATGCACATACATGACATGATGAATATTGTGAGATTTAATTGGGCATTACGACAAAGTACATAGACCGCTATCCGACATGCATCTATGCCTAAAAAGTCCACCTTCGGGTTATCATCCGAACCCCTTCCGGTATTAAGTTGCAAAACAACGGACAATTGCATTAAGTATGGTGCGTAATGTAATCAATAACTACATCCTCGGACATAGCATCAATGTTTTATCCCTAGTGGCAACAAGCACATCCACAACCTTAGAACTTTCTCATCACTTGTCCCAGATTTAATGGAGGCATGAACCCACTATCGAGCATAAATACTCCCTCTTGGAGTTATGAGCAAAAACTTGGCCGAGCCTCTACTAATAACGGAGAGCATGCAAGATCATAAACAACACATAGGTAATAGATTGATAATCAACATAACATAGTATTCTCTATCCATCGGATCCCGACAAACACAACATATAGAATTACAGATAGATGATCTTGATCATGTTAGGCAGCTCACAAGATCCAACAATGAAGCACATGAGGAGAAGACAACCATCTAGCTACTGCTATGGACCCATAGTCCGGGGGTGAACTACTCACTCATCACTCCGGAGGCGACCATGGCGGTGAAGAGTCCTCCGGGAGATGATTCCCCTCTCCGGCGAGGTGCCGGAGGTGATCTCCAGAATCCCCGAGATGGGATTGGCGGCGGCGTCTCCGGAAGGTTTTCCGTATCGTGGCTCTCGGTATCGGGGGTTTCGCGACGAAGGCTATTTGTAGGCGGAAGGGCAGGTAAAGGGGCGTCACGAGGGGTCCACACCACAGGCCGGCGCGGCCAGGGCCTGGGCCGCGCCGCCCTGGTGTGTCCCCACCTCGTGGCCCCACTTCGACTCTCGGTCTTCTGGAAGCTTCGTGGCAAAATAGGACCCTGGGCGTTGATTTCGTCCAATTCCGAGAATATTTCTTTACTAGGATTTCTGAAACCAAAAACAACAGAAAACAGCAACTGGCTCTTCGGCATCTCGTTAATAGGTTAGTGCCGGAAAATGCATAAATACGACATATAATGTGTATAAAACATGTAGATATCATCAATAATGTGGCATGGAACATAAGAAATTATCGATACGTCGGAGACGTATCAGCATCCCCAAGCTTAGTTCCTGCTCGTCCCAGCAGGTAAACGATAACACGAGATAATTTCTGGAGTGACATGCCATCATAACCTTGATCATACTATTGTAAACATATGTAATGAATGCAGCGATCAAAACAATGGTAATGACATGAGTAAACAAATGAATCATAAAGCAAAGACTTTTCATGAATAGTACTTAAAGACAAGCATCAATAAGTCTTGCATAAGAGTTAACTCATAAAGCAATAAATCAAAGTAAAGGTATTGAAGCAACACAAAGGAAGATTAAGTTTCAGCGGTTGCTTTCAACTTGTAACATGTGTATCTCATGGATAATTGTCAACATAGAGTAATATAATAAGTGCAATATGCAAGTATGTAGGAATCAATGCACAGTTCACACAAGTGTTTGCTTCTTGAGGTGGAGAGAAATAGGTGAACTGACTCAACATAAAAGTAAAAGAAAGGTCCTTCAAAGAGGAAAGCATCGATTGCTATATTTGTGCTAGAGCTTTTATTTTGAAAACAAGAAACAATTTTGTCAAAGGTAGTAATAAAGCACATGTATCATGTAAATTATATCTTACAAGTTGCAAGCCTCATGCATAGTATACTAATAGTGCCCGCACCTTGTCCTAATTAGCTTGGACTACCGAGATCATCGCAATACACATGTTTTAACCAAGTGTCACAAAGGGGTACTTCCATGCCGCCTGTACAAAGGTCTAAGGAGAAAGCTCGCATTTTGGATTTCTCGCATTTGATTATTCTCAACTTAGACATCCATACCGGGACAACATGGACAACAGATAATGGACTCCTCTTTAATGCATAAGCATGTAGCAACGATTAATGTTCTCGTATGAGATTGAGGATATATGTCCAAAACTGAAACTTCCACCATGATTCATGGCTTTAGTTAGCGGCCCAATGTTCTTCTCTAACAATATGCATGCTCCAACCATTAAGGTGGTAGATCTCTCTTACTTCGGACAAGACGGACATGCATAGCAACTCACATGATATTCAACAAAGAGTAGTTGATGGCGTCCCCAGAAGCATGGTTATCGCACAACAAGCAACTTAATAAGAGATAAAGTGCATAAGTACATATTCAATACCACAATAGTTTTTAAGCTATTCGTCCCATGAGCTATATATTGCAAAGGCGAATGATGGAAATTTTAAAGGTAGCACTCAAGCAATTTACTTTGGAATGGCGGAGAAATACCATGTAGTAGGTAGGTATGATGGACACAAATGGCATAGTGGTTGGCTCAAGGATTTTGGATGCATGAGAAGTATTCCCTCTCGATACAAGGTTTAGGCTAGCAAGGTTATTTGAAACAAACACAAGGATAAACCGGTGCAGCAAAAATCACATAAAAGACATATTGTAAACATTATAAGACTCTACACCGTCTTCCTTGTTGTTCAAAACTCAATACTAGAAATTTTCTAGACTTTAGAGAGACCAAATATGCAAACCAAATTTAGCAAGCTCTAGGTGTTTCTTCATTAATGGGTGCAAAGTATATGATGCAAGAGCTTAAACATGAGCACAACAATTTCCAAGTATCAAATTATTCAAGAAATTTTAGAATTACTACATGTAGCATTTCCCGATTCCAACCATATAACAATTTAACGAAGAAGATTCAACCTTCGTCATGAATACTATGAGTAAAGCCTAAGGACATATTTATCCATATGCAACAGCGGAGCGTGTCTCTCTCCCACACAATGCTAGGATCCATTTTATTCAAACAAAACAAAAACAAACCGACGCTCCAAGCAAAGTACATAAGATGTGACGGAATAAAAATATAGTTTCAGGGGAGGAACCTGATAATGTTGTCGATGAAGAAGGGGATGCCTTGGGCATCCCCAAGCTTAGACGCTTGAGTCTTCTTAAAATATGCAGGGGTGAACCACCGGGGCATCCCCAAGCTTAGAGCTTTCACTCTCCTTGATCATATTGCATCATTCTCCTCTCTTGATCCTTGAAAACTTCCTCCACACCAAACTCGAAACAACTCATTAGAGGGTTAGTGTACAATAAAAATTAACATGTTCAGAGGTGACACAATCATTCTTAACACATCTGGACATTGCATAAAGCTACAGGACATTAATGGATCAAAGAAATTCATCCAACATAGCAAAAGAGGCAATGCGAAATAAAAGGCAGAATCTGTCAAAACAGAACAGTCCGTAAAGATGGATTTTATTGAGGCACCAGACTTGCTCAAATGAAAATGCCCAAATTGAATGAAAGTTGCGTACATATCTGAGGATCACACACGTAAATTTGCATAATTTTCTGAGTTACCTACAGAGAGGCAGATCGGAATTCGTGACAGCAAAGAAATCTGTTACTGCGCATCAATCCAAATCTAGTATGAACCTTACTATCAAAGACTTTACTTGGCACAACAATGCACAAAACTAAGATAAGAAGAGGTTGCTACAGTAGTAAACAACTTCCAAGACTCAAATATAAAACAAAAATACTGTAATAAAAACATGGGTTGTCTCCCATAAGCGCTTTTCTTTAAAGCCTTTCAGTCAGGCGCAGAAAGTGTGTATCAAGTATTATCGAGAGACGAAGTATCAACATCATAACTTGTTCTAATAATAGAATCAAAAGGTAACTTCATTCTCTTTCTAGGGAAGTGTTCCATACCTTTCTTAAGAGGAAATTGATATTTAATATTACCTTCCTTCATATCAATGGTAGCACCAACAGTTCGAAGAAAAGGTCTTCCCAATATAATGGGACAAGATGCATTGCATTCAATATCCAAGACAACAAAATCAACGGGGACAAGGTTATTGTTACAAAGGTTTTTTTATAGCATTATCAACAAGATTAACATCCAAATAACAATTCTTCAATGGTGGCAAGTCAAGCATATTATAGATTTTCTTAGGCATAGCGGAAATACTTGCACCAAGATCACATAAAACATTACAATCAAAGTTATTGACCTTCATCTTAATGATGGGCTCCCAACCATCCTCTAGCTTTCTAGGAATAGAAGTTTCATGTAATAACCTGCATTTTAAGAGCATTTTTTTGTATATAATCCGGAAGCGTCCTGACCTAAGATGGGTTTATTTTGCCTAGCTGGTCATGTAATTACAGCAATTGGATAAATTTGGGAATTAAAAAGAAAAAAAGAACCATGTCAAGTCCAGATAAGGCTAAGAGAAGGAAAGGGGGAATAAAACGCCCAGGTCGAGCTGTTCCTGGACGGAAGACCGAACTATCGCACACCACCATCCAGATCGCGCCGCCGCAAGGGTTAGTAACTTCCGCTGCGCTGTTCCCGGAATCGCTGCTGGTTGTCTTCCGTCTCGGCCGTGTCTTGGTCGCCGCCATCGCTGTTTTCATCCGCTCCGATTACTCTTGAGGGCCTGCAGTTCTCAGGTACGTGGGATCTTTCGGCTGTAAGGACGTGAAACGCGGCTTGCAACCTGCTGCAGTACTAGAAGCTGAAGCTAACTGATGGATTAGAGAGTCTATTTTCAAATTGAATCCAGTACTCGTAGGTGCCAGTAGGTGCGGTACTGAATTGGTATTCCATCGCTTTCATTATAGAAGTCACTAGGACAATGGAGGAGTTTTTCTTAGTGTTATTTGATTCCAGCCGATGGTTTTAGGATACAAGATTTTAAGATGCATGCAGTAGGGAAAGAGAAGAAAAGAGATGGATTCTTTACCTTGGCCTACTAATTAATCAGATCTAGAAAGCATGTTTGGGGGAAGTTAATTCGGCTGGTGCATACGAGGAAGCTACCGTTTCAGAATTTGGAGCAGTTGTTGGCCATCTACCTAAACCTGTACATAGAAGAGTCAGTTTGCATTAGGAAATTTTCTGTTTCTTGACATGGATTAAAAATACTAGCTAGCACGTTTAGTGCTGGGACTAGAGAGCAAGTGCCTAAGCGTGTCTCCTCATTATTTAAGTTATACAACGTAAATTCTAGCACTGTATTGAGTTTGAGATGGTTTGTTCAGGTGGTGGCGTGGATTAATCACGGAACTTTGCCGACAGCTTGTTGCTTCGTTCTTTTGTTGGAGGCAAGTGCATTACGAACCTTGACGCCTTAATATTTGATTGTGTGGCTTGTGTGCTTCTGGTGTGCTTCGTTGTTAATTGGTAATTTGACTCAATAATTTTCTTCTAAAATTTATTGGGCCGCGGGTTGGTAAATTCCGAGCCAATACTGCCGCAGGTTGGTAAACTCCGAGCCAACGCACTGGTAAACTCCGAGCCAGTACTGCGAAAACCCATATTTCAGTTTTCATATAAAATCTGTGTTTCCGAGTGAAGTTCCAATGCTTGTCTATGATTTATGTTTGTACGGTTCCATGTTGTACTTGCTGAGTATTTCCATACTCACTCTTGCGTTTCATTTGGTTTTCAGGTATTAAACTCAGCGACATGCATGGGAAGCGGGCATAGCACAACCACGTCACTTTATTATATCACATGTTCCCATATAATATTTAGAGAGCACTTATACAGAGTATCCATAAACCATTAGTTGTTTCGGTACTGTCTATTTGAGTCTTCTGAAATTATTACTTAATGTGAGCCTTTGGTCGCTCCGATCATGGTTCCTTATGTCTTCCAGTTATGTTATGAACTATATTGATGATATCTGATAAATATCCTTTAAATTCCATGTCGTGGATGTCCAAATAAACAAAGTTGGTGCTGCCCGATTTAGAATTCTTCGTATACTTTCTAGTTTTTAGTATAGTGTGGTAGCATCCTAGGAAGGGTCGATTCCTGGGATGAGAGTGATGAATTCGAGGACGAATTCAATTGAAGTGGGGGAGAATGTAATAACCTGCATTTTAAGAGCATTTTTTTGTATATAATCCGGAAGCGTCCTGACCTAAGATGGGTTTATTTTGCCTAGCTGGTCATGTAATTACAGCAGTTGGATAAATTTGGGAATTAAAAAGAAAAAAAGAACCATGTCAAGTCCAGATAAGGCTAAGAGAAGGAAAGGGGGAATAAAACGCCCAGGTCGAGCTGTTCCTGGACGGAAGACCGAACTATCGCACACCACCATCCAGATCGCGCCGCCGCAAGGGTTAGTAACTTCCGCTGCGCTGTTCCCGGAATCGCTGCTGGTTGTCTTCCGTCTCGGCCGTGTCTTGGTCGCCGCCATCGCTGTTTTCATCCGCTCCGATTACTCTTGAGGGCCTGCAGTTCTCAGGTACGTGGGATCTTTCGGCTGTAAGGACGTGAAACACGGCTTGCAACCTGCTGCAGTACTAGAAGCTGAAGCTAACTGATGGATTAGAGAGTCTATTTTCAAATTGAATCCAGTACTCTTAGGTGCCAGTAGGTGCGGTACTGAATTGGTATTCCATCGCTTTCATTATAGAAGTCACTAGGACAATGGAGGAGTTTTTCTTAGTGTTATTTGATTCCAGCCGATGGTTTTAGGATACAAGATTTTAAGATGCATGCAGTAGGGAAAGAGAAGAAAAGAGATGGATTCTTTACCTTGGCCTACTAATTAATCAGATCTAGAAAGCATGTTTGGGGGAAGTTAATTCGGCTGGTGCATACGAGGAAGCTACCGTTTCAGAATTTGGAGCAGTTATTGACCATCTACCTAAACCTGTACATAGAAGAGTCAGTTTGCATTAGGAAATTTTCTGTTTCTTGACATGGATTAAAAATACTAGCTAGCACGTTTAGTGCTGGGACTAGAGAGCAAGTGCCTAAGCGTGTCTCCTCATTATTTAAGTTATACAACGTAAATTCTAGCACTGTATTGAGTTTGAGATGGTTTGTTCAGGTGGTGGCGTGGATTAATCACGGAACTTTGCCGACAGCTTGTTGCTTCGTTCTTTTGTTGGAGGCAAGTGCATTACGAACGTTGTCGCCTTAATATTTGATTGTGTGGCTTCAGTGCTTCTGGTGTGCTTCGTTGTTAATTGGTAATTTGACTCAATAATTTTCTTCTAAAATTTATTGGGCCGTGGGTTGGTAAATTCCGAGCCAATACTGCCGCAGGTTGGTAAACTCCGAGCCAACGCGCTGGTAAACTCCGAGCCAGTACTGCGAAAACCCATATTTCAGTTTTCATATAAAATCTGTGTTTCCGAGTGAAGTTTCAATGCTTGTCTATGATTTATGTTTGTACCGTTCCATGTTGTACTTGCTGAGTATTTCCATACTCACTCTTGCGTTTCATTTGGTTTTCAGGTATTAAACTCAGCGACATGCATGGGAAGCGGGCATAGCACAACCACGTCACTTTATTATATCACATGTTCCCATATAATATTTAGAGAGCACTTATACAGAGTATCCATAAACCATTAGTTGTTTCGGTACTGTCTATTTGAGTCTTCTGAAATTATTACTTAATGTGAGCCTTTGGTCGCTCCGATCATTGTTCCTTACGTCTTCCAGTTATGTTATGAACTATATTGATGATATTTGATAAATATCCTTTAAATTACATGTCGTGGATGTCCAAATAAACAAAGTTGGTGCTGCCCGATTTTAGAATTCTTCGTATACTTGCGTTATTTAGATAGTGTGGTAGCATCGCCAGGTATGGATGAAACTTGGGATGTTACATTTCAAGTTTTAGTTTCTCTTCTCTAGCTTTTATGAGAGCATTTGTAATATGTTTCGTGAAAGCCAAGTTTATAGCACTAGCATTAGGACTCTTAGCAAGTTTTTGTAAGAACTTTATAACTTCAGAGATGTGGCAATCATCAAAATCCAAACCATTATAATCTAAAGCAATGGGATCATCATCCCCAATGTTGGAAAAAATTTCAGCAGTTTTATCACAGGCAGTTTCAGCAGTTTTAGCAGTTTCAGGCAATTTTGCGGGCTTTGCACTAGGAGTAGTAACATTGCCAACACCAATTATTTTATCATTGATAGTAGGAGGTGCAGCAACATGTGGAGCATTAACATTACTAGTGGTGGTAATAGTCCAAACTTTAGCTACATTTTTCTCTTTAGCTAGTTTTTCATTTTCTTCTCTTTCCCACCTAGCATGGAATTCGGCCATCAATCTTATATTCTCATTAATTATAACTTGGATGACATTTGCTGTAGTAATAATTTTATTTTCAATATCCTTATTAGGCATAACTTTCGATTTCAAAAGATCAACATCAGAGGCAAGACTATCAACCTTAGAAGCGATAATATCAATTTTATTGAGCTTTTCCTCAACAGATTTGTTAAAAGCAGTTTGTGTACTAATAAATTCTTTAAGCATAGATTCAAGTCCAGGGGGTGTGTTCCTATTATTGTTGTAAGAATTCCCATAAGAATTAGCATAACCGTTACCATTATTATAAGGATATGGCCTATAGTTATTACTAGAATTATTCCGATAAGCATTGTTGTTGAAATTATTATTTTTAATGAAGTTTACATCAACATGTTCTTCTTGGGCAACCAATGAAGCTAACGGAACATTATTAGGATCAACATTAGTCCTATCATTCACAAGCATAGACATAATAGCATCAATCTTATCACTCAAGGAAGAGGATTCTTCAACGGAATTTACCTTCTTACCTTGTGGAGCTCTTTCCGTGTGCCATTCAGAGTAATTAATCATCATATTATCAAGGAGCTTTGTTGCTTCACCAAGAGTGATGGACATAAAGGTACCTCCAGCAGCTGAATCCAATAGGTTCCGCGAAGAAAAGTTCAGTCCTGCATAAAAGGTTTGGATGATCATCCAAGTAGTCAGTCCATGGGTTGGGCAATTTTTAACCAAAGATTTCATTCTTTCCCAAGCTTGAGCAACATGTTTATTATCTAATTGCTTGAAATTCATTATGCTACTTCTCAAAGATATAATTTTAGCAGGGGGATAATATCTACCAATAAAAGCATCCTTGCATTTAGTCCATGAATCAATACTATTCTTAGGCGAGAGATAGCAACCAATCTTTAGCTCTTCCTCTTAATGAGAAAGGAAACAATTTTAATTTTATAATGTCACCATCTACATCTTTATACTTTTGCATTTCACACAATTCAACAAAATTATTGAGATGGGCAGCAGCATCATCAGAACTAACACCAGAAAATTGCTCTCGCATAACAAGATTCAGTAGAGCAGGTTTAATTTCAAAAAATTCTGATGTAGTAGCAGGTGGAGCAATAGGTGTGCACAAGAAATCATTATTATTTGTGGTTGTGAAGTCACACAACTTAGTATTTTCAGGAGTAGCCATTTTAGCAGTAGTAAATAAAGCAAACTAAATAAAGTAAATACAAGTAACTAATTTTTTTGTGTTTTTGATAAAGAGTGCAAGACAGTAAATAAAGTAAAGCTAGCAACTAATTTTTTTGTGTTTTGATATAATGCAGCAAACAATGTAGTAAATAAAATAAAGCAAGACAAAAACAAAGTAAAGAGATTGGATTGTGGAGACTCCCCTTGCAGCGTGTCTTGATCACCCCGGCAACGGCGTCAGAAAAAGAGCTTGATGGCGTGTAACTCACACGTTCGTTGGGAACCCCAAGAGGAAGGTATGATGCGCACAGCAGCAAGTTTTCCCTCAGAAAGAAACCAAGGTTTATCGAACCAGGAGGAGCCAAGAAGCACGTTGAAGGTTGATGGCGGCGGGATGTAGTGCGGCGCAACACCGGAGATTCCGGCGCCAACGTGGAACCCGCACAACACAACCAAAGTACTTTGCCCCAACGAAACGAGTGAGGTTGTCAATCTCACCGGCTTGCTGTAACAAAGGATTAGATGTATAGTGTGGATGATGATTGTTTGCAAGAACAAGTAAAGAACAATAGCAGCAGATTGTATTTCAGATGTAAAGAATGGACCGGGGTCCACAGTTCACTAGAGGTGTCTCTCCCATAAGATAAATAGCATGTTGGGTGAACAAATTACTGTCGGGCAATTGACAAATAGAGAGGGCATAACAATGCACATACATGACATGATGAATATTGTGAGATTTAATTGGGCATTACGACAAAGTACATAGACCGCTATCCAGCATGCATCTATGCCTAAAAAGTCCACCTTCAGGTTATCATCCGAACCCCTTCCGGTATTAAGTTGCAAAACAACGAGACAATTGCATTAAGTATGGTGCGTAATGTAATCAATAACTACATCCTCGGACATAGCATCAATGTTTTATCCCTAGTGGCAACAACACATCCACAACCTTAGAACTTTCCGTCACCGTCCCAGCATTTAATGGAGGCATGAACCCACTATCGAGCATAAATACTCCCTCTTGGAGTTATGAGCAAAAACTTGGCCGAGCCTCTACTAATAACGGAGAGCATGCAAGATCATAAACAACACATAGGTAATAGATTGATAATCAACATAACATAGTATTCTCTATCCATCGGATCCCGACAAACACAACATATAGAATTACGGATAGATGATCTTGATCATGTTAGGCAGCTCACAAGATCCAACAATGAAGCACATGAGGAGAAGACAACCATCTAGCTACTGCTATGGACCCATAGTCCAGGGGTGAACTACTCACTCATCACTCCGGAGGCGACCATGGCGGTGAAGAGTCCTCCGGGAGATGATTCCCCTCTCCGGCGGGGTGCCGGAGGTGATCTCCAGAATCCCCGAGATGGGATTGGAGGCGGCGGCGTCTCCGGAAGGTTTTCCGTATCGTGGCTCTCGATGCGGGGGTTTCGCGACGAAGGCTATTTGTAGGCGGAAGGGCAGGTAAAGGGGCGTCACGAGGGGCCCACACCACGGGCCGGCGCGGCCGGGGCCCGGGCCGCGCCGCCCTGGTGTGTCCCCACCTCGTGGCCCCACTTCGACTCTCCCTCGGTCTTCTGGAAGCTTCGTGGCAAAATAGGACCCTGGGCGTTGATTTCGTCCAATTCCGAGAATATTTCTTTACTAGGATTTCTGAAACCAAAAACAGCAGAAAGCAGCAACTGGCTCTTCGGCATCTCGTTAATAGGTTAGTGCCGGAAAATGCATAAATACGACATATAATGTGTATAAAACATGTAGATATCATCAATAATGTGGCATGGAACATAAGAAATTATCGATACGTCGGAGACGTATCGGTAAACAGCAGGATTAAAATACCGTAGGCACAGGGATGGATGAACGGGCGTTGCATGGATGAGAGAAACTCATGTAACAATCAAAGCAAGGGCATTTGCAGATAATAATAAAACGGTATCCAAGTACTAATCAATCAATAGGCATGTGTTCCATATATAGTCGTACGTGCTCGCAATGAGAAACTTGCACAACATCTTTTGTCCTACCAGCCGGTGGCAGCCGGGCCTCTAGGGAATCTACTGGAAATTAAGGCACTCCTTTTAATAGAGCACCGGAGCAAAGCATTAACACTCCGTGAACACATGTGATCCTCATATCACCGCCATCCCCTTCGGTTGTCCCAATTTCTGTCACTTTGGGGCCTCGGGTTCCGGACAACAATACGTGTATACAACTTGCGGGTAAGATCATAAAGCAATGAATATCATCATGAATCGATAACATGTTCAGATCTGAAATCATGGCACTCGGGCCCTAGTGACAAGCATTAAGCATAACAAGTTGCAACAATATCATAAAAGTACCAATTACGGACACTAGGCACTATGCCCTAACAATCTTATGCTATTACATGACCAATCTCATCCAATCCCTACCATCCCCTTCAGCCTACAGCGGGGGAATTACCCACACATGGATGGGGGAAACATGACTGGTCGATGGAGAGGCGTCGGTGGTGATGATGGCGATGATCTTCTCCAATTCCCCGTCCCGGCGGAGTGCCAGAACGGAGTTTCTGGTCCCGAGACGGAGTTTCGCGACGGTGGCGGCGTACTGGATGGTTTCTGGCGATTTCCGACTTCTCCCCATGCGTTTTTAGGTCGAAGGCAATAAGTAGTCCGAAGGAGGGCGTCGGGGGCCGGCCGAGGCCGCCACACACTAGGGCCGCGCGGGCCCCTCCTGGGCCGCGCCGGCCTAGTGTGTGGGGCCCTCGGGCCCCCACCTGGCTTGCCCTTCTGGCTCCGTTAATATTCTGGGAAAATAGGACCTTTCGCATAAATTTCGAGGATTTTCCTGAAAGTTGGATTTCTGCACAAAAACGAGACACCAGAGCAGTTCTGCTGAAAATAACGTTAGTCCGTGTTAGTTGCATCCAAAATACACAAATTAGAGGCAAAACAATAGCAAAAGTGTTCGGGAAAGTAGATACGTTTTGGAAGTATCACCTACTATGTGGTATTTCTCTGCCATTCCAAAGTAAATTACTTGAGTGCTACCTTTAAAATTTCATTCCTTGTCTTTGCAATATATAGCTCATGGGAAAATAGCCTTAAAAACTATTGAGGTAAAGAATATATAGCTCATGTATCTTATTTCTTATAAGTTGCTTGTTGAGCGGTAACCATGTTTCTGGGGACGCCATCAACTATTACACCTTTGTTGAATATCATGTGAGTTGTTATGCATGTTCGTCTTGTCTGAAGTAAGGGTGATTTATCATGATCAAACGGTTTGAGTATGCATATTGTTAGAGAAGAACATTGGGCCGCTAACCAAAGCCATGAATCATGGTGGAAGTTTCAGTTTGGACATTAATCCTCAATCTCTTATGAGAATATTATCAGTTGTTGAATGCTTATGCATTAAAGAGGAGTCCATTATCTGTTTTCTATGTTGTCCCAGTATGGATGTCCTAAGTTGAGATCTATCAAAAACGAGAAACCAAATGCGATCTATCTCCTTGGACCTTTGTACAGGCGGCATAGAGGTACCCCTTTGTGACACTTGGTTGAAACATATGTTATGCAATGATAATCCATGTAAATCCAAGCTAATTAGGACAAGGTGCGAGCACTATTGGTATTCTATGCATGAGGCTTGCAACTTATAGGATGTCTTATGCATAACTCATATGAATTATTACTACCGTTGACAAAATTGTTTCTATGTTTTCAAAATAAAAGCTCTAGCACAAAAATAGTAATCCATGCTTCCCTCTGCGAAGGGACTTTCTTCTACTTTATGTTGAGTCAGTTTACCTACTTCTTTCTATCTTAGAAGCAAACACTTGTGTCAACTGTGTGCATTGATTCCTACATACTTGCTTATTTGCATTCATCATATTACTTTGTGTTGACAATTATCCATGAGATATAAAAGTTGAAGTTGAAAGCAACTGCTGAAACTTATATCTTCCTTTGTGTTGTTTCAAAACTTTCTACTAAGAATTTATTGCTTTATGAGTTAACTCCTATGCAAGTCTTATTGATGCTTGTCTTAAAAGTACTATTCATGAAAAGTCTTTGCTATATGATTCAGTTGTTTAGTCATTGTCTTTACCATTGCTTCGAATCACTTCATTCATCTCATATGCTTTACAATAGTATTGATCAAGATTATGATAGCATGTCACTTCAGAAATTATCCTTGTTATCGTTTACCTACTCGAGGACGAGTAGGAACTAAACTTGGGGATGCTTAATACGTCTCAAACGTATCTATAATTTCTTATGTTCCATGCTAGTTTTATGACAATACTCACATGTTTTATATACACTTTATATCATTTATATGCATTTTCTGGCACTAACTTATTAACGAGATGCCGAAGCGCCGGCTTCTGTTTTGTGCTATTTTTGGTTTCAGAAATCCTACACAGGAAATATTCTCGGAATTGGACGAAACGAACGCCCAGGGTCTTATTTTTCCACGGAGCTTCCAGAAGACCGAAGAGGATACGAAGTGGGGCCATGAGGCGCCCAGACCATAGGGCGGCGCGGCCAAGGAGGGGCCCGCGCCGGCCTATGGTGTGGGGCCCCCGTGCCTCCTCCGACTCTGCCCTTCCGCCTACTTAAACTCTCCGTCGCGAAAACCCTATTACCGAGAGCCACGACACGGAAAAAGTTCCAGAGACGCCGCCGCCAATCCCATCTCGAGGGATTCAGGAGATCGCCTCCGGCACCCTGCCGGAGAGGGGAATCATCACCCGGAGGACTCTACATCACCATGATCGCCTCCGGACTGATGTGTGAGTAGTTCATCCTTGGACTATGGGTCCATAGCAGTAGCTAGATGGTTGTCTTCTCCTAATTGTGCTATCATGTTAGATCTTGTGAGCTGCCTATCATGATCAAGATCATCTATTTGTAATGCTACATGTTGTGTTTGTTGGGATCCGATGAATATGGAATACTATGTCAAGTTGATTATCGATCTATCATATATGTGTTGTTTATGATCTTGCATGCTCTCCGTTGCTAGTAGAGGCTCGGCAAAGTTGATACTTGTGACTCCAAGAGGGAGTATTTATGCTCGATAGTGGGTTCATGCCTCCATTGAATCCGGGACGATGTGACGTAAAGTTCTAAGGTTGTGGATGTGCTTGTTGCCACTAGGGATAAAACATCAATGCTTTGTCTAAGGATATTTGTGTTGATTACATTACGCACCATACTTAATGCAATTGTATGTTGTTTGCAACTTAATACTCGGAAGGGGTGCGGATGCTAACCCGAAGGTGGACTTTTTAGGCATAGATGCATGCTGGATAGCGGTCTATGTACTTTGTCGTAATGCCCTAAGTAAATCTCATATTAGTCATCATGATATGTATGTGCATTCTTATGCCCTCTCTATTTGTCAATTGCCCAACTGTAATTTGTTCACCCAACATGCTATTTCTTATTAGAGAGACACCACTAGTGAACTGTGGACCCCGGTCCATTACCCGAATACAATCTACTGCAATCATTGTTCTCTACTGTTCTTTGCAAACAAACACCATTTTCCACACCATACGTTTAATCCTTTGTTTTGAGCAAGCCGGTGAGATTGACAACCTCACTGTTAAGTTGGGGCAAAGTATTTTGATTGTGTTGTGCAGGTTCCACGTTGGCGCCGGAATCCCTGGTGTTGCGCCGCACTACACTCCTTCACCAACAACCTTCACGTGGCCTTCATCTCCTACTGGTTCGATAACCTTGGTTTCTTACTGAGGGAAAACTTGCTGCTGTACGCATCACACCTTCCTCTTGGGGTTCTCAACGGGCGTGTGCTTCACGCGTTATCACCCGTCAATAAACAACATTCTATAGACAATATTTTCTAAATTAGAGTTAGTTGTGACAAATTGGTGACCCATCATAGCAGCAATATCAAGCTTAATAGGAGCTAATTTCTCATCACTAGGATCAATAGAAAGACCTAGATATGCAACAATACGTGAGGCAACAATTCCTCCATAAATAGGTCCCTTACTAGCTAAGCGACGAGCAATGAGAGCACCAAGATGATAAGGTGTACTTCCAGTAAGTGCAGCAACCAGAAAAGCAAGATGATAACTAGAAATGTTGCTAGTGTTCTCCCTACCAAGAATGCTAGTAGCAAGATAGTAAGTGAAATATCTAATGGCAGGGAGCTGAATGTTTCTTATCTTGCCGCGCTGAATGGTACGGTCATCATCATTGGTAACTTCTCGATAGGGTTCCATCAAAGCTTTGGGGAGGTTCTCGATCTTTTTCGATGTACCTATAGGAGTAATGTCCAATGCAGCACAAAAATCACCCAACTTCATAGTAACAGGCATATCATAAATCTTAAATTTAACTGATGGTGTGAAAGGTGAGTTGCTGAATTTAAAGCTTTCAACAAAGATTTTAGTTAGCCTATAAAATTGATCAATCTCATCTTCCATATAGGTGGATAAGCCCACCCCATTAATGAGAAACAAGAAGTCATCAAGTAGCCCTGCATTACGCAAGAAGTCAGTGCACGGAAAGGATGAAGCATTAGGAATCCTGTTCTCCTCTTCATCTTCAAAGCTAGGTGCAATGACATCCTCATCATAGGATCGCCTAACTCGAGTGGCTGCCCTTGAAGGCCTTGCCACTCTTGTCGTATCCCTCTCGAACACTTCTCCAAAAGTGTGGTTATGCATTTTCCTTTTCTGAAATTTTTCAACAATCATTATAAAAGTTGATTTTGAGACATATAAATGAGGGAGACTACTATAGGAACTTGATAGAGTACTAAACATGCATCAAAACTAATTTCTACAACTTAGATCAAGCATGCAAACTCACTTAACATGTCACCTACAGCAGCAAAATACTCAAGATATACTCAACTAAACAAAATTCTATTTGGATAATCGGAGGAGTCACATACCGGAGAACAAATACCCCAAATCTCAGCAGACAGAAGATGGGCTGAGCAAGGAGATCGAAAATCTCGAGCAAGAACAGCAAGAAACTCGGGTTTGAACAATGGTGGTGTGTTTTCCCGTGAAAGAGAGTGGAGTGGTAGGTGGATGAGTGAGTGGAGGGCCAGGTGGGGCCCTTCCCACAGGGTGGCGCGCCCCCCATGCTGGCCGCGCCGGCACATGGGGTGCAGCCCTGGGGTGCCCCACTGGTCAGCCCCAGGCACTCCCAGGTTGCAAATTTAAAATAGGACCCGTGGTATAATTTTTGTAAATTTTTGAAAACTTCGAAAAATGCACATTTCTGGGTGTTAAAATAACTGTTTCAGGGCAGAAAAGGATTTCCAAAATTTTAAACAACTAAAGTATCTTGTGAAACAAGTAGTACTACAGGAAGTAAAGCAAGTGTGGAGAAAGAAAGAAATGTTGGTTAGCTCTTCCATGCATTTAAAATGTACTTGTTAACAAGGTTGATCAAGTCTTGCCACCAAATAAATTTTACATGACATAAGAAGAAATAAACCTTAAATCAATCGTGTTACCTTATATTGTATTGATATGGACCCAATCATAATATTTTGATATCCTTTTTTAGGCTCATATATAGGACAATCAATAACTCCCACTTTGATAGTTCTCAAATTAGAAATTGTATTAACTCCATATACTTTATCAATCTTCTTGGGAAAATAAACAGTATGCTCCTTGTCATCAACATTGAAAGTAACTTTTCCTTTATTGCAATCAATAACAGCCTCTGCAGTGTTAAGAAAAGGTCTTCCAAGAATAATAGACATATTATCATCTTCAGGCATTTCCAACACAACAAAATCAGTTAATATTAAGCAATTATTAGCAACTTGAACAGGAACATCCTCACATATACCAACAGGAACAGCAGTAGATTTATCAGCCATTTGCAAAGATATATCAGTTGGTATCAACTTACCTAAATAAAGTCTCTTGTAAAGAGAAAAAGGCATAACACTAACTCCTGCTCCCAAATCACATAGAGCAGTTCTAACATAATTATTCTTGATGGAACAAGGGATAGCTGGTATACCTGGGTCTCCCAACTTCTTTGGAACCTTGCCATTGAAAGAGTAATTAGCAAGCATAGTGGAAATCTCCTCATTAGGAATTTTCCTTTTGTTAGAGACAATGTCTTTCATATACTTTGAATAAGGAGGCAATTTAATAGTATCAGTCAAAGGAATTTGCAAGAACAAAGGTTTCATCCAATCACAAAATTTATTATATGTTCTTCCTCCTTTGATTTTAGTTTCTTAACAGGAAAAGGCATTTGCTTTTGAACCCAAGGTTCTCTTTCATTACCATGTTTCTTAGCAATGAAATCTTCTTTAGTGTACTTTTTATTTTTAGCATGCTTTTCAGGTTCATCTTCAACTTCTTCTTTATCAGAAACATCATTCTTATTATCATCTTTATCATGTTCATTACCACTTTCAGTTTCAGCATCAGAAATAGAAATACTATTAGGATCATTAACAGGTTCAGAAGATTCTACAACAGTTTTATGTTTCTTCTTCTTTTTCTTAGAAGGAGCACTAGTTTCTTTAGTTCGTTGAGAATCTTGTTCAACTCTTTTGGGATGCCCCTCAGGATATAGAGGATCCTAAGTAGAAACACCACCTCTAGTTGTTACTTCATAAGCATGTTTTTCTTTAGAAGTATTTTTAACAAGTTATTTTGCACTTTAGTGAGTTGATCAATTTGAGTTTGAACCATATGAAAATGTTTAACAAGCATCTTAACATCATTGGAGGTTCTCTCCACAATATCATGCAATTTACTAATAGCTTGAGAATTTTCCATTAAATGATTCTCTACTCTCATATTAAAGTTATCTTGCTTAACAACATAGTTATCAAATTCATCTAAACATTGATCAGGAGGTTTTGAGTAAGGAATATCTTCTTTATCAAAGCGTTGAAGAGAATGTACCTCAATCGTGGATGAAGGGGGAGTTATCTTACATAAATCTTCTATGGGAGGTAAATTCTTCACATCTTCAGATTTAATACCTTTCTCTTTAAGAGATTTCTTAGCTTCCCTCATATCTTCATCATTTAATTCAATCATACCCCTCTTCTTCAATATTGGTGTTGGGGTTGGTTCAGGTGTAGTCCAATCATCATGATTTTGGCTTATTCTAGCCATTAATTCTTCAGCTTCATCTGGAGTTTTTTCCTGAAAACACAACCAGCACAACTATCCAGGTATGCCCTAGACTCAATGGTTAGTCCACTATAAAATATATCAAGTAAGTCATGCTTTTCCAAATCATGTCCAGGCCGAGCTCTAAGAAGAGAACAAAACCTTGCCCAAGCTTCAGGCAATTTCTCTCCATCTTCCTGGTCAAAACTATAAATTTTCTGCAAAGCAATATGTTGAGCACTAGCAGGAAAATATTTTCGAAAGAAAACATCAAGCAAACCACTTGGACTATCAATAGAATCAGGAGGCAAACTATTATACCAAGTTTTAGCATCATCCTTTAATGAGAAAGGAAAAATTTTAGCAACAAAATAAGTACGCTTCTTGACATCATCAGAAAACAAGCTACTCAAAGTAGAAAGCTCAATCATGTGCTCTACAGCACTTTCTTTTTCAGTACCACAAAAAGGTGTTTTCTCTACAATAGATATATGAGATAAATCAAGAGAAAAATCATAATCCTTATCCTTAATGTTTATAGGAGATGTGGCAAATTTAGGATCATGAGACAGTTTATATCTAACAGCACGTTGTGCAAGAAGCTTTTTAATGTTACTTGCACCAGTAGTAGCATTACATTTATCAATAAAATCATCATCAAGTTCCACATAATCTTCATCAAGATCATCACTAGAGTATTCAACAGACTCAGGTGAATTAACAGGTGTAACAGTATTTTCATTAGGAATTTCAGTATTTTCAATTTGTCTAGACCTAGCAATTGTAGCATCTAGAAAAGGACCTAATGAACCGGGCGGCCCTAGCTGGCGCTCGCGCGCCAGGATCTTATTGCGCGATCGGTTTCCGACAACCCA
>NC_061511.1:163793927-163850330 GCF_022539505.1 Lolium rigidum | reverse complement strand
TCCATTAATGTCCAAGAAGCTTTATGCAATGTCCAGAAGTGTTAAGAATGATTGTGTCACCTCCGAACATGTTAATTTTTATTATGCACTAACCCTCTAATGAGTTGTTTCGAGTTTGGTGTGGAGGAAGTTTTCAAGGATCAAGAGAGGAGTATGATGCAATATGATCAAGGAGAGTGAAAGCTCTAAGCTTGGGGATGCCCCGTGGTTCACCCCCGCATATTCTAAGAAGACTCAAGCGTCTAAGCTTGGGGATGCCCAAGGCATCCCCTTCTTCATCGACAACATTATCGTAGTTCCTCCCCCGAAACTATATTTTTATTCCGTCACATCTTATGTACTTTGCTTGGAGCGTCGGTTTGTTTTTGTTTTTTGTTTTGTTTGAATAAAATGGATCCTAGCATTCACTTTATGGGAGAGAGACACGCTCCGCTGTAGCATATGGACAAATATGTCCTTAGGCTCTACTCATAGTATTCATGGCGAAGTTTCATCTTCGTTAAATTGTTATATGGTTGGAATTGGAAAATGCTACATGTAGTAACTCTAAAATGTCTTGGATAATTTGATACTTGGCAATTGTTGTGCTCATGTTTAAGCTCTTGCATCATATACTTTGCACCCATTAATGAAGAAACACTTAGAGCTTGCTAATTTGGTTTGCATATTTGGTTTCTCTAGAGTCTAGATAACATCTAGTATTGAGTTTTGAACAACAAGGAAGACGGTATGGAGTCTTATAATGTTTACAATATGTCTTTTATGTGAGTTTTGCTGCACCGTTCATCCTTGTGTTTGTTTCAAATAACCTTGCTAGCCTAAACCTTGTATCGAGAGGGAATACTTCTCATGCATCCAAAATCCTTGAGCCAACCACTATGCCATTTGTGTCCACCATACCTACCTACTACATGGTATTTATCCGCCATTCCAAAGTAAATTGCTTGAGTGCTACCTTTAAAATTCCATCATTCACCTTTGCAATATATAGCTCATGGGACAAATAGCTTAAAAACTATTGTGGTATTGAATATGTACTTATGCACTTTATCTCTTATTAAGTTGCTTGTTGTGCGATAACCATGTTTCTGGGGACGCCATCAACTATTCTTTGTTGAATATCATGTGAGTTGCTATGCATGTCCGTCTTGTCTCGAAGTAAGAGAGATCTACCACCTTCATGGTTGGAGCATGCATATTGTTAGAGAAGAACATTGGGCCGCTAACTAAAGCCATGATTCATGGTGGAAGTTTCAGCTTTGGACATATATCCTCAATCTCATATGAGAATAATAATTGTTGCCACATGCTTATGCATTAAAGAGGAGTCCATTATCTCGTTGTCCATGTTGTCCCGGTATGGATGTCTAAGTTGAGAATAATCAAAAGCGAGAAATCCAAAATGCGAGCTTTCTCCTTAGACCTTTGTACAAAGCGGCATGGAGGTACCCCATTGTGACACTTGGTTAAAACATGTGCATTGCAAAGATCCAGTAGTCCAAGCTAATTAGGACAAGGTGCGGGCACTATTAGTATACTATGCATGAGACTTGCAACTTGTAAGATATAATTTACATAACTCATATGCTT
This sequence comes from Lolium rigidum, assembly GCF_022539505.1. Lineage (NCBI taxonomy): Eukaryota > Viridiplantae > Streptophyta > Magnoliopsida > Poales > Poaceae > Lolium > Lolium rigidum. Next base: position 163,848,740 of record NC_061511.1, on the reverse strand, counting down.
TATTACTACCGTTGACAAAATTGTTTCATGTTTTCAAAATAAAAGCTCTAGCACAAATATAGCAATCGATGCTTTCCTCTTTGAAGGACCATTCTCTTTACTTTTATGTTGAGTCAGCTCACCTATCTCTCTCCACCTCAAGAAGCAAACACTTGTGTGAACCGTGCATTGATTCCTACATACTTGCATATTGTACTTGTTATATTACTCTATGTTGACAATTATCCATGAGATATACATGTTACAAGTTGAAAGCAACCGCTGAAACTTAATCTTCCTTTGTGTTGCTTCAATACCTTTACTTTGATTTATTGCTTTATGAGTTAACTCTTATGCAAGACTTATTGATACTTGTCTTGAAGTACTATTCATGAAAAGTCTTTGCTTTATGATTCACTTGTTTACTCATGTCATTACCATTGTTTTGATCGCTGCATCCACTACATATGTTTACAAATAGTATGATCAAGGTTATGATGGCATATCACTTCAGTAAATTATCTTTGTTATCGTTTTACTCGCTCGGGACGAGCAGTAACTAAGCTTGGGGATGCTTGATACGTCTCCGACGTATCGATAATTTCTTATGTTCTATGCCATATTATTGATGATACCTACATGTTTTATGCACACTTTATGTCATATTCGTGCATTTTCTCGGAACTAACCTATTAACAAGATGCCGAAGTGCCGCTCTCGTTTTCTCGCTGTTTTTGGTTTCAGTAAATCCTAGTAACGAAATATTCTCGAATTGGACGAAACGAAGACCCAGTGGGCCTATTTTGCCACGAAGCTTCCGTAAGACCGAAGAGCATACGAAGTGGGGCCACGAGGTGGCCGCACCACAAGGCGGCGCGGCCCAGGGGGGCCCGCGCCGCCCGTGGTGTGGGCCCCTCGTCCGGCCCCCCGACTCGCCCTTCCGCCTACTTAAAGCCTCCGTCGCGAAACCCCCCGATGCGAAAAACCACGATACGGAAAACCCATCGAGACGCCGCCGCCGCCGATCCCATCTCGGGGATTCTCGGAGATCTCCTCCGCACCCTCGCCGGGAGAGGGGATTCATCTCCCGTGAGGACTCTACACCGCCATGGTCGCTCCGGAGTGATGAGTGAGTAGTTCACCCCTCGGACTATGGGTCCATAGCAGTAGCTAGATGGTTGTCTTCTCCTCATTGTGCTTCATTGTTGGATCTTGTGAGCTGCCTAACATGATCAAGATCATCTATCCGTAATACTCTATGTTGTGTTTGTCGGGATCCGATGGATAGAGAATACCATGTCATGTTAATTATCAAGTTATTACATATGTGTTGTTTATGATCTTGCATGCTCTCCGTTACTAGTAGAGGCTCCGGCCAAGTTTTTGCTTTTAACTCCAAGAGGGAGTATTTATGCTCGATAGTGGGTTCATGCCTCGCATTGACACCTGGGACAAGGATGTAAAGTTCTAAGGTTGTGTTGTGCCGTTGCCACTAGGGATAAAACATTGGCGCTATGTCCGAGGATGTAGTTGTTGATTACATTACGCACCATACTTAATGCAATTGTCTCGTTGCTTTGCAACTTAATACCGGAAGGGGTTCGGACGATAACCTGAAGGTGGACTTTTTAGGCATAGATGCAGCTGGATGGCGGTCTATGTACTTTGTCGTAATGCCCAATTAAATCTCACTATACTTATCATGTCATGTATGTGCATTGTTATGCCCTCTCTATTTGTCACTTGCCCGACTGTAATTTGTTCACCCAACATGCTTTTATCTTATGGGAGAGACACCTCTAGTGAACTGTGGACCCCGGTCCATTCTTTAAATACCGAAATACAAATCTGCCGCAATACTTGTTTTTACCGTTTTCTCTGCAAACAATCATCTTCCACACAATACGGTTAATCCTTTGTTACAGCAAGCCGGTGAGATTGACAACCTCACCGTTTCGTTGGGGCAAAGTACTTTGGTTGTGTTGTGCAGGTTCCACGTTGGCGCCGGAATCTCCGGTGTTGCGCCGCACTACATCCCGCCGCCATCAACCTTCAACGTGCTTCTTGGCTCCTCCTGGTTCGATAAACCTTGGTTTCTTTCTGAGGGAAAACTTGCTGCTGTGCGCATCATACCTTCCTCTTGGGGTTGCCCAACGAACGTGTGAAATACACGCCATCAGCGTCCCCAGAAGCATGGTTACCGCTCAACAAGCAACTTATAAGAAATAATATACATAGCTACATATTCTTTACCACAATAGTTTTTAAGGCTATTTTCCCATGAGCTATATATTGCAAAGACAAAGAATAGAATTTTTAAAGGTAGCACTCAAGTAATTTACTTTGGAATGGCAGAGAAATACCATGTAGTTGATAGGTATGGTGGACACAAATGGCATAGGTTTTCGCTCAAGGATTTGGATGCACGAGAAGTATTCCCTCTCAATACAAGGCTTAGGCTAGCAAGGTTGTTTGAAGCAAACACAAGTATGAACCGGTACAACAAAACTTACATAAGAACATATTGCAAGCATTATAAGACTCTACATTGTCTTCCTTGTTGTTCAAACACTTCACCAGAAAATATCTAGACTTTAGAGAGACCAATCATGCAAACCAAATTTTAACAAGCTCTATGGTAGTTCTTCATTAATAGGTGCAAAGTACATGATGCAAGAGCTTAAACATGATCTATTTGAGCAAAACAATTGCCAAGTATCAAATTATTCAAGACATTATACCAATTACCACATGAAGCATTTTCTGTTTCCAACCAAATAACAATGAACGAAGCAGTTTCAACCTTCACCGTGAACATTAAAAGTAAAGCTAAGAACACCATGTGTTCATACGCAACGAGCGGAGCGTGTCTCTCTCCCAAACAAAGAATGATAGGATCCGATTTTATTCAAACACAAACAAAAATAAAAACATACAGACGCTCCAAGTAAAGCACATAAGATGTGACGGAATAAAAATATAGTTTCACTAGAGGTGATCTGATAAGTTGTCGATGAAGAAGGGGATGCCTTGGGCATCCCCAAGCTTAGATGCTTGAGTATCCTTGAAATATGCAGGGATGAACCACGGGGGCATCCCCAAGCTTAGACTTTTCACTCTTCTTGATCATATTGTATCATCCTCCTCTCTTGATCCTTGAAAACTTCCTCCACACCAAACTCAAAACAAACTCATTAGAGGGTTAGTGCATAATCAAAAATTCACATATTCAGAGGTGACATAATCATTCTTAACACTTCTGGACATTGCCCAAAGCTACTGAAAGTTAATGGAACAAAGAAATCCATTCATCATAGCAAAAGAGGCAATGCGAAATAAAAGGCAGAATCTATCAAAACAGAACAGTCCGTAAAGACGATTTTTTTTAGGGGCATATAACTTGCTCAGATGAAAAAGCTCAAATTGAATGAAAGTTGCGTACATATATGACGATCACACATGAAAATTGGCAGATTTTTCTGAGTTACCTAAAGAGAGGCCTACTCAAATTCGTGACAACAAGAAATTTGTTTCTGCGCAGTAATCCAAATCTAGTATCAACCTTACTATCAAAGACTTTACTTGGCACAACAATGTAATAAAATAAAGATAAGGAGAGGTTGCTATAGTAGTAACAACTTCCAAGACTCAAATATAAAACAAAAGTGCGAAGTAAAATAATGGGTTGTCTCCCATAAGCGCTTTTCTTAACGCCTTTCAGCCTAGGCGAGAAAGTGTGAATCAAGTATTATCAAGAGATGAAGCATCAACATCATAACTTTCACAATTTGTCACAATAGGTATCTTAGATGCTCCATCATCCATAGTGGTACTAAGGGCTTTGTCAATTTTAGGCCTATAATAGTTTTTTTTTTGCTTAGGCACCTTTGAGACATACATGAACTTTTGCTCCTTACCCACATAAGCTTTCTCCGTAAACTTAAGAGAAGAAAAAGTTGAACCCAAGGTTCCCATAGATTCTTCAAGTTCACTAATCCTATGGGTTTGATTATCATGAGTAGCACAAGTTTCTAAACAGAAATTCTCTCATTAATTACACTTAGAGATTTATCAAGTTTATCAGTGCTATCAAGTAATATTCCCAATTTAGTCTCAACACTTGGAAGATTTTTCTCTATGGCCTCCAACCTTTTCATGACATATTCAAGAGAGATTTCAATTTTAGCTTCATTAACAGGTGGTATTCCAACTAGACTCTCAATAATGCAACTAGCTTCTAAAGCAGGAGTGCCTAGGAAATTACCTCCCGCAAGAGTATCAAGAACATTCCTATTCCAGCTAGAGATACCAACATAAAAGTTCCTAAGTAGGATAATAGTGGAGTGTTTCTTAGTGCACCTATGATGAGCATCACTAATTCTATACCAAGCATCTTTAAAACATTCTCCCCCCTGTTGCTTAAACGAACGAACTTCAACTTCAGGATTACTCATTTTTAGCAATAGTAAATAAAGCAAACTAAATAGAGTAGAGTAAATGCAAGTAACTAATTTTTTTGTGTTTTTGATATAAAGAACGCAAACAAGACAGTAAATAAAGTAAATGCAAGTACCTAATTTTTTTTGTATTTTTGATATAGAGAAAGCAAACAAAGCAGTAAATAAAATAAAGTAAAGCAAGACAAAAACAAAGTAAAGAGATTGGATGTGGGAGACTCCCCTTGCAGCGTGTCTGGCAACGGCGCCAGAAAAAGAGCTTGATAACACGTGAAGCACACGTTCGTTGGGAACCCCAAGAGGAAGGTGTGATGCGTACAGCAGCAAGTTTTCCCTCAGTAAGAAACCAAGGTTATCGAACCAGTAGGAGATGAAGGCCACGTGAAGGTTGTTGGTGAAGGAGTGTAGTGCGGCGCAACACCAGGGATTCCGACGCCAACGTGGAACCTGCACAACACAATCAAAATACTTTGCCCCAACTTAACAGTGAGGTTGTCAATCTCACCGGCTTGCTGAAAACAAAAGATTAAACGTATGGTGTGGAAAATGATGTTTGTTTGCAAAGAACAGTAGAGAACTGTGGCACCCCCGGGATCAGGGTTAGACAAATATCAGATCTTCGTCTGACATAAGCCTAACCTAGAGCTCGAGAGACTACAGTGAGAGAATCGGTAACACAACAGTGACTCTACGACTCAAGAAGTAATACAAGCTCATAACTGAGCGAAGAACCAAAGAATTACAAGCAGAGGTCACTGACCTGACATACATCAATCAACGGGAGCGAAGTTATGCTATTAGACATAGCAAGATAGCAAAGGCCTAAGAGGCCAGGAGCATAACGACGACGTCCCAGCCCATAGATTCCAGGCTGCCACCTGGGAACCCCAAGCTACTCGTCGATGTCGACTAGAAACCACCATCTGTTGGAGCAACTTCGTCTGAAACAAAAGCATGCAAAGCTGAGTACAGAGACTCAGCAAGACTTAGTACAACCTTTTAGCAAAGCGGGTATGCGGGCTTTCTGGTAGATCTTCTTTTGCGTAAAGCCAGTTTTCCTTTGTAAGATAAGAGAGAAGAGAAGCTCGACTACTCGGAACCTTTGAAAGGGGATAAGAGAGCGACATCTCTATCTCTATTGATCATCATATTGTATCCACCAATCTTCATCAGCTCGAACCACTATCCTCGGATCACCCCCTCAACACCCGGAGAAGGTGTCCGTAAACACACATTGTTTGCCAAGTTTTACGATTAGGTTAAAGTTCTCTATGATCTCCACGTCCGTTCCCAAGTCGTCCGTAACCGTGGACACGGCTTTTCGAAAAGATTTAACCCTGCAGGGGTGTACAACTTTACCCACACGTACCAGCCGACTCTTAATGCCAGATCATAAGCTCTCTTCCTTGGAAAGCCGGCAGAGGGTGGCTGACCATGACCTTTACCTTGCTGTCGCCGAGACCATGAGTCACGCGCTAAGGATTGTTCCGCCGTAACGGGTCAAGTCCCGAAGTCGGTCCTTAACGATGTGAGGCGAGGTGGGTTTCCCTAGAGGCCGCAACCCCCAGCCACCACGGCCACGCTTACCTACCTGTTATGTACCTTTTCCCCCAAAGCAGAATGCAATGCATATGTCCAGATAACGCGCAAACTATGTGACTCATGGAATCTACTAGGCAAGTTAGTGAGTCGAGAGGGTACCATAATAGGGCCTCGCGTGGTTGTACGCTCAGTCTTGGTTCAAGAGGCGAGAACTCGGTTCCTAGGGTCGGCGAAACGAAACAACCCACCACATCCCAATGTGGCCTCTCGTCCGAGCCTTTAATCATGTTTAACAACATCTCTACACTTACCACGTCAACTCTGTCATGCTAGATTCATTCATTGTATGGCTCCAGTCCGAAGACCGGAGTAGTAGCGTAACAAACTAAGCATGGCTAAGCATAAAGAGATAAAGGCTCTATCGACGCACACGTGCCCAACCTAGTTATGCTAGGAGCGAGTGGATCGGGTATTTGAGGCTACAAGGGTGGAACATGCAATAGATAGGATAACTCTACCTATCGATAAAAGACAGTTGAATCGTATGCGATATGTAGGAACCAGAGTAAAAGCAGTTCGAAATCATATATGAACCAGGCTAGGGCTTGCCTTTGTCCCTGACAAATAAATATGGAATCTTCAAAGATCTTGTGATTGACTTGTTCGTCGGAGGATAGTTGCAAAGACTCGTCAGTGTTGTTGATCATCAATGTTGTTGATCTTCGTCGTCTCAGACTCGTGCTCTATCGGTCGCGAAGAAGCAAATACTAGAAATAGAGAAATAACATTCAATACATGGCATCGATGCAATGCGCATACAAGGATGATGATATGACATGTTAATAGGTATTGAAATCATCCCTACACATGAAAGGCAATTTAAATGGGTTTGGAATGCCCTAGGGTTAGCATTTCCATAAACCACATAAATAAAAAAAGGGTTCATATTATTCTTCTATTAAGGACAAGGATTAAAGTTGTTTAACAATGCATGCTTTTGATATCAAAGTGTAGATCTCATTTTTCTGAAGATTTTGATATATTATACATATTTTTCTAAAATAAAATGAATAAGTTATTGATTTTACAAGTTTTATTCATTTTCTGCAATTTCTGGAAAATAAGAAAATGAGTTACTGCGTCACGCTGACGTCATGGTGACGTCAGCGCGAACATCTGCGGCCATGTCGAGCACGGCCTCGACGATGCCGGCCTCGAGGGTCTCGCGCGTGGGTGCGTTCGACGCGCACGACCGAGGGAACCCAACGGTGGTGGCGCCGCCACTTATTGGACGCCGGAGCGTGGCCGGCGGCGAGCATCTGCGGCGGCGCGGCCCGGTTGTATGTGGAGGCGGCGTTACAGGGGGAAAGAGGAGGGGATGCGGGCACGAGGAGAACGAGGACCTCACCCTGAGCGCGTTGCGGTGGTCGCCGACGCTTGGGGTGGCCGGAGACGGCGTGAATCGACGACGGCGACCGGCAGCACCTTCGGGTAGGGTTAGGGTTTCTCGCGGAAAGGCGCAGGAGAGGGAAGCCGTGGGGGTCTAGGGTTTGGAGGGGCGGCGGAGCGATGTATGTAGTCGCCGGCGGCGGCGGCGACGATCCTGCGCCGCGGCGCCATCGCGGCGGCCGCAGCTGCCGCGAGCAGCTTGCTTGGAGCCGCGGGGAAGACGGCGATTTTGCGGAAAACCCCCGGGGTTTCGCCGGGCTGGTTTGTTGCTCGCTGGGCCAAGGTGGGCTGCCGTGCAGGCTGCGCATGAGAGGTAATAGAGGGAAGGAGATGGGCTGTTGGCCCAGGGAAGAGAGAGAGAGAGGGTTTCTCCTTCTATTTATTTTTCTGGATTTAAATTCCTATTTTCCATTTCAAATTTCAAACCCTGGTTTTGAATAGAATTTGACAAACTATTTTTCAGAGAAATTTCAAAGCACCCATGTCTCTTCAACATAGCATAAATGCCATGTGAGTTTATCTTGATTATTGAAAGATTTCGAGGGCATTTCAAAGAGAGAGAAATGGCACACCTTAGGGTTTCCATTTTAATTTATTTGGAAAATTTTCCTAATGCATTTTATATGATGCTCATGATGCACAAACAACTCCTAATTAGGGTTTAGAAAAACAGGGGTGTTACAACTCTATCCCCCTTACAAGAATCTCGTCCCCGAGATTCCTAAGGTAGGAAAAGAGAAGGTAACAAGGACTACACCTATCTTCAATGAACTTATCGATACCTCGATGATCTTCTTTGTCGAAGAAGTTGATCCACGACATCATGAAGAAGTTGACCCGCAACACCATGAAGAGATCTTCATTTTCTTCCTTTGAAGTTGTTGCTCAACTTCACCTAAAGGAAAGAGGGAATAACTCTAAGACGAATGATATCTACAAGATCGAGTATCCCATGGTTAACTCATAGAAGGAGTGTTTAAAAACAACTCTTGAGCTAACAAACATGAAACACATCAAGATAACGGATGAGACGAAACAAGATTCAAATTTTGGTAGGCAATTTCTCCACGTTTGACAAGATTACGAATAGACAAGGTAGCGAGGAGTTAAATTGCCATTGATACCATAACGAGGCACTCTTAGAGAGGGCGAATCGTAGAAACATGAATGAATTTTCAAACCAGAGAAACTTTGGATTTAAGAATCGTAGTCACTCTTTGGTCAATGATACATGAAACGATTATTGTCTACCCAAAAGGCCGGGGCCTAGATGGCTGACGAATTCACACAACGTGCGAATTGATTAGAACTTCAGGTACAAACCAAAGGAAAGAGAAGGGTACTGTCTAGGGAAGTGCCAAGGATTAGCAGGGAGTGAAATTTCTCCGAACAAAGTGGTCTTCACCAGAGAAATGATTTCGAGGGATTGACTGAGAGACATTTAGCAACTCCGATTATAAGATTCTCCTTGATGTTATAGACACCAATTTTAGGTTATTGACGAGCCTTCAATAGGTCATCGAGTCAAGGTTGGACTTCGGAATTGAAAAGACATCACAAGGGCAACTCCTAGAATAAGTCGCACAAGATCCTTATGGAGAGTGGTTATTCTTGATGATTCAAGAGATTATGGCATTAGGCCTTCCGGCTAATTGTGTTAACCACGACAATCTTGCCGGATTTACAACGAGACCTATGTCAAAAATCCTTGAGAAACACTAACCATCATTGCCGCTTGAGATTCAGCTTAGGTTAGGTGTAAAGATATTTCAGACTCAGCATGTCCAATTAGAAATTATCAACAGTTACCACCAAGGTACAGTCGATAGATTCTCAAGATATGGACTACAATGTCAAGCTCCAAAAGATCGAGCTAGATTGTGTAATACATGTGGTTGCGACTGCAAAGGCAATTGCGTGCACATGAATTTGCAATGTAACATAAGTGAGTCCTTGTGGGGACATCAAAGAAGATTTTGAAGTTCTTAAGCTTCTTCTCTTTCTTGAACAAACCAATCAGTGGCTTAGTGTGCATAGAGAAACGTTTCAAGGAATGGAGGTAACAACCTTGCATCTCAAGATAACTTTGCACTTGCCTGACCAACTTGTGATGATTCCCGAGGGAAACAAAAGGGAACTCTACTCGGATCCACGACGACATCTTTCAGCATATGCATGTGAACCAGAGAAGGTTACTTCCAACATCCGAACACATACTTCATGATGACACAAAGATGGTTCTCAAAAGTTTTCAATATTATTGCCAACTATCCAATAGGAATCTATTCCAAACATGGAGAAGATAAGAATGTCATCGATGGGCTCAACAACAAACTCATCAAGATACTCCAATGAGGGACTCATATTCTATATGGACTTGGCAGATATATTGGTCAGACCAAAGGACATGAAGGTATACTCAGACGAGACACCATGAGTATAAACATCATCAAGATAGTCCTTGGAACTGAGTTTGATTTGACGATAGCCCAAACTCAAATCAAATATGGGAAAGATAGCATATCCATAAAGGAGATACTTCCTGACTTCAACACGAACAAAACTAGATATCCCTTTAAGAAGGATCAAGTTGGATAGAGCTCTTGTCTTTCAACTCTCCAAGTTGTTGTTTAAGCTCAACCAATTAGTCCTGGATATCTAGTATGGTTTCTTGGAGAAAGGATTAGTTCACAGAACTAACTTACTCATGAACTCGACAACACGGTCATGTGGCAACATGGAGATACTTCTAGAAAGACAACTAGAATATCACGAACCACCGGTATATCACTGAGTTCGAGAGGGGATCTTGCTTTACGAAGCAACCGATGTGGTCTTGAGAGCTTTGGCATAACCTAACTCTTTGACCAAAGATGTGCGCCTGAACGCATGGACTTGGCAACACAATCAAACTTCGCTTGGTAATTGGCGAACCAATCATGCTAAGAATGACGCAAACGTCCTTGGATTTCAAAACAATAAGAATTGCTAAGAATCTTAGATAGCCACATCAATACGCAAACCCCAACATTCCCAAGCATAGACAGCTCGGAGGAAGGGCGAGTAAAGATATGTAAGAGCATCACTTCATCAATAAGGCCATGAGACTCAGCACGACCTTGATGGCGTGTATTTCACACGTTCGTTGGGCAACCCCAAGAGGAAGGTATGATGCGCACAGCAGCAAGTTTTCCCTCAGAAAGAAACCAAGGTTTATCGAACCAGGAGGAGCCAAGAAGCACGTTGAAGGTTGATGGCAGCGGGATGTAGTGCGGCGCAACACCGGGGATTCCGGCGCCAACGTGGAACCTGCACAACACAACCAAAGTACTTTGCCCCAACAAAACAGTGAGGTTGTCAATCTCACCGGCTTGTCTGTAACAAAGGATTAACCGAATTGTGTGGAAGATGATTGTTTGCAGAGAAAACGAGTAAAAACAAGTATTGTAGCAGATTTGTATTCCAAGTATTAAAGAATGGACCGGGGTCCACAGTTCACTAGAGGTGTCTCTCCCATAAGATAAAAGCATGTTGGGTGAACAAATTACAGTCGGGCAATTGACAAATAGAGAGGGCATAACAATGCACATACATGTCATGATAAGTACAGTGAGATTTAATTGGGCATTACGACAAAGTACATAGACCGCCATCCAACTGCATCTATGCCTAAAAAGTCCACCTTCAGAGTTATCGTCCGAACCCCCTCCAGTATTAAGTTGCTAACAACGAGACAATTGCATTAAGTATGGTGCGTAATGTAATCAATAACTACATCCTCGGACATAGCATCAATGTTTTGTCCCTAGTGGCAACAGACACAACACAACCTTAGAACTTTTCATCACTGTCCCAGTGTCAATGCGGACATGAACCCACTATCGAGCATAAATACTCCCTCTTGGAGTTACTAGCATCAACTTGGCCAGAGCCTCTACTAATAACGGAGAGCATGCAAGATCATAAACAACACATATGCAATAACTTGATAATTAACATAACATGGTATTCTCTATCCATCGGATCCCGACAAACACAACATAGAGTACTACAGATAGATGATCTTGATCATGTTAGGCAGCTCACAAGATCCAACAATGAAGCACAATGAGGAGAAGACAACCATCTAGCTACTGCTATGGACCCATAGTCTAGGGGTGAACTACTCACTCATCACTCCGGAGGCGACCATGGCGGCGTAGAGTCCTCCGGGAGATGAATCCCCTTCTCCGGCAGGGTGCCGGAGGAGATCTCCAGAATCCCCCGAGATGGGATTGGCGGCAGCGGCGTCTCAGTAAGGTTTTCCGTATCGTGGTTTTTCGCCATCAGGGGTTTCGCGACGGAGGCTTTAAGTAGGCGGAAGGGCAGAGTCGGGGGGCTGACGAGGGGCCCACACCACGGGCGGCGCGGGCCCCCCCTTGGCCGCGCCGCCATGTGGTTTGGCCACCTCGTGGCCCCACTTCGTATGCTCTTCGGTCTTCTGGAAGGTTCGTGGCGAAATAGGCCCCTGGGTCTTGATTTCGTCCAATTCCGGGAATATTTCGTTACTAGGATTTACTGAAACCAAAAACAGCGAAAACAGAACTGGCACTTCGGCATCTTGTTAATAGGTTAGTTCCAGAAAATGCACGAATATGATATAAAGTGTGCATAAAACATGTAGGTATCATCAATAATAAGGCATAGAACATAAGAAATTATCGATACGTCGGAGACGTATCAAGCATCCCCAAGCTTAGTTCTCGCTCGTCCCGAAGCGGTAAAACGATAACAAAGATAATTTCTGAAGTGATATGCCATCATAACCTTGATCATACTATTTGTAAACATATGTAGTGGATGCAGCGATCAAAACAATGGTAATGACATGAGTAAACAAGTGAATCATAAAGCAAAGACTTTTCATGAATAGTACTTCAAGACAAGTATTAATAAGTTTTGCATAAGAGTTAACTCATAAAGCAATAAATCAAAGTAAAGGTATTGAAGCAACACAAAGGAAGATTAAGTTTCAGCGGTTGCTTTCAACTTGTAACATGTATATCTCATGATAATTGTCAACATAGAGTAATATAACAAGTGCAATATGCAAGTATGTAGGAATCAATGCATAGTTCACACAAGTGTTTGCTTCTTGAGGTGGAGAGAGATAGGTGAACTGACTCAACATAAAAGTAAAGAGAATGGTCCTTCAAAGAGGAAAGCATCGATTGCTATATTTGTGCTAGAGCTTTTATTTTGAAAACATGAAACAATTTTGTCAACGGTAGTAATAAAGCATATGAGTTATGAAAATTATATCTTACAAGTTGCAAGCCTCATGCATAGTATACTAATAGTGCCCGCACCTTGTCCTAATTAGCTTGGACTACCGGATCTTTGCAATGCACATGTTTTAACCAAGTGTCACAATGGGGTACCTCCATGCCGCCTGTACAAAGGTCTAAGGAGAAAGCTCGCATTATGGATTTCTCGCTTTTGATTATTCTCAACTTAGACATCCATACCGGGACAACATGGACAACAGATAATGGACTCCTCTTTAATGCATAAGCATGTGGCAACAATTATTATTCTCATATGAGATTGAGGATATGTGTCCAAAACTGAAACTTCCACCATGAATCATGGCTTTAGTTAGCGGCCCAATGTTATTCTCTAACAATATGCATGCTCCAACCATAAAGGTGGTAGATCTCTCTTACTTCAGACAAGACGGACATGCATAGCAACTCACATGATATTCAACAAAGAATATATAGTTGATGGCGTCCCCAGAAGCATGGTTATCGCACAACAAGCAACTTAATAAGAGATAAAGTGCATAAGTACATATTCAATACCACAATAGTTTTTAAGCTATTTGTCCCATGAGCTATATATTGCAAAGGTGAATGATGGAATTTTAAAGGTAGCACTCAAGCAATTTACTTTGGAATGGCGGATAAATACCATGTAGTAGGTAGGTATGGTGGACACAAATGGCATAGTGGTTGGCTCAAGTATTTTGGATGCATGAGAAGTATTCCCTCTCGATACAAGGTTTAGGCTAGCAAGGTTATTTGAAACAAACACAAGGATGAACGGTGCAGCAAAACTCACATAAAAGACATATTGTAAACATTATAAGACTCCACACCATCTTCGTTGTTGTTCAAAACTCAATACTAGATATTATCTAGACTCTAGAGAAACCAAATATGCAAACCAAATTAGCAAGCTCTAAGTATTTCTTCATTAATGGGTGCAAAGTATATGATGCAAGAGCTTAAACATGAGCACAACAATTGCCAAGTATCAAATTATCCAAGACATTTTAGAGTTACTACATGTAGCATTTTCCAATTCCAACCATATAACAATTTAACGAAGAAGAAACTTCGCCATGAATACTATGAGTAAAGCCTAAGGACATACTTGTCCATATGCTACAGCGGAGCGTGTCTCTCTCCCATAAAGTGAATGCTAGGATCCATTTTATTCAAACAAAGCAAAAAAACAAAAACAAACCGACGCTCCAAGAAAAGTGCATAAGATGTGACGGAATAAAAATATAGTTTCAGGGGAGGAACCTGATAATGTTGTCGATGAAGAAGGGGATGCCTTGGGCATCCCCAAGCTTAGACGCTTGAGTCTTCTTATAATATGCAGGGGTGAACCACCGGGGCATCCCCAAGCTTAGAGCTTTCACTCTCCTTGATCATATTGCATCATACTCCTCTCTTGATCCTTGAAAACTTCCTCCACACCAAACTCGAAACAACTCATTAGAGGGTTAGTGCATAATAAAAATTCACATGTTCAGAGGTGACACAATCATTCTTAACACTTCTGGACATTTCATAAAGCTACTGGACATTAATGGATCAAAGAAATTCATCCAACATAGCAAAAGAGGCAATGCAAAATAAAAGGCAGAATCTGTCAAAACAGAACAGTCCGTAAAGATGGATTTTATTAGGCCACCAGACTTGCTCAAACGAAAATGCTCAAATTGAATGAAAGTTGCGTACATATCTGAGAATCATGCACGTAAATTGGCTTAATTTTCTGAGCTACCTACAGGGAGGTAGACCCAGATTCGTGACAGCAAAGAAATCTGGAACTGCGCAGTAATCCAAATCTAGTACTTACTTTACTATCAAAGACTTTACTTGGCACAACAAAACTCAAAACTAAGATAAGGAGAGGTTGATACAGTAGTAAACAACTTCCAAGACTCAAATATAAAATAAAAATACTGGAGTAAAAACATGGGTTGTCTCCCATAAGCGCTTTTCTTTAACGCCTTTCAGCTAGGCGCAAAAAGTGTATATCAAGTAACATCAAGAGACGAAGCATCAACATCATAATTTGTTCTAATAATAGAATCATAAGGTAACTTCATTCTCTTTCTAGGGAAGTGTTCCATACCTTTCTTGAGAGGAAATTGATATTTAATATTACCTTCCTTCATATCAATAGTAGCACCAACGGTTCGAAGAAAAGGTCTTCCCAATATAATGGGGCAAGATGCATTGCATTCAATATCCAAGACAACAAAATCAACGGGGACAATGTTATTGTTAACCATAATATGAACATTATCAACTTTCCCCAAAGGTTTCTTTCTAGCATTATCAGCGAGATTAACATCCAGATAACAGTTTTTCAATGGTGGCAAGTCAAGCATATCATAGACTTTTTTAGGCATAACAGAAATACTTGCACCAAGATCACATAAAGCATTACAATCAAAATCTTTGACTCTCATTTTAATGATGGGCTCCCAACCATCCTCTAGCTTTCTAGGAATAGAAGTTTCAAGTTTTAGTTTCTCTTCTCTAGCTTTTATGAGAGCATTTGTAATATGTTTTGTGAAGGCCAAGTTTACAGCGCTAGCATTGGGACTCTTAGCAAGTTTTTGTAAGAACTTTATAACTTCAGAGATGTGGCAATCATCAAAATCTAAATCATTACAATCTAAAGCAATGGGATTATCATTCCCAAGGTTGGAAAAAATTTCAGCAGTTTTATCACAGGCAGTTTCAGCAGTTTTAGCAGTTTCAGGTAATTTTGCGCGCTTTGCACTAGGAGTAGAAGCATTGCCAAAACCAATTATTTTACCATTAATAGTAGGAGGTGCAGCAACATGTGAATCATTAGCATTGCTAGTGGTGGTAATAGTCCAAACTTTAGCTACATTTTTCTCTTTAGCTAGTTTTTCATTTTCTTCTCTATCCCACCTAGCACGCAGTTCAGCCATTAATCTTATATTCTCATTAATTCTAACTTGGATGGAATTTGCTGTAGTAACAATTTTATTTTCAATATACCTATTAGGCATAACTTTCGATTTCAAAAGATCAACATCAGAGGCAAGACTATCAACTCTAGAAACAAGAATATCAATTTTATTGAGCTTTTCTTCAACAGATTTGTTAAAGGCAGTTTGTGTACTAGTAAATTCTTTAAGCATAGCTTCAAGTCCAGGGGGTGTATTCCTATTATTGTTGTAAGAATTCCCATAAGAATTAGCATAACCGTTACCATTATTATAAGGATATGGCCTATAGTTATTACTAAAATTGTTCCGATAAGCATTGTTGTTGAAATTATTATTTTTAATGAAGTTTACATCAACATGTTCTTCTTGGGCAACCAATGAAGCTAATGGAACATTATTAGGATCAACATTAGTCCTATCATTCGCAAGCATAGACATAATAGCATCAACCTTATCATTCAAGGAAGAGGATTCTTCAACAGAATTTACCTTCTTACCTTGTGGAGCTCTTTACGTGTGCCATTCAGAGTAATTAACCATCATATTATCAAGGAGCTTTGTTGCTTCACCAAGAGTGATGGACATAAAGGTACCTCCAAGCAGCTGAATCCAATAAATTCCGCGAAGAAAAATTTAGTCCTGCATAGAAGGTTTGGATGATCATCCAAGTAGTCAGTCCATGGGTTGGGCAATTTTTAACCAAAGATTTCATTCTTTCCCAAGCTTGAGCAACATGTTCATTATCTAATTGTTTAAAATTAATTATGCTACTCCTCAAAGATATAATTTTAGCAGGGGGATAATATCTACCAATAAAAGTATCCTTGCATTTAGTCCAGGAATCAATACTATTCTTAGGCAGAGATAGCAACCAATCTTTAGCTCTTCCTCTTAATGAGAAAGGGAACAATTTTAATTTTATAATGTCACCATCTACATCTTTATACTTTTGCATTTCACATAATTCAACAAAATTATTGAGATGGACAGCAGCATCATCTTTACTATTAAATTCCAGTTGGTCGTATGTCATACAACGCGTTTGGTGAGGAGATTGGGAACATCCTGACCGTTCGGTTAAATCTAACGTCTGTAAGGCAACCAAATATTTTTCCACGTATGCTCTAATAATCTTTCCTTTCCCAGTTAACTGAAATCACGCGCTGCAAATATCTTTCCTTTCCACGTACCACGTATGCTCTCTTTCCCAGATAGACCGGAATCAAACGCTGCAAATATGGAAGCTCCTGAAGTCACGCGCTGCAAACTCATTCTGAAAACCGGCAAGCCGCACCATCAGTATCACCCGCCGCACCATCAGTATCACCCGCCCCCCACGCCTGCTGCACCGCCAGAATCACCCGCCGCCAGGACAGGATCGCCGCCGCCTCGCCCGCCGCCCACGACAGGATCGCTGCCGCCAGGATCACCCGCCGCGTACGGTCGCCGCCTCCGAGTTTCACCCGGTCACCGCGCCACCTCCGAGTTTCACCCGGTCACCGTGCCCGCCGTCGCCTCAGCTCGTTGCCATCATCACCTTCACGCCATTGTTTCTTGTCATATCTCCGGCATTCCAGCTATTGTTCAACACAGCAGTAAGTCAACTTTACAGTCACTAAATAACTTTGCTGCTGGAGCTCTCTTCAAATGGGAACCTGTCCAACTTTACAGTCACTAACAGTCAAATTATACGTGGCTCTCAATACTCCTAGCAGATGATATATCAAGAGAATTCATCAGAATCTCCGCCGGATGGGCATACCCCATTTAAAGACCTAACAAACAAAGATACCTGTGAGACAGGTGAGCAAGCAAAGAGCAAGCATTGGTATAGTCGAATGTCTGCTCACGAGAAAGAAGAGTACCTACACAAGCAGCGGATCGCCCGTCAACAAAAAAAGGCGGAGACTCCAAATCATGAACGAGAGCAAGGTACGCCATACCATCTTAAGTCATGTCCACACCAGATCAATCAAGGCAGTAATATCTGTATTATTTCCTGTCATAAATAAACAGGAAATCGTACCCCCTTTAGTGACATAACCAACAAAGCTACTGACGAAAACCAAGAACAAGGCAGTAATAGGAGTCGGTATGCTCAAATGTCTGTTCAGAAGAAAGAAGAATACCTACAGAAAAAGCGGATAGCATACCGCAAAAAAAAAAGATGCAGCTCTATTGGGTTCAGTTGGTAAAGTTGATGACCCAACGTTAAATGCAGGAAAAGGTATATACATAAAATCAATTTGATATCTCTTGTATACATACAGATCATGTTAAATCAAATTGATCAGCAGGAAATCATTTAGGTGAACCATGTTCTAAAAACATTATTACTGGGAAAAATCTTCTGGTTTCCTTTGATCATGCGCAAAATAGGGATGGATCTCAAGTGTCAGTATCGCCAAATGGAACTGGTACGAGTTCAGCTGAGGACCCAAGGCAGCTTCCAGATCAAAGTATGAAACGTACAAATCAGAATTTAATTATTGATATCTCTTGTATACACATACTAATTCAACTATTGATATCTAATTTATCATCAGGCACTCATTTACGTAAGCCATGTTCTGAAAACATGGCTGCGAAAAAACTGCTGCTTCCCTTTGACGATGCACATCCAACTGCTGAAGCTGGAGTGTCACCATCGCCAAATCAAACTGAGACATATGCAGACACGATGCGTGACAATTGTACGGAACCAAAGCAGTTCGCACAAAAAGGTAACACATAATAACCAGTATTCGAAACGTTCTGTGCAAAAACATTCTTATCCAGCTATTACTACTACTAACAACATAAACTTTGCTGTTGATGATGAGAATATAGAACAGAAACCAAGTAGTAGTACGAGTTGGTATTCACGGATGTCTGCTGAAAAGAAAAAGGAATACCTACTGAAGCAGCGGATCGCACGCCAACAGAAAAAGGCTACAACTCTGCATCTTCCAGACCAAGGTAAGCAAATATATGAATCGTTATTTAATTATTGGAATGACACTTATTCAAGTAGGTCAATCATGTTCAGGGACACATGACACTGACAAGAATCAACCTAGGCGGGATCGTGATCAAGCACGTCGAAAAATCCTAACATCAGATGAGATACAAGTCATAAATGCACAAAGAAGAGCTCGCAGCCACACCCTAACCCCAGGGGATAGGCAGAAAATGCTAAATAAGCGCAATGCAAAAGCCATGGCTAGGCGGAACACCCCCTGCCCTGAATCCATCGCAATGATGTGCCCACATGCTCTAACTTTACAGATGTCATGCCCACCAACAGACACGAATGCATCATCGGTCATGGAGACATCCGATCCACCTCATGCTGCACCTTCAGGGTGCTCTCCAAACTACACCACTGAAACTGATGGTAAATTATCATCTTTGCTCAGTTATTTTATCATCTAATCGAACAATTAATGACCAGCTCAATCACTGTGCAGGAGAGTATCTTAGCAGGACATTGGGCAATACTCTAATACATGATGGCTTCATGAATGAGACGCAACAGACCAATGACCAGCAAGCAGACGAGCAGACGCAAGAGAGCAGAGCTCATAGAAGGTCTCGGGAGCGAACTGAAAAAGTATTGCCGGAACAGGCTGAAATACAAGATTCAATTGCACACCGAAGATCTAACAGACAAAACATACCACACGGTGAGAGGCATGCACAGCAACAACGTTCGAATGCACGATTCTCGGCTAAGCAGACCACCCAACGCGCTGAGTCCATTACAATGTCATGCCCCGGTGCATCAACCTCAACACCGCCCGACCCATCATCAAGCACCCAAGCATCACCCCCTGAATCAGCTTCAGCGAGCACACCAGCTTACACTGTTGGGACAGATGGTAACTTAGCTGTGTCTTGGTCATCTTCTTATATATGCACAAGGAATATATCATATATCATTTATTACTTACCGGCTAAAAATTGTGAAGGTGATATGGAGGCATTCCTTGCCAGGCTCATGGAGGAAAATCCCACCCCAGGAGACCTCATGGATGATGAGTATTATCTTTTCGCCGATGAAGGTGAAGGTATGACTGATTGCCTACCATTATATAAACCTGGCAGGTAATGGTATTACATGCTATATAACTCCGTAACCCGTGCAGGTTCCGATGTTCATGGCATGGACTTCGATGAACCAGAGTCGACAGGCACGGACACCATCAACCTGGATCCTTTTGAATTTGTTTACTCAAACCTGCCAGACAGCACACACATCCTGCAGCACGCCGAGAACTGCGAACACTGCAACGCCAAGAAATTCCAGTACGAGACCGACGGTTTCTGCTGTCGGAATGGGCAAACCGAGTTGCTTGAACCGGAACCTATACCGGAGCTAATGAGGCTCTGGTCTAGCTCCGATGCGGACTCTCGGCATTTTAGGGAGAGCATCCGGTTCTTCAACGGCCACTTCTCCTTCACAACCCTTGGCGTCACCCTCGACAACAACTACACAAACATGAAGTCCGGGGTGTACACGTTTCGAGCACAGAGAACTATGTACCACAATGTGCATTCATTCGGGCCAGGTTCTCGTCCAGAACATCTGCAGCTATACTTCTACGACGATGATCCGAACCTAAACCATCGTGCCAAATCCACAGAGAATTTAGATCAGAATGTCGTCAAGATGTTGGTGGACATCCTCAAAGAAAACCCCTACTCAAAACAGTTTAGGAGACTAGGAGCCCAGCAGGAAAATCTTGATGAGTACCGCATTGAGCTGAACACTGACCAGAAGCTAGACCAAAGGAGATATAACAAACCTATATCAGATGAGGTGGCTGCTATTTGGGTAGAGGGCAACAACCTAGCAAGAAGGTTCGAGCGCAGCATTATCCTCCATGGTAATAACAATGAGAGATATGGTATACAGGCGACACAGGGCTGTTACGACCCGCTCTCATACCCCCTGTTCTTCCCAAATGCTGAGCTCGGCTGGCATCCTAACATACCTAAACATAATGTATCATACGCAGCTGCACAAAAGTCAAGAGCAGAACGGGATAACGATGCAGGTTCGATCTGCCGTATATATTCATATATTTTCTGCAATTCATTCCCATCTGATGCCTAATATTTTTCTCTTTTGCCTTTCGACAGAGGGAAGAAGCAGGATGTGCGTCTCTGTCAGGGACTATTACTGCTATAGGCTGCAGACGCGTCCTGCCATATTCAACCCCATACTGCATGGAGGACGATTGTTCCAGCAGTTTGCTGTAGACATGTACATCAAGATTGAGGGTTGCAGGTTGAACTGGTTCAGGGAGCACCAGAAGGAGATACGTGCTGATTTGTATAAAGGCATTGTTGATAGCGTCGCTGCAGGAGAATCTCGAGCTGCCGCTGTTGGCATAAGGACAGTGCTCCCATCTACCTTCAATGGGGGTTATCGAGACATGAAGAAGAGACATATGGATGCCATGGCACTGGTGCAAACGTACGGTAAGCCTGACATTTTCCTAACAATGACTTGCAACCCAAACTGGCCGGAGATAGTTGATGACTTGTTGCCTGGCCAGACCCCGCAAGATCGACCAGATCTTGTTGCCCGTGTTTTTAGAGCCAAGCTGGAGGCCATGAAGGAGATGCTCCTAAAAAATCACATCCTCGGTGTTGTCACAGCACATGTATATGTCGTCGAGTTCCAGAAGAGAGGCCTCCCCCATGCCCATTTCATGTTGATCATGGATTCAACATATAAGCTCGTTGTGCCAGATCAGTACGACCGTGTCATATCTGCCGAGCTCCCTGACAAGAAAAAGTACTCGGAACTCTATGCCATGGTCGTAAAGCATATGATGCACGGCCCATGCGGAGTTCTCAAGCCCAACAACGTGTGCATGCAAGATGGGGTGTGCAAATGCAGATACCCCAGAGCTTTCAACGAGAACACCGTACAAGGGAAGGACTCCTACCCTGTTTATCGCAGACGAAAGGACGGTCGCGTCGCTAAGGTCTGTGGTCAGATTCTGGACAACAGATGGGTTGTGCCCTATAACCCATACCTTCTCCGCATGTTTAACTGCCACATCAATGTTGAGGTCTGCTCAAGCATCAAAGCTGTGAAGTACCTTTATAAGTACATATACAAGGGGCACGATCGGGCTTCGTTCAACATCGACCAGCCTGACAATGACGGTAACATAGATGAAATCAAGAGATACATTGACGCAAGGTGGGTTACTCCACCGGAGGCTATGTGGAGGATATTTGGCTTCAAGCTCTGTGATAACTCGCCATCGGTCCTACAGCTGCCGCTTCATCTTCCAGATATGCACAGGGTCACTTTCACAGCGGGACAGGATCTGAAAGACGTTATCGCTCGGGATAATGTGGAGAGTTCAATGCTCACAGAGTATTTTGTGGCTAACAATAACCATCCGTGGGCTCGACATATTTTGTACAGGGATTTTCCCGGAAGCTTCACATGGCAAGCGACTAAGTATTGGAAGCCAAGGCAAGAACGTCATCAAGTAGGTCGAATCATGTCAGCCCATCCAGCTGAGGGGGATCGATACTTTCTGAGGGTTCTGCTAAACCATGTACCAGGATCAACATCCTTTGATGATCTTAAAACTGTCGATGGTGTGTTGTGTGGCAGCTTTCGCGAGGCCGCTGAGAGGAGGGGTCTCATCGAGGCAGACAACACGCTCGATGAGTGTCTCACCGAGTCAGAACAGTTCGCAATGCCAGCTTCTCTCAGGAGGCTCTTCGCAACAATCTTGGTATTCTGTGAGCCTGGTGACATGAGAGGTTTGTGGAATAGGCACCTAGAAGCAATGTCAGATGACTTCCGGAGACATCACACGTGCCCAAACGTAGTAGAGCAGAATGTGTTACTTGACATTAGTGGCATGTTGCAATCTATGGGCAAAGACATAAAGATGTTTGATCTCCCCGATATAGACGAGACATATGACACCACAGGAGGCGAAGCCAGAGAGATCATTGAAGAGAGAAATATCGAGTTTGATCCAAATGATAGCGCTCTAGCGTCCTCACTAAATCCAGAACAAAGGCGTGCCTATGACAAGATATTGTCAGCCGTTGATAATGGTGATGGAGCTGTCTTCTTTGTCGACGGCCCGGGGGGCACGGGGAAGACCTTTTTGTACAGGGCACTCCTTGCTAAGGTCCGAGGCAAGAAAAAGATTGCGATTGCAACGGCGACATCAGGCGTTGCCGCTTCCATCATGCCTGGAGGTCGGACTGCCCACTCGAGATTTAAGATCCCATTGAACCTCGAAGATGGGTCGTCGTGTAACTTCACAAAGCAAAGTGGGACAGCCAAGCTCCTAAGGATGGCCTCGCTCATATTATGGGACGAGGCGACAATGACAAAGCGGCAGGCAGTTGAGGCGTTAGACAACAGCATGCGTGACATCATGGGGCAACGGGGCCTACCGTTCGGAGGAAAGACTATCGTTTTCGGAGGGGATTTTAGGCAAGTGCTTCCGGTTGTCAGGAAGGGGACACGGGCCGAGATAATCGACGCAGCCTTGCGGAGTTCACACCTCTGGAAGGGCATGCGTCAACTGCCGCTCGTCACCAACATGAGGGCGCATAGCGACCCATGGTTCGCGGATTACTTGTTGAGGGTAGGGAATGGCACCGAGGAAACTGACAAGGAAGGTAACATACAGCTCCCCACAGATATATGTGTACCGTCTACAGACCTGGAGAAGGACGACCTAGAGAAGCTGATCAAGCATGTATTTCCTTCTCTAGGCGATAACATGGCCGATCCGAATTACATGACTTCTCGGGCGATTCTCTCAACCAAAAATGACTATGTTGATGGTATAAACAAGACCATGATAGAACGTTTTAACGGCAAGGAGAAGATATACCACAGCTTCGACAGTGCAGAGGATGATCCGCATGGGTACTACGCTGAAGAGTTCTTGCACTCGCTAACTCCTAATGGGCTGCCCCCGCATGAGCTTAAGTTGAAGATAAATTGTCCCGTTATACTCCTTAGGAACATTGATCCTGCTAACGGACTATGTAACGGCACGAGGCTTGTCGTTCGAGGGTTCCAGAAGAACGCTATCGATGCGGAGATCGTGGTAGGACAACACACTGGGGAGAGGGTGTTCCTGCCTCGGATACCTCTCTGCCCGTCTGATGAAGTTTTTAATTCAAACTGTCATATGTGAAACAAATTATTTATCTATGGTTGTAACTTTCTTATAAGTTTGTATCATTTCGATAAGTCATTTATATGTTTGGTCATCCGTAAAACAATCTTTCAATTTTGTACACATTTTTCTAATTAATTATATTTGATCATCCTTTGAAAATCATATAAATTTTGAAAGCAGCAAACAAAGCAAAATCTTGTATAACAAAACAACTATAATTCCAGACTATTGAGAATATTTACCAGTTAAACATCAATATTATATGTCGTAAACTAGATATCTGAATTAGAGAGAAGAGTATTAAAGGATTTTACCCGAGGAAAAAATGGATAGATGCTGCAAGCTGGAGTCCTTATAATGATTTTGGAGTGCCAATAATGCTACAGATTTTGTAAATTTGATCTGCTTCACTGAGGAACAGAGAACATAGTTAAAAAAATGTCCGTGCTTAAGAAATTATTTGAAAGAACATACCAGCAAAGAATTAAAAAAACTTAAATTCTGCGCTCCTTGTTACCATAAAAATCATTCTTATTTGTTAAATGCAGTCGAAAAATTAGTGCCATATCTACACAGACAACGAGCTCCACATCTGTGGGTGGAAATTAAGAAATTAAAAAGGTTGACATGAGAGACTTTTTGCTTTGCTTCCTTTCGCGTAAGATAAGAGGTGCATTTCTTCCTTGCAATAAAAAATACTTTCAATTTTTATGTTCGACCTGTGTATTGGCATGTTGTACAACCAAGAATTTTAATATTGCACCATATATACTTATACATACATGATGCGGCGAACTTTAAGAAAATCTAATTAAATAAATCTAAAAAGGCATGACAAAGTCTACCAGGGTGCAGCCGTCCCACGGTGAATGATCGATCTGCTTTATTCAGGTCATTGATCTGAATGTTCTGCACATATGCAGACATCGGTGTCTCAACAAACTTGAGATTCAATTCTATTTTAAAGTTTAATAACAAAGATGGAAGCTAAAAATACATTATAGGCTACCAAAATAAACAGGAAGTGCTCAGGATCAATCACCTTAAAAGAACATGATCCTACACCAAAATAAACAGGAAATATTCTGTGCTACAACACCTACCAAATTTCGATCATATCTATCAATATAAAACAAAAGAGATTACCTATTACTCTCCTCCCTGATCAACCTTCACCAGCTGCGTCGGTACAAAGAATCCTCATCGGCAAGCATGGACGAGAGGTGCGCCGCCAAATCCCTCTACCATCAACGCCGCGCCCTCGAATTCGTCCGTCAGCGCCGCGCACCTAGGCCTTCCTCTCGGCCAGGTTACCGACAGCTGCCGCTGCGGCATAATGCGACAGGGGGGACTGCGGCAGCGCAGAGGAGCGGGCGCGTCTGGACCAGGGTGGGCGGGGTTCAGCGCGGGCTCCGGCGTGCAGGCGCCGAGCAGGCCGGGAGGAGGAAGGCCGCGCTGGCACCGGCGTGCAGGCGCCGCGCCGGCGAGGCGGACGACGGCCGCAAGTGCTCCGGCGTGCGGGCGCCGCACACGCGAGGCGGGAGACGGCGGCGCGGGCTCTGGAGTGCAGGGGCCGCGGTGGCGAGGCGGGAGACGGCCGCGCGGGCTCCGGCGTGCAGGGGCCGCGGTGGCGAGGCGGGAGACGTGTGCGGCGACGGGACGCGGGCTCGATGATTGGGTCGGCGGGGTTGAGGGAAAGGGAGGAAGAGGAGGACGGCCGGGCGGGCGGGCGGGCGGACGGGCTCAGCAGTGGCGGCGCGGAGGACGGCCGGGCGGCTAGAGGATTTGGGCAGGATGGGGAGGGAATAGGATATAGACAGTGAGAGGGGCTTTTTTTGTCCCTTCGGGGACATCCGATAAAATTGGAACGATACAGAGAGGGGCTTTTTTTTTTTGAAGAGATTGTCACATGTATACTTATCATTTATTTCAGCTATTTCTATTTTCTAACTCTGCTATATGTTTTTTAGATCACGTAAACACATGGAGACAATAAATCCTGACCGGATGATGTTTGACGGAAACAAAAGCTCACCGAATTTGACACATTCAAAAGAGGTGCAATGAAAAATTGTGTTTAAATGCATTTTTCATATTTCGGTATGTACAGTTTTTATTTGATAATATGTTTCACCTTTGTAGATCATTGCCGGGACAAAACAGATATTATCGATACTCCAAAAGAGCACACCGCCATAGGGACGGATGCAATGTTGGTAGAAGAGATAGAAAACTCATCAACTATTAAACAACCGAATAAGGTGATTGTCTTTATTTTCTACGCATGTTTCCATATGCCAATGTTTTAAGTTCAATTTTGTTCCATAAATTTTGCACATAAAAATGTTCCATTTTCGCATGTCATGAACAATATACATATGGATGTCATCAGTGTTCCAGAACAAGGTGCCATCGAAGAGCCAAACACGATGTTTTTGGAAGAGACTTCACAGGCTTATACACAGTCAAAAGAGATGCATTCACGGTATAATAAGCCCAAGAAAGCAAACACACATGTTATACCTGAAGGTACTTAGTTTCGCTCGGTTGTCCTCATTTTCTTTATGCTTGATTATTTTTACCGAACTTATATATCATGGCAGACTACGTCTGCACCAGTGAAGATTTTGCTATTATTGAATCAATCATGTCCGCGCCTAAAGATACTAAGTTCGTCGACATCGGTGATTCTTTATTATCTAATGATGACTTGAGATGTCTTACACGTGATGATGCATTCTTGCCGGGTGACGTAAGTCAACAACATAGAGACCACTACTTACACATTATCTAAAAATTGTCTTGAACTTAAATATCTTTTATGTGTCCGATTATAGGTTATAAATGCATATATTTATTGTATAAGCTCATGCGATCGGGTGGAAAGGTATATCTCGATACCACATTCGCAGCTGCCGTACTGAAGAAATCAGAACATCACCGTGCCATGAAACGGGTGCATCTTTATCTAAAGCATGACATGGTAAGAATTATGTGATCTCCCTATGGATCTCATTCATGTGTTTTGAATATGTGTGTTTCTTAGTCTTATACATTATTTACTTCAGGTCTTATTTCCTATAAATATAAGTAAGACGCACTGGTATTTACTGGTCGTAAATGCAAAAAAGCGTGTGATACAAATATTGGACTCCCTTGGTGATTCAATGGGGCGGAGTGACATCAGTGTTATGGTAAATAACTATTGATTTTGATTCTCTTTTTACATTATGTTTGCCTCAATATCTAATACCTTTTGTCTCATATAAAAGTTGCAGGGACTTGAGAAGCATTTGAAAATCGCATCCCAAATGAAAGATTTTGACAAAGGTGATAGGTGGATGGATCTCGATGTCACAACATGGCCAGTAGTAGAACAGTTTCAACAACGTATGCAAACTGATGGGTATGTTGGCCTCTTTTTTTTAGATGGATGGGTTTATACGTGTACCAATAGCGCATTCGTACAATTAATTTTATACATGTTCAAATGTTATTTACGTTGATTTTTCTATATGAATTACTGAATTGGTGCCTAATAATCTTGTAGCGCATCGTGCGGGTTATTCATGCTTAATTATATGGAATATTGGACAGGTGATGTGTTGTCTGATCAGTTCACTCAGGTGTGTTATTATTTTTGAGGATAACATTAGTAGCCGCTTCCATTTTCAATAGTTGTCTTAAGGAGATGTTTTTAAATATTATATTTTGCAGAAGGATATGAAAGAATTTCGCCGAAAATTAATCGTTGTACTGGTGGAGTTCGAATTGAATAAGATAAAAGGAAAGCCAATATACTATAAACCTACCAATGAAAAAAATGTGTCTACTTCTAATTGTGTGATTGTGGAGGTTCCGAAACAACTATACTTGAGTGATAAAGTCCAGATCATACCCACAAACCCACGCAAGTTAGTTGACGAGCTTTTGCAACACATCATGTCGATTCAAGACCCCAAATTATTGGAGTAAGTAGTATGTTAAAAAAATACGATAATATGCATTGCTATGGTTTTATCATTTTTAACATTTTCCTCATAGGCAGGAATGGGTGCGAAGCTCCAAACCGTATCCAATAGGCTTGAGTCTTAAGAAAATCCAGGACATACTTAGGATGGACCAACATATGGACAATGACTGCTTCAACTTAGGAATTCGTATAGTGGCATGCGACGAGATCCTACAGATAGCAGAGACCGATGTGCACTACATGGATCTACGCTTTTGTGTAAGTTACTACAATCTGGCATTTTCATTGTTGTCACTATGTTTCTAAATAGATTTTTTTCTCAGATGGCAATGGTGGATTCCACACGAGGTAAAAAATACCGAGTAAAGCCAAATGTACAGTCCCTAGCAACATTGTTCAATAGTTGGCCTGGGATAGACTACAAAATCGCATCACGCAACTTGGTAAATGTGGTGACCCTGCATACCACTGCATGTTGTAGTATGCCAGTCGTTGATATAACATTCGCGAAGTACCATTCCGCAAATATTACATCCCTCAGAGTAGTACAACAGAACATAGCAGGGTCCATAACTCATTCACATATTATTACAATCATCATACACAAGTCGTCTCGGAGCTCCTCTTGGGTTCTGAGAGGATAACTCCTGGGTTCGAGGCGAACCCAACTTAACTTACAATACCATTGTCTCATTAAACTAAACATTTATTTAAACGAGCAGCTAAATAGTAAGAGTTCGCGCTGCTCGGCTACTACTACTCCTCCTGATATCCTTAGGCTTGATCTCCTCCGGAAGCCTCTCCGGATCCATAGACTATGATGTAGTCTACGCCTTCCACTCCTCCTGAGAGGTCTGGTTCCTCGTAGCCGATGATCTCGGCTCCATCATGGTTGTCGTTGTCCTCCTCTAGATGGTGCAGACAATCTAAGCATGGGGTTTAAGAGAGGTATGAGTACGAGCGTACTCAACAAGTTCATTATAGATAAGAGGTGTTTAATGCACTAGCTACGATATTAGACTAGAAAGTCTAATACCAATGCAAGTTTTGATAAACATTTCTTCAATAGATTGCTTTTATTTCAAAGAGCTATGTCCGTCAGCCTTCACCGGTTTACTAGAACTTCATGGAGCTCCTTTCCGGCCGCGTTCGCAGTTCCTCAATCCCGGAACGAGGGAGTGACGAGTCACGATTCTTACGCTCTGCAGAGGTGTGTTGCTTTACCCATAAGAGATCTTAACCTTGGTGCCAACCGGGCAGCTTTCCCGTCCACACTTCCTTAGGTGTGAGGCCCGGTATAAGGTCTAGCCAATCATGTTCCTCCGCTACCTCGAACACCCACCCTTTGTTGCATACCCCGACCCACGGGTCCTCGTCGGTCCTCTTATACCACTTAAGGATGGACCCCGACCACGACAACGGTTTGGGACTCGTTAACCAAACTCCTTCGCCGGTAGCTGCAACCCATCATAGACCGCAATACCGTGGGGACTTAAGGCTTCCCCAGCCCACCGCTTGCACTTCGAGCGACAAGTGTCTACGGACTATGCCGTGGGGACTTAAGGCTTCCCCAGCCTACAGCCTTGCCCCGACGGATACAAGTGTCTACGGTAAAGCGCATCCGTTGATGAACGAGAGGTGGAAACACTTTTGACTACTCCGTCCCACTCCGGATCTTATGGTTAACACGGATATTACGGCACAAGAATCACTCGGCGACATTTGTTGTTTAATCCTAGATGGATATAAGCCCGTGCAATGGAACCTCCACCATATCCACACAATCCATGGTTCCATTGCCCACCACATAGTCATATTCATAGTTATGAAAGTAGTGGTTTTGATTTTTGTGCAATAGTGATAACCATAATACTTTGCAAGTAATTTGATAAAAATACTCAAATGACATGAGCAAGTGATGAACTTGCCTGAACACTGCAAAGTGCTGCAGTTGGAAGGTATGGACTGACCCTTGTCCTCTTGTTCTGAAAAATAGCATCATTGTCCGATAAGGGCAATGGTTAAAGAAGCAATTATGCATGATTCCATTTTTAGGGTTTGTTCCCCCCTTCCGATGTCGTTAATATTTCATGTAAGAGGTTAATACTAAGAATGATTTGGGGATACTTGATTTAGGGTAAAATGCAACCTTGAAATGTTGTCAAGGTGTTTTTGAAGTCCAAATGCATTAATGGACTTATTTTCATTATTGAAAATAATATGTGTGATTTAAATTATTATTTAAATCATCAAATTAAGATTCATTCTTAATTGTCTTCAAAAATTCTCTTTGACATTTTATTTAATTAGAGAATTTTATGCTGATCTATTTTCATATTTTTAATTATTTTTTTAGAGCTATTCAACATTTCTTACAAAATTTCAAAGTTTCTGTATTTCTTGGAATTAGGAAATGACCTAAATGCCCTTGGGCCCCACCTGTCAGGGTGGCCCAACGGGTTAGGTCGCACCCGAGCCACCCTTTGGGCTCGGTCGGCCCATTTGTTCTCTCCCCTCTCCTCGCGCAGAAACCCTAATTCCCCTCTTTCTCTCGCGACACCGTGGTCGCCTCGCCGTCGCCGGATTATTCCGACCGCCACCGGCCGTCCCCGCCGGCGAAATCGGACGCAGTCGAACGGCCGCACGACGGCGCATCGATTGGTCCGCGCCGATCTGCGTTTCGCCGCTTCCTCGTCGCGCCCCCTTCGCCTCTGCTCGTCTTCCGTGGAGTTCCGCGGCGATTCGTCGCCGCCGACGTCCCTGGCGTCACGGCGCTGCCGTGGGTTCGCCCCTGTGGCCGCGAACTGCCGTGGCACCACCATGGCCCGGCTTGGCCAGGCGCCGCCGTGCTCCGGCGCGTGCCGCCGTAGCCGCCATGGCCGAGCTCTGCTCTTCCTTTCCCTGGTGAGTACCCGTAGCTTCCTTCTCTCCCTCTCTCGCTCTGCTTCCTTTTCTCCTCATCTACGTTGTCTTGCTCAGCTATCGGCTGCATCTCCATGTTGAGATGCTTGCCGTGACCATCGTGCTCGCTCGTTGTGTTGTTCTTGCTCAATTGCTCACCGTGGCGATTCATGGATTAGTGCTTATGAGCATGCTTGTGGTGCCCTGTGTAATTTAGTAGCTCTCGCTGTTGCTCGATGCTCTGCTGTGCTTAGCTTACTGCTGTGCTTAGCTTACTGTTGTGTTTAATCTTATCCCTGGCTTGATTGTGGTGGTAATTCTTGTATATTAACAAGTGCCAGTGCCTCTGAGCTAGTCAGAACTAACACCAGAAAATTGCTCTCTCATGACAAGATTAAGTAAAGCAGGTTTAATTTCAAAGAATTCTGCTGTAGTAGCAGGTGGAGCAATAGGTGTGCATAGGAAATCATTATTATTTGTGCTAGTGAAGTCACACAACTTAGTATTTTCAGGGGTAGCCATTTTAGCGAGTAGTAAATAAAGCAAACTAGATAAAGTAAATGCAAGTAAACTAATTTTTTTGTGTTTTTGATATAGCAAACAAGACAAGTAAATAAAGTAAAACTAGCAACTAATTTTTTTGTGTTTTGATATAATGCAGCAAACAAATTAGTAAATAAAATAAAGCAAGACAAAAACAAAGTAAAGAGATTGAGAAGTGGAGACTCCCCTTGCAGGCGTGTCTTGATCTCCCCGGCAACGGCGCCAGAAAATATGCTTGATGGCGTGTATTTCACACGTTCGTTGGGTAACCCCAAGAGGAAGGTATGATGCGCACAGCAGCAAGTTTTCCCTCAGAAAGAAACCAAGGTTTATCGAACCAGGAGGAGCCAAGAAGCACGTTGAAGGTTGATGGCGGCGGGATGTAGTGCGGCGCAACACCGGGATTCCGGCGCCAACGTGGAACCCGCACAACACAACCAAAGTACTTTGCCCCAACGAAACAGTGAGGTTGTCAATCTCACCGGCTTGCTGTAACAAAGGATTAACCGAATTGTGTGGAAGATGATTGTTTGCAGAGAAAACGAGTAAAAACAAGTATTGCAGACAGATTTGTATTCCGAGTATTAAAGAATGGACCGGGGTCCACAGTTCACTAGAGGTGTCTCTCCCATAAGATAAAAGCATGTTGGGTGAACAAATTACAGTCGGGCAATTGACAAATAGAGAGGGCATAACAATGCACATACATGTCATGATAAGTACGGTGAGATTTAATTGGGCATTACGACAAAGTACATAGACCGCCATCCAACCGCATCTATGCCTAAAAAGTCCACCTTCGAGGTTATCGTCCGAACCCCCTCCAGTATTAAGTTGCTAACAACGAGACAATTGCATTAAGTATGGTGCGTAATGTAATCAATAACTACATCCTCGGACATAGCATCAATGTTTTATCCCTAGTGGCAACAGACACAACACAACCTTAGAACTTTCTATCATCTGTCCCAGTGTCAATGCGAGCATGAACCCACTATCGAGCATAAATACTCCCTCTTGGAGTTACTAGCATCAACTTGGCCGAGCCTCTACTAATAACGGAGAGCATGCAAGATCATAAACAACACATATGCAATAACTTGATAATTAACATAACATGGTATTCTCTATCCATCGGATCCCGACAAACACAACATAGAGTATTACGGATAGATGATCTTGATCATGTTAGGCAGCTCACAAGATCCAACAATGAAGCACAATGAGGAGAAGACAACCATCTAGCTACTGCTATGGACCCATAGTCCAGGGGTGAACTACTCACTCATCACTCCGGAGGCGACCATGGCGGCGTAGAGTCCTCCGGGAGATGAATCCCCTTTCCGGCAGGGTGCCGGAGGCGATCTCCTGAATCCCCGAGATGGGATTGGCGGCGGCGGCGTCTCGGTAAGGTTTTCCGTATCGTGGTTTTTCGCCATCGGGGGTTTCGCGACGGAGGCTTTAAGTAGGCGGAAGGGCAGAGTCGGGGGCGACGAGGGCCCACACCACGGGCGGCGCGGCCCCCCTTGGCCGCGCCGCCATGTGGTTTGGCCACCTCGTGGCCCCACTTCGTATGCTCTTCGGTCTTCCGGAAGGTTCGTGGCGAAATAGGCCCCCGGGTCTTGATTTCGTCCAATTCCAAGAATATTTCGTTACTAGGATTTCTGAAACCAAAAACAGCAGAAAACAGGAACTGGCACTTCGGCATCTTGTTAATAGGTTAGTTCCAGAAAATGCACGAATATGACATAAAGTGTGCATAAAACATGTAGGTATCATCAATAATAAGGCATAGAACATAAGAAATTATCGATACGTCGGAGACGTATCAGACCTCATGATATAAAAGAGGGTGATACTCTAAGGTAGAACAGAACAGAAGCTAACGAGGCATCTTAATCTGCGGATTACAATACTTTGACCAAGTCCAGGAAATGGACGAGGTACTGGAGTTTGTTTCTCCTGACATCTCGAAGTGAAATGTCTTGAAGAACCACAAGAGTAACATACATTGGAAAACACCAATGCACATTTAGAACTTGTCTGTTAACTATCAGACAAAGGTTTGGAAAGCGACTAAAGAGGAGGAACATGATGAGGATTAGAAATCCTGAGATGCAAATGCACCAGATAACACTTTAGTAAAACTCATGCCAAAAGGGAGGTGTGGCAGGGTCACGGACATAGATGCGAGACTCACAAAGAGCACTCTTGTCGTGATCCATTTGGTTCAATGAGAGAACCTATGCGATAGCTAGTGGAAGGGAAAGTCCTTTGTTGCCGCAATTCAATCACGACAAGTAACCACAAGCTTGAAGGATAGCTTCATTTGAATTTAGCCAGCCCTATGTAATGTTTGAACATTAACACCAGTGTTTAATGGAATGGATATTGGGTTAAAGGTCAGCTTCATGTACTAAGATTCGTAAAATAGAATCCAAGCACAATCGGGGACCTTAGGTTCAAGTCCAAGGGTTAGAACCCGAGAAAGGCGTAACTACTAGATGAGTGACACAAAGGACACTACGAGGTAGTAATCACGGTGTAGCTTCCAGAAGCATTGCATAGCTTCCGAAGTACCCAAGAAAATAAAAAAAAAGGAGGCATACAAGGCAAAAGGAAACCTCGAAGCCTAGAACAGAAGGATGTGGAACCCACAAAATAGAGGGATCACGATGGAAAGAAATCTCTCTATTAGAACAAAACAAGGAGGATGCATAGAACACACTCGACTCTAGAGAACTCGCACTAGGTCAAGCTTGGTTTAGAAACGACATGCCCTTGAGGCACCTAAGTTTGAAATACTAGAAGAGATAGAAAAACTTTCAAAGCAACACAAGGTAAGGCACCTTAGAATTAGAGCGATACCAGATAAGGAGTAAAAAGAAGCCTAATCAGATTTTCGCAAATACTTTTAGGTTTCAATAGTTTTCACAAACACTAGACTCAACATCGACCAATAACAAGGGTTTTCCTACAGGCAGTCCTGCTCTGATACCAAAACCTGTGGCACCCCCGGGATCAGGGTTAGAAAAATATCAGATCTTCGTCTGACATAAGCCTAACCTAGAGCTCGAGAGACTACAGTGAGAGAATCGGTAACACAACAGTGACTCTACGACTCAAGAAGTAATACAAGCTCATAACTGAGCGAAGAACCAAAGAATTACAAGCAGAGGTCACTGACCTGACATACATCAATCAACGGGAGCGAAGTTATGCTATTAGACATAGCAAGATAGCAAAGGCCTAAGAGGCCAGGAGCATAACAACAACGTCCCAGCCCATAGATTCCAGGCTGCCACCTGGGAACCCCAAGCTACTCGTCGATGTCGACTAGAAACCACCATCTGTTGGAGCAACTTCGTCTGAAACAAAAGCATGCAAAGCTGAGTACAGGGACTCAGCAAGACTTAGTACAACCTTTTAGCAAAGCGGGTATGCGGGCTTTCTGGTAGATCTTCTTTTGCGTAAAGCCAGTTTTCCTTTGTAAGAGAAGAGAGAAGAGAAGCTCGACTACTCAGAACCTTTGAAAGGGGATAAGAGAGCGAACTCTCTATCTCTATTGATCATCATATTGTATCCACCAATCTTCATCAGCTCGAACCACTATCCTCGGATCACCCCCTCAACACCCGGAGAAGGTGTCCGTAAACACACATTGTTTGCCAAGTTTTACGATTAGGTTAAAGTTCTCTATGATCTCCACGTCCGTTCCCAAGTCGTCCGTAACCGTGGACACGGCTTTTCGAAAAGATTTAACCCTGCAGGGGTGTACAACTTTACCCACACGTACCAGCCGACTCTTAATGCCAGATCATAAGCTCTCTTCCTTGGAAAGCCGGCAGAGGGTGGCTGACCACGACCTTTACCTTGCTTGTCGCCGAGACCATGAGTCACGCGCTAAGGATTGTTCCGCCGTAACGGGTCAAGTCCCGAAGTCGGTCCTTAACGATGTGAGGCGAGGTGGGTTTCCCCGGAGGCCGCAACCCCCGGCCACCACGGCCACGCTTACCTACCTGTTATGTACCTTTTCCCCCAAAGCGAGAATGCAATGCATATGTCCGAGATAACGCGCAAACTATGTGACTCATGGAATCTACTAGGCAAGTTAGTGAGTCGAGAGGGTACCATAATTGGGCCTCGCGTGGTTGTACGCTCGGTCTTGGTTCAAGAGGCGAGAACTCGGTTCCTAGGGTCGGCAGAAACGAAACAACCCACCACATCCCAATGTGGCCTCTCGTCTGAGCCTTTAATCATGTTTAACAACATCTCTACACTTACCACGTCAACCTGCCATGCTAGATTCATTCATTGTATGGCTCCAGTCCGAAGACCGGAGTAGTAGCGTAACAAACTAAGCATGGCTAAGCATAAAGAGATAAAGGCTCTATCGACGCACACGTGCCCAACCTAGTTATGCTAGGAGCAGTGGATCAGGTATTTGAGGCTACAAGGGTGGAACATGCAATAGATAGGATAACTCTACCTATCGATAAAAGACGAGTTGAATCGTATGCGATATGTAGGAACCGAGTAAAAGCAGTTCGAAATCATATATGAACCAGGCTAGGGCTTGCCTTTGTCCCTGACAAATAAATATGGAATCTTCAAAGATCTTGTGATTGACTTGTTCGTCGGAGCATAGTTGCAAAGACTCGTCAGTGTTGTTGATCATCGATGTTGTTGATCTTCGTCGTCTCAGACTCGTGCTCTATCGGTCGCGAAGAAGCAAATACTAGAAATAGAGAAATAACATTCAATACATGGCATCGATGCAATGCGCATACAAGGATGATGATATGACATGTTAATAGGTATTGAAATCATCCCTACACATGAAAGGCAATTTAAATGGGTTTGGAATGCCCTAGGGTTAGCATTTCCATAAACCACATAAATAAAAAAAAAGGTTCATATTATTCTTCTATTAAGGACAAGGATTAAAGTTGTTTAACAATGCATGCTTTTGATATCAAAGTGTAGATCTCATTTTTCTGAAGATTTTGATATATTATACATATTTTTCTGAAATAAAATGAATAAGTTATTGATTTTACAAGTTTTATTCATTTTCTGCAATTTCTGGAAAATAAGAAAATGAGTTACTGCGTCACGCTGACGTCATGGTGACGTCAGCGCGAACATCTGCGGCCATGTCGAGCACGGCCTCGACGATGCCGGCCTCGAGGGGTCTCGCGCGTGGGTGCGTTCGACGCGCACGACCGAGGGGAACCCAACGGTGGTGGCGCCGCCACTTATTGGACGCCGGAGCGTGGCCGGCGGCGAGCATCTGCGGCGGCGCGGCCCGGTTGTATGTGGAGGCGGCGTTACAGGGGGAAAGAGGAGGGGATGCGGGCACGAGGAGAATGAGGACCTCACCCTGAGTGCGTTGCGGTGGTCGCCGACGCTTGGGGTGGCCGGAGACGGTGTGAATCGACGACGGCGACCGGCAGCACCTTCGGGTAGGGTTAGGGTTTCTCGCGGAAAGGCGCAGGAGAGGGGGAACTGTGGGGGTCTAGGGTTTGGAGGGGCGGCGGAGCGATTTATGTAGTCGCCGGTGGGCGGCGGCGACGATCCTGGCCGCCGGCGCCATCGGGCGGCCGCAGCGCTGCCAGGCAGCTGCTTGGAGCCGCGGGGAAGACGGCGATTTTGCAGAAAACCCCCTGGGGTTTCTGCTGGGCTGGTTTGTTGCTGCTGGGCCAAGGTGGGCTGATGTCTGGGCTGCGCATGAGAGGTAAGAGAGGGAAGGAGATGGGCTGTTGGCCCAGGGAAGAGAGAGAGAGAGGGTTTCTCCTTCTATTTATTTTTCTGGATTTAAATTCCTATTTTCCATTTCAAATTTCAAACCCTGGTTTTGAATAGAATTTGACAAACTATTTTTCGAGAGAAATTTCAAAGCACCCATGTCTCTTCAACATAGCATAAATGCCATGTGAGTTTATCTTGATTATTGAAAGATTTCGAGGGCATTTCAAAAGAGAGAGAAATGGCACACCTTAGGGTTTCCATTTTAATTTATTTGGAAAATTTTCCTAATGCATTTTATATGATGCTCATGATGCACAAACAACTCCTAATTAGGGTTTAGAAAAACAGGGGTGTTACAAGAACAATGATTGCAGTAGATTGTATTCAGATGTAAAATAATGGACCGGGGTCCACAATTCACTAGTGGTGTCTCTCCAATAAGAAATAGCATGTTGGGTGAACAAATTACAGTTGGGCAATTGACAAATAGAGAGGGCATAACAATGCACATACATATCATGATGACTAATATGAGATTTACTTAGGGAATTACGACAAAGTACATAGACCGCTATCCAGCATGCATCTATGCCTAAAAAGTCCACCTTCGGGTTAGCATCCGCACCCCTTCCAGTATTAAGTTGCAAACAACAGACAATTGCATTAAGTATGGTGCGTAATGTAATCAACACAAATATCCTTAGACAAAGCATTGATGTTTTATCCCTAGTGGCAATAGCATATCCACAACCTTAGAACTTTCATCGTCACTGTCCCGAGATTCAATGGAGGCATGAACGCACTATCGAGCATAAATACTCCCTCTTGGAGTCACAAGTATCAACTTGGCCAGAGCCTCTACTAGCAACGGAGAGCATGCAAGATCATAAACAACACATATATGATAGATCAATAATCAACTTGATATAGTATTCCATATTCATCGGATCCCAACAAACACAACATGTAGCATTACAAATAGATGATCTTGATCATGATAGGCAGCTCACAAGATCTAACATGATAGCACAATTAGGAGAAGACAACCATCTAGCTACTGCTATGGACCCATAGTCCAAGGATGAACTACTCACACATCAGTCCGGAGGCGATCATGGTGATGTAGAGTCCTCCGGGTGATTATTCCCCTCTCCGGCAGGGTGCCGGAGGCGATCTCCTGAATCCCCCGAGATGGGATTGGCGGCGGCGGCGTCTCTGGAACTTTTTCCGTATCGTGGCTCTCGGTAATAGGGTTTTCACGACGGAGAGTTTAAGTAGGCGGTAGGGCAGAGTCGGAGGAGGCACGGGGGCCCCACACCATAGGCCGGCGCGGGCCCCTCCTTGGCCGCGCCGCCCTATGGTCTGGGCGGCTCGTGGCCCCACTTCGTATCCTCTTCGGTCTTCTGGAAGCTCCGTGGAAAAATAAGACCCTGGGCGTTCGTTTCGTCCAATTCCGAGAATATTTCCTGTGTAGGATTTCTGAAACCAAAAACAGCACAAAACGAGAACCGGCGCTTCGGCATCTCGTTAATAGGTTAGTGCCGGAAAATGCATATAAATGATATAAAGTGTATATAAAACATGTGAGTATTGTCATAAAACTAGCATGGAACATAAGAAATTATAGATACGTTTGAGACGTTTCAACGGGGATGAGAGGGAAATCCCTTTGCCGCAGGCCGATTTGTTTAGTGTTCGCAGGAGGCCGTGGTCGCGCTCCAAGGACGAGGTGGATGAGCAGCTGAGGATACTTGGTTTTCACCAGCAGCACGACTCCGAGGACGCCGAGCCCTCCGACGGGTACAATGTCACGTATCCTGGTGCGCCCTCCAGCATGTACCAAGGACAGGATCCTTCTTCATCATACTACGGAGGTTCCACCTCATGGGCACCATGGGATTGATCTCCACTTAGGCCAAAAGCCTAAACTTGGGGGAGGTATGCCGGCATCACTCATTCATTGCATATTACAATTGCCGGTCATTTGTATATACTTATTTCGCTACTTTTGGTTGTTTCTCTTTCGATTATTTTTATTTCAGTAGGTTCTTATTTTAGTTTTTTAAGGTTGTTACTACTGTAGTAACCTTTAATTTTACCTTTTTATTTCATTTGTGTGCCGATGGTTGCCTCTAATATGAGGAAGATGATATTTGGGGAAGTGCTGTCTAAAAAACAGATTATGGACTGATACTAAATAAATTCCTAAAAATAGCCAGAACGTTATTTTGAGCAGCCAATTTTTGTGCATGTTACCCAGGTTATTATCTAACTTTCATTAGTTGAGCACTTTTCGAGTTGAATAGCATAAGATTTTCGAAAAAAATGATTACTGCACTGCTGTCAAAGTTTGCAGATTTCTGCCGCTTTGCTTTTATGTGACTCTTTTAGTTTTCATTATCTTGTTTTTGCTTTGTTTATTTTCTAAAACACAAAAGGTCCAAAAATATTTCTATTTTTTTCTCTTTATCATTTGTTTATTTGGTTTCTTGTTTGTCCTATTTTTCTTTATTTACTATCGTTGGTTTGCTATGAGAAAATCCAAAAAGATTTTACTTTCGTTCTTGTTTCCAATTCGAAAACACCAAATTTTTTTGTTGTTCTTCTTCGGTTTTGTAAAGTTTATCATGGAGTTCAGCAGTCTCCGGTGGTTGGAGCTTGGTTTTCATTTTATATTATTCAAGCCACACAAGTGAAAGGCAATAATGACGATCTACGACAACTCGACTGTGGTGAGAGGCTGGTATGAACTCTATTTGTTTTCATTTTTGTACATATACTCATCCATGTGAGCATGCTTAGTTGGTTCATGTGAGGTATATGTCATTTAATGAAAGTCTAGTAGTTCATGATCTCTCATGTTTAGCTCCAATTATTAATAATGAGTAGCATGTCATAAATATTTGCTTGCATTGTTTTATTCATAAATAGGTATGACATTGTGGTATCCTCCTCTGAAAAATCCATTTGAATTGACTTGGCACATGCTCAGGCATGCATATGACTGAAAAACAAAAGTCAATTAAGCCTCGATGATTTACTTTGCTTCAGATTTCTTGTATCACTTTTATGCCTCCGTTGATGTTGTTTTGTCGCAAGCATGATTATGACGGTTATTGCTCTCTTGATTGTCGCTTCCTAGTCTATTGCTAGCCTTGACTTATACTGAGCGGGAATGCTGCTCGTGCTTCCAAACCCCAGAAAACCAAGTTATTCCAAACTGTCCACCATAAATACCTATGCATGGCATTTCAAACCATTCCAAGTAAATTTTCATGTGCTACCTTTAAAACCTTCAAAGTACTTCTTAATTTGTGTCAATGTTTTATAGCTCATGAGGAAGTATGTGGTGTTTTATCTTTCAACCTTGTCATTTACTCCTGACAGACTTTCACCAATGAACTAGTGGCGCATCCGCTTATCCAATAATTTTGCAAAAGAGCTGGCAACGGGGTACCCAGCCCCAACTAATTAACTTTCATTAATAATTCTCTTCACATGTTTTGCCCTGATTTATCAGTAAGCAACTTAATTTGCAAATAGACACTCCTCCATGGTATGTGAATGTTGGAAGGCACCCGAGGATTCGGTTAGCCATGGCTTGTGTAAGCAAAGGTTCGGAGGAGTGTCATCCATAATGAAACTAAAATACATGTGTAAACAAAAGAGAAGAGGGATGATCTACCTTGCTGGTAGAGATAACGTCCTTCATGGGAGCCGCTCTTTGAAAGTCTGGTTGACAAGGTAGCTAGAGTGCCCACTACCATTCGTTGACAACAACAAACACCTCTCGAAATAATTTTACTTCTGTTTAAAAAATGAAAAGCTCTTGCACATGTTAATCCATGCTTCCCTCTGCGAAAGGTCAATCTTTTACTTTTATGTTGAGTCACCATACTTTCTTTGAGCACCTTCTTGAGAGCATAATTGTCATTCTTAGTGTAATATGTTTGTCCCAGAATATGGTTAACTATGGTATAACTTTGATGCTTTTATCTTTGATAATCTTTACTTCTAGTCTTTCCATGAAATTCAGAGGTGCCTAGGCATTTATGTTTTCTTTGTACAAATACAGGCAAGCGAGATACCACTTTATCATATCTTTTTATGAGCATTGCAATCCTGCTGATAGATATGTTTCATGATGCTTATTATTAGTTTGGTGGTATCTTTTTCATGATTGACATAACTATTAGATGACTTTATTTGCATTTATCTTATCATGAATTGCCTAAGTACTCGTCCATGTAATGAGAATATTTACATCATATGAGCAAATGTGTTCGTGAAAGTTCTTTTATCGCACTCAGTTGTTAACTGAATTGCTTGAGGACAAGCAATAAGCTAAGCTTGGGGGAGTTGATACGTCCAAAACGTATCTACTTTCCCGAACACTTTTGCTATTGTTTTGCCTCTAATTTGTGTATTTTGGATACAACTAACACGGACTAACGTTATTTTCAGCAGAATTGCCCTGGTGTCTCATTTTTGTGCGGAAAATCAACTTTCAGGAAAATCCCCGGAAATAATTGCAATGGGCCTATTTTCACAGAAGACCTACAGAGCCAGAAGACGAGACGGAGGGGGGCCACGAGGTGCGCACACCACACGGCGCGGTGGGCCCCTGGGCCGCGCCGCCATATGGTGACGCCGCCTCGGCCAGCCCCCGACGCTCCCCTATGGACTACTTAAAGACCTTGACCTAAAAACGCACGGGGGTTCGACCAATTTGCCAGAAGACATCCAGAACTCCGCCGCCATCGAAAACTCTACTTTCGGGATCAGAAACTCCGTTCTGGCACCCTGCCGGGACGGGGAATTGGAGGAGATCATCGCCATCATCACCACCGACGCCTCTCCATCAACCATCCATGCTTCCCCCATCCATGCGTGAGTAAATCCCCGCTGTAGGCTGAGGGGGATGGTAGGGATTGGATGAGATTGTTCATGTAATAGCCATAAGATTGTTAGGGCATGGTGCCTAGTATCCGTTGTTGGTACTTTTATGATATTGTTGCAACTTGTTATGCTTAATGCTTGTCACTAGGGCCCGAGTGCCATGATTTCAGATCTGAACATGTTATTGATTCATGATGATATTCATTGTTTTATGATCTTACCTGCAAGTTGTATCCACATATTGCTGTCCGGAACCCGAGGCCCCAAAGTGACAGAAATTGGGACAACCGGAGGGGAAGGCTGTGATATGAGGATCACATGTGTTCACGGAGTGTTAATGCTTTGCTCCGGTACTCTATTAAAAGGAGTACCTTAATTACCAGTAGTTTCCCTAGAGGCCCGGCTGCCACCGGCTGGTAGGAGAATAGATGTTGTGCAAGTTTCTCATTGCGAGCACGTACGACTATATAGAGAACACATGCCTATAGTTATTTAGTACTTGGGTACTGTTTTATTATTATCTGCAAATGCCTTGTCTTAATTATTACACGAGTTATCTTATCCATGCAGCGCCCGTTCATCCATCCCTATGCCTACATTATTTTAATCCTGCTGTTTACTATAATCACTACTGCTGTCTTTATTACACTGCTGCTTATATTTCACTACTGCTACTGCTATAAAACTGTTGCTACTGATAAACTATTGCGAGCAAGTCTGTTTCCAGGTGCAGCTGAATTGACAACTCTGCTGTTAAGGCTTACAAATATTCTTTGACTCCCCTTGTGTCGAATCAATAAATTAGGTTTTACTTCCCTCGAAGACTATTGTGATCCCCTATACTTGTGGGTCATCAACCCTTCTTCTCTAGAAATCAAAAGCCCATTAAACCATGTACGCTCCTCATCCCTGACCTAATCTTCACGGTCACAAGCCACTAGCCGGCACCACGTTCCTTGCTTCTGCTTCTCCTCCTCATACCATTGAAGTTTTTCTTCTTCCACCACCTACCTAGGGTATGACCTCTCTTGCACCTCAACCACCTACCCTATTGAAGGCGACCTAGAGCTCCCATACGAGCTCCTCAAGGCGGTGGAGCTCTTGTATCCGAGGTCTGGTTGGCAATTGCGTGGCTGGTCAACAATGACAAGGAACTAGTTGGCGATGGTAGGGGTCAAGCGGGAGCTTTGCAAAACCTACTTTATTAGGGGCGGGTAGTGCCTGGACGAGCAATATGAGTTGAAAATTTAGCATCTTCGACCAAGTGTGTAGCAGTGAACCGGGAGCATACTGCATACCCAATAATCGAAGTGTCAGAGCGATTACCGGGCTAAACTATTAATACTACCGATTAGTAGTAATCTTTCTCTTGTTCCACCACCTACCCAGGGTATGAACCCTCTTGCACCTCAACCACCTACCTTATTGAAGGCAACCTCGAGCTCCAATACGAGCTCCTCACGGCGGTGGAGCTCCTGTATGCGAGGTTTGGTCGGCAACTACGTGGAACTGATCAACAACGGCAAGGAACTACTTGTTGGCGATGGCAGGAATCAAGCGAGAGCTTCACAAAACCTACTTGATTAGGGGCGGTTAGTGCCTGGACAGGCGATATGAGTTGAAAATTTTGCATCTTCGACCAAGTGTGTAGTAGTGAACCAGGAACATACCTAGTAATCGAATTGTCGGCGATTAGCCAGGCTAAATGATTAATACAACCAATTAGTAGTAATCGACACAAACATGCCCCAAGTAACGACTAATCAGCCTATTAATCGTTGATTCGACCAATTTTTTAAACAATGATGCAAATTGTAGGACTTGAATCTAGGTGGATTGGTTCCACCACAAAGGACCTAACCACTAGAGCCAAGCTCAGTTTGTGTGTGGCTAGTTCTCAGTCAACTAAGAATTAACTTAGCTCTTAACGTCAACAAATCTTAGTTGCAATTCATGAGTAACATGAATACCGAATCGGATCTAACGGCCCGTAGCATTTTTGTTAGTTGCATCCTAACTTGCAGCTGAAAAAAATTAGTTGCAACCCAATTTGCAACTGAAAATCCTTAGATGCAATTCAACTTACAACTCATATACAGAATCACGATGCAATCGGATGGTGTAGGACTTGACTGAACACTAACACTGAGAACAAGCAAAACCTTTATAAATAGAGGTCGACGATCGGTAAATCCAACGAGCTCTAGTAGGGACCACGAATTCCAGTGGTCGTCGGTGGAAGGTGGCAGTTGTTGGTGGGAGGGTAAATCCATCACGGTTGGCTAGGAGGAACTTGCACCTAGGGCAACCTAGGATATAGCCTAAAGCTTAGGACCAAAAAGACACTGACCATTCTTTGAAGTTTCGAAAAACAATGAAATTCATAGCTCAAAGCCTAAAAACATGGGCTTGCCCAGGGTATGGCCCAACTCTGGTCCACACCCCTCGCTCTTGGTGGGTAGAAGGAAGGGTGCCTCCCTATTCTATCTATATGTCTAGGGGGATTTTGAGTGTAGTAAGGCGGATAATCAAAACTGAACTCGAGCACA
Source organism: Lolium rigidum (assembly GCF_022539505.1). NCBI lineage: Eukaryota > Viridiplantae > Streptophyta > Magnoliopsida > Poales > Poaceae > Lolium > Lolium rigidum. Next base: position 163,804,263 of record NC_061511.1, on the reverse strand, counting down.
GCTGCTCCTGATATCTCAGCCGAACAGAATTTATGTGATGTGTGCCGGACCTTGTCTTTGCTCAGTAAATGTCAAGCACATGAGACCGCCCTGACACTGACACATTAATAACTGCACTAGCTCTGGTCTTTTTCAGTTTTAAGTAGCATACTAGTACAATAGTACAAGCAACGATTGGGGAATGAAGTGGAAAAAGGTATTAGCACCCAGAAACGCAGAAATAGTCATGCGAGAGTAGGTGTGCTCGTGTGCAGAAACGCTGCGTCCGTAGTAAGGTCTCTACTTTAGAAAGGTGGGAGGGGTAGGTTAGGGTGAGATTTGTCCATTTTCACTTACATGAGGGAACTTTGAGAAAATAAGTAAGTTTCTCTAATAATCCTAGTATGTTCAAGTTTCACTAATAATCTTATTCTATGCCTTCTTCCTACATTTCTCAGGTGAAAACTTTTAGTTGTTTTTGTGTTGGCATGGTTGCTACATGTACAAAACAAACCACCACGTTGTCGGTCAATCTATTTGAGTTTGTGTAGGATCAAATTGCCAAATTGAGTTAAGGGTCAAGTTTCTCCAACTGTAAAGTTTAGGGATGAAAATTTTGATCAAAAGTTGGGATATAAATAGAACATAAATATTATTTTTAAAATAAAACAAAATGTTTTACTCGAAAATTAATACAATTTTGTGAATGGTTGAAGGCTCTATTGAACGTGAAAATTAACCCCTTCAAAAATAACGTTCTTCCAAAATTTAACCAAATCTAATCATTTTGCTCAAAGCTAGCCTCACCAAACTTGACTACCGCAACACCATGACTCTTGGTGTTGGAAACAAGAACTTAAAGTTTTGTCGAAGGGAATGAAATTTGAAGATCAATGCTAAAATTGATGAAGTTGAGTTGCTAGATTTGAACCCTAAAGGGCATGGTGTGGACCCCCTTCACTTTGGCACTAAGATTTTTGCTGCTTTAGAGAAGAGAATTTGATTTGGTTAATTTCGGCAGAACGTTATTTGTATAAAAAAAGTCAATTTAGTCGAAAATCACCAGCCAAAGGTGTCCTGCCTAATTATGACACTCCAAGGCAATCTCACCGTAACGCTAATAATTCCACTCCAACTCTTTTGTTGGCATCTCAAAAAAAAAAAAAAAACTCTTTTGTTGGCAGCGTTGAAGTGTGCAATTTAAGACTTCCAAAAAAAAAAGTGTGCAACTTACCGGGGGCATAGCCGTAAACCATCTTGTCTCGAGGGTTCCCAGTTCTGCCCTCAAAGCGGCGCAGCAGGCTGGAGAGACCTGACCACCTTCGTCTTGTTCTTGTTCTCCGCGCCGCGCGGGGCAACCCATCACAACTCCGATCTCCTACGACGCCGCCCGCCACCGCCGCCGCCGACGAGGTTGGCGGACTAGACGCAATCCGTGGACGCCACCCCGAGCTGCCTAATCCAACCACAAAGGTTCCGCCTTTTACAAGTTTTTTCCCTTGTATTTCCGTTCGCACGTTATTTTTCCTTCTCCTGTCGCTGTTGTTTGATCCGTCGCGTCTCTGTTGGTGGCAGAACTAGGGTTGCGCTCCGTGCGCCTTCGGGGATCGCGATGGAGAACAGTGCCGTGGGCGAGAAGGGCCTGCCGGAGGCGGAGGATCGGGGGAGCCAGGGCGGAGTCGCCGAGGAGGAAGTCGCTGCGGACCCGGCGGCCGCCGCGAAGGTGGGTGGTAGCGGCGAGATCTTGGATGCCAAAGAAGGGGACGGGGCCGAGGGGGTTGTGCCGGCGCAGGAGGGCGGTGGCGGTGAGGCTGTGGAGGTCAGGCAAATGAACGCTGACGGCGAGGTGGCGGTGTCCGATGTGGACTCGAACGAGGCCAACATGGATCCATCGGCCGGCCAAGATCACCAGGCTGCCCAGAACGGCGCAGCGCCGGAGGACGGGCCACCGGCGGCGGCCGTGGAGTCTGATGAGGACGCCGATCTGTTTGTGGAGGTAGAGCAGCACGAGCCAGCTGGTTCAGATCATAGCGAGGAGTTTTTTGATAATGCGGAGACTTTGGTGACCGGAGAATCTGTCGCCATTGAGGGTGAGGTAATTGAGGATGGTATGCATACTGAGATTGGTGTTGAGGATGACGATGCCCATGATGAGCATCGGGAGCGCTTAGAGGAGGCAGCCATGTTGGAGGCAATCAGGCAGTGTGTGACAGATGCTGTTCTGGCTGAACATCTCCCAGATCATCCTGAGAGGGGCAGTGAAGATGTTCCTGGCTCTGATAGCAATCCTGAGCTCCCCACTAATTCTAGTGAACCGGAACATGTTAAAGAAGCTACCTTGGTTGATCAGAGCAAAGAGCAGCCAGAAGATGGCAAGGGAGATATTGCTGCCCGTGATACCAAGCTTGAGGTGCCTACACAATCTGGAGGTGAAGCTGATGTGGTGATCGAGGAATTGGATGACTCAAACTCCTCTGATGATGAGAATAAAGCTAGCTCTGCTCCTGCACAATCCTCTAGTGCCGCTGAAGGCCAGACCAATGCCCCCTCTTTGCTGGCTCGTCCTGCTGGCCTTGGATCATCGACTTCCCTGCTGCAACCTCCTGCCCGACCTGTTCAGCAGGTCCGTGCTAATGGTCCAGTCGCTGTGGACAGGGATGCTCGGCAGGATACTGAATCTGCTGGGGATGATGGAGATGAGAATGATGAAATCCGTGATAAGCTCCAGATGATCCGTGTTAAGTTTTTGCGTCTTGCAAACAGGTTTGGGCAAACGCCTCACAATATGGTGGTCTCACAGGTCCTTTACCGGCTCGGGCTGGCAGAACAGATTAGAAGAAATGGTCGTGGCGTTTTTAGCTATGACAGGGCACAGGATATGGCAGAACGTCTTGAAGCTGCTAATGAGCCCCTTGATTTGTCTTGCACTATCTTGGTTCTTGGTAAATCTGGGGTTGGTAAAAGTGCTACTATCAATTCGATTTTTGATGATGTCAAGCTAGACACTGATGCTTTTGAATCGAGCACTAGAAAAGTTCAAGAAGTAGTTGGTACGGTTGAGGGAATCAAAGTAAAAGTGATTGATACACCTGGCCTTTCAAGCTCATCTTCAGACCAGCACTACAATCAGAAGGTTCTCAATTCTGTGAAGAAACTTGTCAGCAAAAACCCTCCTGATATTGTTCTTTATTTTGACCGGCTGGATATGCAGAGTAGGGACTATGGTGATGTCCCTCTGCTGCAGTCCATCAGCAAAGTGTTTGGAGCCTCGGTCTGGTTCAATGCGATAGTCGTGTTAACTCATGCTGCATCTGCACCACCGGATGGGCCAAATGGAATTCCTCTTAGCTATGAGATGTTTGTCACCCAGAGGTCCCATGTAGTCCAGCAAGCAATAAGGCAAGCAGCTAGTGATGTTCGTCTCATGAATCCAGTCGCTCTGGTGGAAAATCACTCAGCTTGCAGGACAAATAGGGCAGGCCAGAGAGTGTTGCCAAATGGACAAGTCTGGAAGCCACAGCTGCTATTACTCTGCTTTGCTTCAAAGGTCTTAGCAGAGGCCAATTCGTTTCTGAAGTTGCAGGATAGTCCCGCTGGTAAACCTTCTAGTACGAGGATTCCTCCACTTCCTTTCCTCCTCTCTTCACTTCTTCAGTCCCGAGCCCCGCTGAAGTTGCCAGAGGAGCAGTATGGAGACGATGACGATATTGAAGATGATTTAGTAGATGGTTATGGTTCAGATGATGGCTCAGACTATGACGACTTGCCTCCCTTTAAGCGCCTCACGAAGGCTCAACTTTCAAAGCTCAACCATGCACAGAGGAAGGCATATCTTGAGGAGCTAGACTATAGAGAGAAGCTATTCTACAAAAAACAGCTGAAAGAGGAAAGTATGCGTCGTAAAATAATGAAGAAGATGGCAGTAGAGGCCAAGGATCGAGTAGATGATTTCAGTAACAACAATGTTGAGGATGATGGCAGTACTCCGACCAATGTTGCTGTGCCTATGCCTGACATGGTATTGCCCTCAACTTTTGATTCTGACTATCCTAGCCATCGCTATCGTTTTCTGGATACACCAAGTGAATGGCTTGTCAGGCCTGTCTTGGAGACGCAGGGCTGGGATCATGATGTTGGTTATGAAGGTCTGAATGTTGAAAGGCTATTTGCTGTCAAAGGTAAAGTCCCTTTATCTGTATCTGGCCAGCTGACAAAAGACAAGAAGGAGAGCTCCCTCCAAATGGAGGTTGCGAGTTCTATTAAGCATGGCGAGGGTAAAACTACTTCAGTCGGACTTGATATGCAGTCCGTTGGTAAGGACATGGCGTACACTGTTCGTGGTGAGTCGAGATTTAAGAACTTCAGGCGCAATAACACGGCTGCTGGGATATCTGCAACACTCCTGGGAGACTCTGTCTCAGCTGGTGTGAAGATTGAAGACAAACTGATAGTCAACAAGCAGCTGAGGCTTCTGGTAAGTGGCGGTGCTATGAGCGGGAGACGTGATGCAGCTTATGGTGGCCGTCTCGAAGCAATACTAAGAGACAAAGATTACCCAATAGGGCGCATGCTTTCTACTCTCGCGATTTCGGTCGTGGATTGGCATGGAGATCTGGCAGTTGGGTGCAACGCCCAGTCCCAGATTCCTGCTGGAAGATCTAGCAACTTGATTGGCAGTGTGAATCTGAGCAATAAGGGGACCGGGCAAGTCAGTATCCGCCTGAACAGCTCGGAACATCTACAGATCGCACTTCTCGCCCTGGTGCCTATATATAAGAACGTCAGGAAGTTACTGGATAGCTACTATGAATCTATCTAGTACAGTAGGAAGATAGACAGCCATAAGATCCTTAGGGTTAATCGAATCATAAAATGGAACTCTCCATATGTTTATTTATTTTTCTAATCTTTGTCAGCTTTGTAACAAAATTCTATTTTCCCGAGCTCTGCTCGGTGAGGTTAAATTTTGGGATGCATCCATGTCATATGTTTAAATGGCCATTAAGTTGGCACCCTGATGGTGTTGCATACTATCTCTGTTCCAAAAATAAGTGTTGCAACTTTATCTAAGTATGGATGTATCTAGACCCATTTTATGTAGATATATCCATATATAGATAAAGTTGTGACACTAATTACTAATTTTGGAACGGAGGGAGTACAATTTATTTTTTGTAGTTTCTGGTGTACAAATTGTGTTACCGCTGCATACTATTATACCCGCTTCTTCCTGATAGTATTAGTGTTCCTCCCAGCGCAATTTCAACGACAAACTGAGTGTTGTGAGTTTGTATAGCTGACGGCAGAATTATGATATGTTCAAAGAACTTGATATGATTTTTTTCTGAGGTAAGAACTTGTTATGAGTTTGTTTTACCAGACTCTGCATCTGAAGTTAAATCGTGATGAAGCCGGCGAGCACTTGCAGAAGACAACGCCTCCCTGGGCCCCACCGCGTTGACCGGTTGAACCCGGACCGTCCTGCCAGTTGAAGACTTCGTGCCAGGTTCGACGACGTCCAGTGTACAAAACTCACAACACTAGTCAATTTTGTTCCTTGTTATCCTCTGTTAGTTACTCCTAGCTAGTCAATTTTGTTCACCTGAAAAAATGCTATTGTCAATATTGTTAGCTATAGGACTAACGAACAGCCCAGGACTCCAGGAGATAACCTCGTTTTCGGTTCCGCGGCGCGCGCGCCGTATCGCGTACGCGCAGGGTTGATATGTATATGCTCCGCTGCTCTCGGAGTGGATTACCGGGCACGCACGCGCCATTCTGCCAGCATCGCCCATGGAGCCGGTGTGGGAGACGGCCAGCGAGCGGAGCGGCGTGGATTCTCTGTCCAGCGCCGGCGGCACGACGGCGACGGAGGCGCCCGAGGAGGATGCCGGCGGGGAGGAGGTTGTCAAGGTATTCGTGGCGGTGCCGGAGCAGCACAAGAACGGCAAGTCCACGCTCGCCTGGGCGCTCCGCCACCTCGCCGCACTGGCCTCCGACGGCAATGCCGGCGCCGTGGTGGTGGTGGTCGCGCATGTCCATGCGCCGGCGCAGATGATCCCAGTGAGTACGTACCGATCGCTTCTAACTTTCTCCCCGACTTTTGCAACGGCCTTGTGAGATTAATCCATGATTAGCGTACGTCAAGTCTGACTGAAATGCCCAACTTTTTTTCTTGTGTTTGTTTTGTTGATTAGATTTTCTGTTTGTGAATCGCGGTCAATTGCACTTGATCTTATCTCAAATATGCTCATCTAACCTCATTCAAAAAACTTGCCCATCTAACTACTTTGACAGTGGGAAGCAAGTTTCACGCGAGCAAGCTGAGACCAGAACAAGTGAGTGCCTACAGGCAGTACGAAAGGGGCAAGGTGAACAAGCATTTGGACGACTACATCCGCCAGTGCTCCAAAATGAAGGTGCGCACAACCAGTCATCTAAGCTTTCTTAATCACTGTGGTACATCCAGACTTAATGACAAATGAGTCATGCCTGAACATGGCAAGAGGCAACAGACTGAACTAGTGTCATTGTTCCTTTTCTTATCAGATCAAAGGTAAGAAACTTGTTATCCAGAATGAAGATATCGCCAAAGGGATCGCGGAGATTGTTTCGAAGCACGGCGTCAGCAAGCTCGTCATGGGAGCAGCCGCCGACAAGCACTACTCTAGGTATACATACTATGCAGCTTCCATAAAATTTCAGAGATGTCCTGTTGGTGGCACCAGAAATGCTTCCTCAGTGATGGCTTTCAATTCTTTAAATCTCAGGAAAATGATGGCTCCCAAGTCCAAGACGGCACTCGCAGTTATTCAACAGGCTGACCCGTCGTGCAAGATTTGGTTCGTATGCAAGGAGCATCTGATTTCCACTAGGTACTAAGAATGTCTGAATATCTGATAAGATAACGCACTTCATTTTTACAGTTAACCTGACTTGAACCTTTACATGTGTTCATTTAAGATCACTTTTACTCATAATATTTGTTCCTCGATTGTTGCTGTCCACGTTTTTCATAATCATTTCGGGTTATTTCCTGTTTAAACTGTGTACAGAGAGGCTGGTGCTGTCAGAAGCCAAATACCTCCTTTATCTCTAGTATCTGCACATCCAAACCGACATGCAGTCAGGAATGGAGTTGAGGGCTGCATCCAGAGGTCCCTTTCCGAAAAACTATCACCGCTGTTGGTGCCTTGTCGATCAGCCATGCGAAGAACGTTTAGCATTCTGAGCATGGAGGACATCTCCGTGGGTTCCTGGGACAGCGGCAGAAGAGGTAGCTTCCCGAGTTCATGCCGCGAGGAAGCATCCAGCCATTCTTCCAGCTCATTCGAGTTGCCAATAGATGATGTCTTTGCTGTCCATCAAAACACTGCACCGTGCCATGATCAGGTTATTTCTTTAGTTTCGTCAAAAAGGTTATTTAGTTTGCACGGATAGCTGACTCTACCCGCACCTTAATTGGCAGCATGGGCAAATTAAGGTGCAATCTTTTTGACCCGGAACTGAGAGCTAATGAATGAATGATTGATTACAGGCCAAAATTTCTGAGGATGTGTCCAAGCAGACTAGGGAAGTTGATGAGGCCATAGCCAAGGCAAATGAGGACATGAAACTGTTGAAGCAAGAGATGGAGGCAATGAGACGCAACCGTGACGATGCCGTCGAGAAGCTCTCTGAAGTGAAAGAAGAAAAGGAAGAGATGGTGGCAGCGAGCAGATACCTCGTTGACTCGCAGCGGGTGAGGCTTGAGCAACTAGAGGATGAAAGGGACACTGCCCTGGAGCGTGTGGAAGAGATCCGCAGCATGGCTTCAGGCTTGAATTTGGCATTGTTCAGCGAGTTCTCTCGGTCGGAGTTGCGGCAGGCGACGAGGAACTTCAGTGACACAATGAAGATTGGCGAAGGTGGGTTTGGGTGTGTGTACAAAGGTGTGTTGCGCAACACCACGGTGGCGATCAAGATGCTCCACTCTGAAAGCTCTCAAGGGAAGTCACAGTTCCAGCAAGAGGTAATTACTTATTTTCCCTGAACGCTGTCGTTTGCAATTTTGAACATAGGTAGCTTATGAAGCATTGACAATATAATTCGTTTGAAATACCTAGGTTATGTACATCAAAAGCATGTGTAACTTTGTATTCGTTTATGCCCCAGTATCCTGTATGTTACATTTTGTTTTGACTTTCGGTTTGAGTAAATTTCGAGACCCACCGAAATATCTAGAATTTCAGAAATCATTTTTTGCTTTCTTTCATTCGAATTTTAACAAAAATCAAGTAAATTTGTATTTGGTCTGAACCTATTCATGATAATTTCAAGAAAATATATTTCAGAACCCACCAAAATTACTGAAATTACGTTGAAATTTTAATTCCTATTGTGACATTGACTACCCATTTAAGATTCATTGTCACCAATATATACACTATTTAAGAAACTTGTTGACAGAAAGTTGACTACTCTCTTCTTTTGGAGAAAAGGACTTTGTGGTCAAATAAGTAGTGTGTCAAAACCATGCTAATGTCCAAAGCTACAGCTTCTGGAGCACCACCTACGGAGTCTTGAAACCTGAACTAATGATATGTATGCTTGTTTTATTGCTTAGAGCAAAAGGGTCAAATATTCAAAATTATTGCATCAGTTGTTCTGAACTGAATACTGATGGATGTTACTGTTGCAGCTTTCTGTTCTAAGCAGAGTGAGGCACCCAAACATCGTCACGCTGATGGGCTGTTGCCCAGAGGCTTCAGGTCTCGTGTACGAGTTCCTACCAAACGGAAGCCTCGAGGACCGCCTCGCCTGCCGAAACGAGACGCCGCCACTGTCATGGCAGGCCCGCACGAGGATCATCGGCGAGGTATGCTCCGCGCTCGTTTTCCTCCACTCGGGCGAGCTCAGCCCGGCCATCCATGGCGACCTCAAGCCGGCCAACATCCTCCTGGACGCCAACCTGGTCAGCAAGCTCGGCGACTTGGGCGCCTCCCGCCTCCCCACCATGACCAACCCCGGCAGCACGCCGTACACGGACCCGGAGTACCTGACTACCGGGGAGCTGACGGCGCGCTCGGACGTGTACTCCCTGGGCATCATCATGCTCCGTCTGGTCACGGGGCAGCCGCCGCTGGGCATCGCGAGGAAGGTGGAGGACGCGCTGGACAAGGGCGAGATGGAGACGCTGGTGGACCGGTTGGCCGGGGAGTGGCCGTTCGAGCAGGCCGAGAAGCTGATGCTGCTCGGGCTGCAGTGTGCGGAGGTCAGCAGGAGGAGGCGCCCCGAGCGAATGAGCCAGGTGTGGAGGGTGGTCGAGCCCCTGGCGAAGGCGGCCTCCGTGTCACTCGCAGCACAGTCTCTTGCGCCCAGTGAGAGCAACCCGCCTTTCTACTTCATCTGCCCAATTTCCCAGGTAAGTTGCATCAATTTTCCACTAGCATGTTAGTAAATAAAGGGATTGAAGGATATGCTATTGTGCTCGATGAAGTAGACATGATCACATAGTACAGGTTTAGATTCAAGGTTTGTTTGAATATGGCCAATATTGCTAAAAATCGTAGACGATCTAGTGCAGGGTCACGGGTGCCATGTCCCCCTCAAACAATTTGTGAAATTCAGATTGCTGAATATACAACTTAGTTTTGTCTAGCCTTTTTTTTTTGCGGCTTACTCGTCTAGCATGTTAACAAATAGCACAACATACTTCATATTTTTCTGATGATTTTCAAAATGCTGATTTGATATCATTGGGGGGAAAGGGGGCCTATGGTCGTCCCCGTATACTTCGCAAAAATTTTACTGATTCACACAAATGCAATTGCAGGAGGTTATGAGGAACCCTCACACCGCGGCAGATGGTTTCACCTACGAGGCGGAGGCGATCAAGGGATGGCTTGACAGCGGGCACGACACGTCCCCCATGACAAAACTGGCCCTCGCTCACCGGCACATCACCCCGAACTACGCTCTTCGTTCTGCCATAGAGGATTATATGAAGCAGCACCAGCACCAGGGCAAGCCGCCACCACAATCGGTTCGGTCAGATCGATGATAGTGCTGTTGTCGCCGTGATTTCTGTCCAGTCATTGTTGAGAAGTCTGCTCCGCTCTTGCTGTATATATTAGTTGTCTAATCTGCATCCAACTGGTTTTTAGTTTGGCATCAGTCAGGACCGTCAGGTTTAGTCTATCATATCGTGTAAGAGTAGACAGCAACACAAAATCATCGGGATTTCTACCATTAAGCATGTGGCTGTCTACTGTCTAGGCCTTATCCCAATGTTTCATTTCTGTGAGATTGGCGCAACCACTATCAGCAATGGAAACAAAATAAAAACACCCCAAACTACATTCAGCAATTTCATGAT
>NC_061511.1:163676914-163793827 GCF_022539505.1 Lolium rigidum | reverse complement strand
TCTTTATTACTACGTATTATATTTTAGCTAACCATATTTTGTATTTGTCTTATCATATACTCCGTATAAACCAATCACTCATTCCGTGCATGATTCAGTAGAAAAGGCAAACAAACATAGATTGTTTTCCAACTCCGTTACTTGCATAACGGAAATAACAGGTTCTTACAAGCACTGAAGAAACAAAATAAATGGACAGGAAAAAATGTTGGAAGGAGGTGCTAGCACGAAACCTGCTGCGGATGTTTGCCCTCGAACATCCGTACGGGGCAAAAACCAGCTAGTATTTATCCCCCTCTAACCTTCAAGTTCTTATTACAAACCAAAAAATCACCGAGTCAGAGTAAACCACCAACAAAAGACATAGTCATTGCTCTCCGTGAGTATCAGCGGGTTTGAATCAGCATCAGATGGAACAACATTCACAACACCTCTCCCCGGGACTTCAGCCTCAATCTTCCATCAGCTGATCTGCTCCAGTAACAATTGCACTTTATCCTCCTCCTTGTATAACCCTGACCAGTGTTCCGAGAAGGAACACACAATGAAGACAATCAAAATAGGAGACCGAAGAATATACTTATCAAAAGTAATTTGTTAGTGGTCTTCCAGATTGACCAACACACATCAGCAATCAACAAGAAAAAAAAATCTTCTCCCTTGGGCCAAAAGGTCTAAAACCAAGCAAAACATTGCCAGATTGAATTCAGACATGAATTCGTTCCAATTATGCTACCCATAACTCCCCGGACAGGAAAATAAAAGGTGGTTACATGTTCCCATTTGATCACAGAAGAACAACTAGGATTGCCAAGCCACTTCTTTTTCTGCATATTACCCCTTGCCGAGGCGGTACTCCCGATAGAAATAGAGCATGATTCTTCCAGAGTTGCAGAATATGACGAAGAAACCTCATGGAAGGCACTCGAAGATGATGTAGACGCACTCGATGAAGCCATGAATGAAGTACTCTCGAGAGTAACCACGTATCAGCAAAATCTCAAGAATTACCACAACCAACAACTACGGCCCAGGTCGTTTGAAGTTGGCGATCTAGTTCTTCCGCTCAAGCAAGAAAGCCATGAAAAATTCGAGTCCCCATGGGTGAGGCCATACATAGTTACTGAAGTAATTCCAGGAGGAGCCTACAGGTTGAAGGACAAGAAGACAGGGAAGAACGAGTCAAACCCGTGGAACATGGCGCAGCTCCGACATTTCTACGCTTAGAGATCAATATAGTATTGACTATGTAAGCATACATTATACTGAAGAGCTCGCAAGTTTTTAGACGCACTCTTTTCCTTTCAGGGCACCGAGTGGGGCTGGAAGGTTTTTAATGAGACGGGCTTGCGATGCTGCAATATAATAAAAATAGTGATGGCATATGTTTTTCTCGCAAGCAAGGCTCGGGGGCTCATAGCCGAAGAATTCGCAAAATATACTCGACTCTCAAAATATAGCTCAAAATTATTCGCCTTGGTTCCACAAAAAACCTTGCGGACAACAAACATAGATACGCCAACAAGGACACTCGGGGGCTCGAAAAGAAAAAGATAACATACAAATTTTCCTTGACTGTACATAAGTCTCGCAATAATGATTACAATATATACGAGTTACAACTATATTCGGCTCAGACTACATATGTCGGGAAAAGAGAAAAATAGCTTTCACATAAGTCTATCTATGTGACATAGGCATCCCAATGGGCCTGTCGAAGATGGTACCCGGGGTTTATTGAAGGACCACGACTCGAAGAATAAGAAGAATCGGAAGCCCAAGTTGATATTAAGGAAAGTTAGAAGTTGTATTAGAAGATGATGTTTGTAATCTTACGGGATGAGTTGGAAACCTTCCTGGACTCTGTAACTTGTACAATACGAATCCCTCGGCTCCACCTCCTATATAAGGGGGAGTCGAGGGACAAAGAAAGCATCGAATCATTGTTTCTCAAACCCTTGTTTTCATAATCGTCGAGTACTTTTCGGCTGAAACCTTCGAGATCTACTTGCCCTCTACTTCCAACTAAACCCTAGTCTACAACCCGTAGGCATTGATAAGTTAATCCCTTGTCAATTGGCGCCGTCTGTGGGAATTAGAGGTGTCAAGGATCTGATCTCGATGGCACGTTCAAGATCGTCGACTTCATCAACTGCAAGCAACACAATGGATCGAGGTAAACAGATCGCAACTGGTCCTGTCGATTTTGTTCCTCACCCGCCCTCCCGTTTGGATGCATATGCGTATCTGGAGGAGCCTATGGAGATGACGTTCGGAAGATTCCACTTTCGCGTCGGGAAAGAGGGAGCATATCGTCTCGAAATTCCGATTTCGTCGGGATTGTCGGCGGTCCATTCCGATTTTTCGAACTCAACATCGTCAATCGAGTCAGGCGAAGAAGAGACTTCATCGCCACGCTTCATCAGCACCAGGGCAAGCGAAAAGCTCGCCAAGATCTTCAGCGACATGTCCTTCGAGTCATCCGCGGACTCCTATATAAGCGATGACTCGAGCAGCGTCGACAGCTTCGATTTCATCGACAAATCCACCACAGTGGGCAAGGTCTTCGCCAATCTTTATGATGGTGTCACCAAATATAGCACAGATCTGAATACAAAATACCATCAGATTTATGCCATCGGAGAGCCAAGTCGCGATCAAGAGGAAACATCTGAGGGTTTCGACGATCTGGGAAATCCATACGTCGATCCCTCTAATTTACGACAAGGTCTAGGCAGTAAATATATTGGACCCGAGCCTCGCGATAGAGTTCAACTCCCGCAGGCAGCATGGGATAGAGCCGCAAGAGCTATGGATGGCTCAGAACCAATGGCTACAACAGCCACGCCAGAAGAGTTGCAAGCATATCAATATAGGCTCGCACGAGATGCAAGGGAGTTGGAAAAATAGACAGCTGCTTTAAATAGAAGAAGAAGGCAGCCTCCGCATCAAGCAGGCGAAGAGCGGAGTTAAGTCGACTATCTGGAACTTCGGGAGATAGCCACAGAGAAGCTCGGAACAGAGCAAGATCAAGGCTGCAAAACATACCTGAAGGAGAAAGAGAATACTTGGTTCAAAACCTCGACATGTCTTTTATGTCGATAGACACGAGAGGGAACATCATCCCCAAGACACCAAAAGCTGGGTATATGGCGACACAGGCCTTTATCCTCGCATCCAGGCCACCTCCAGGAGATCCAAGGGAAGCACTGTACAACATGGCAATGGCAGGAGTCGGAGCCATGGGGACGGTGTTTGCACCAACACCTCCCGAAGGAACATCAAGGCAAAATAGTCCACGACCTGCGGCAGCAGCAGCAGCAGCTCCTGAAGGGACAAGTGGAGCAAGAGACACAGCAGCACAAGCAAGGGTGGACAGAGCACGGCAAAATAGAAGAGAACATCGGCATTCCCCAGAAATAAACGACGAGGACATGTGCGGTTTACCATGCTTTACAAGGAGAGTCCGTAAAACTCGAGTCCCTTCGGGATTCAAGTTGCCCGATAGTTTCAAGAAATTCGACGGCCTGCAAGATCCAGAGGATTGGTTAGTCGATTACCTAGAAACGGTGAAGCTCACATGAGGGACCAGAGCAACAGCTATGCAAAGTATTCAGATACACCTGAGTGGAGCCGCGCGATCCTGGATAAAGAAACTTCCTCCAGGATCTATCGACAGCTGGGACAGTTTTGAGGACGTTTTCGTCAAGAACTTCCGTTCCACCTGCAAAAAACCTGCATCGCTAGAGGAATTGAGGTCATGTCGACAAAAGCCAGACGAACCAATGAGAAAATATATCCAAAGATGGAACATCATTAAAAACTCGGCAGAAAATATATCTGACGAGAGAGCAATAGACGCGTTTGTCGCTGGAATCCGGCGAGGAGATTTTGTCGAGGATTTGGGGAGGACCAATCCAAAGACAGTATCCGCATGAATGGAAATAGCAAACAGATGGGCGGATGGAGAAGATGCCGTTCACAACAAACGGCATAGGTCACCAGAGGAAGACCGTAGCCGAAATTATCAAAATAGGCGACGATTTTCTCGGCAGTACTCGAGTTATGATGCTCCTGGGCAAATTTCGGCTGGCTTCCGAGCAAGCACCGGAGGAAACAACAGAGATGATTACCAGAGGAGTAACGAACAGCGGGGCGACGGTAGAGATGATTCTCGAAACAACATGCAAAATACTGGGTCAAGGTTCCAAAGACCTTTTGTGTCCCCTGAAGAGATGATGAACGGGCCGTGTCAGATGCACTTTTTTCTCGACAACAATGGAAAAAGACAGTCAGGACACTTGCAGAAGGATTGCCGAAATTTCCGAGGCAATGTTAAGGTGGGCAGGGGCATGCTAATGCTCAGGCAGCGCACAGAAATCCTCAAGGACCCAGGAGTGAGATTCACTTGCCACCTCCTCCCGCGATTACGGACGAAAATCGACATCAGCTCAGAATAGCGGCAACACCTGCTCCACCGCCCTATGTTGATCCTAACTCTAACGGAGCGGTCTCGATGATTCAGAAAGGCAGGCCATCCAATAGAGCTCAGAAAGTAATCTCGCGACAGGTGTTTATGGCAGAGAAGATGCCTCCACCAACGGTCGAGTACCTTAACCGAGTCGGGGCAAGATATTGGCTTCACAATAGCTGATCATCCACGGCAAGTTCCTCGACCGGGGCGGTCAACACCGATCTTACCAGCAGTAATTGCGGGATTCGATGTATCTCGAGTGTTCATAGATGGCGGCAGCAGTTTAAACCTTATGTATGCAGATACACTGAGGAAGATGAATATATCCCTAGCAAACCTGAAACCGACCGACACACGATTCCACGGTATCACACCGGAGAAGCCAAGTTACCCGCTGGGGAAGATCAATCTCGACGTTCAGTTCGGGACCCGAGAAAACTACAAGATCGAGAAGCTGGAATTCGAAGTCGTGGATTTTCCGTCACAGCATCACGCCTTGTTGGGACGGCCAGCATATGCCAGGTTTATGGCAGTACCACATTATACATATTTGTTGTGGAGGTTACCTGGACCTAAGGGACCAATTACAGTCAAAGGAAGTTTCGCTTTAGCCGACAAATGTGACAAGGATTTTCATCGACTATCAGAAACTTTCGGGATGCAAGCAGAATACATGGAGTCAAGGCTTACGACTGATTATGATGTGCTACCAGATGTGGGGAGGCCTAATAAAGAGGCAACCTTTAACACGGCAAAGGATTCCAAGGAGGTGCAGATTCACCCGACAGATCCAAAGAAGACGACGTCCATTGCGGCAAACATGGACCTCGCATAGGAAAGCGCGCTCGTCGAGTTCCTCCGTGAGCACTTTGGAAAATCTTTGCATGGTGTCCAGCTGACATGCCGGGAGTACCCGGGGAACTTGCCGAGCACCACCTAAACTTGGATCCATTAGCGAGACCAATTAAACAACCTTTGCGGCGTTTTCGGAGCTAAACCGCAAAGCTATCTTGTCGAAATAGATCGACTAAGAGAAGCTGGTTTTATCAAGGAGCTGCACACGGAGGCCACATGGGTAGCAAATCCGGTGTTGGTGCCGAAGAAAAACACTAAAGTCCTTCGCATGTGCGTCGATTTTACGTGTCTCAATAAACATTGCCCCAAGGATCACTTTCCCCTCCCAAGGATCGATCAAATTATCGACTCCACGGCAGGTTGCGAACGTCTTTCCTTCCTAGATGCATATTCTGGCTATAACCAGATCAGATTAAAAGAAGAAGATGAGGTCAAAACAGCGTTCATCACACCTTATGGAGTATTTTGTTATAAAACAATGCCCTTTGGTTTGAAAAACGCGGGAGCAACATACCAGAGGATGATGCAGAAGTGCTTGGCGACACAGATTGGGAAGAACGTACAAGTGTACATCGACGATGTCGTCATAACATCAAAAAAGGGGACAACGCTAATTGAAGATCTGAAGGAAACCTTCGACAACCTCGACAAGTTTTGTCTCAAATTGAACCCAACGAAGTGTTCCTTTGGCGTCCATGCGGGAGAACTTCTTGGTTTTCTTGTTTCGAGCAAGAGGGATTGAGGCAAATCCCGAAAAAATACAGAGCTATCGTAACAATGAGAAAGCCAACAAAGTTGAAGGAAGTACAGCAGCTAACTCGGGCGAGTCGCAGCTTTAAGCGGATTCGTCGCCGGATTGGGAGAAAAAGCACTACCGTTTTACGCTCTAATCAAGCAAGGAGAGAAATTCCAATGGAATGAGGAGGCAGAGCGAGCTTTCGAGGATTTAAAGCGCACAATTTCGACACCACCAATCTTAGTGGCACCAAAAGAGAAGGAACCTCTCCTTCTATACATCGCAGCCACACCTCAGGTGGTTAGCACGGCGCTAGTCGTTGAAAGAGAGGAAGAAGGAAAACTCCATGGAGTACAAAGGCCGGTATACTTCATCAGCGAAGTTTTATCGCCCTCAAAACAGCGGTACCCTCAGTACCAGAAGCTAGCATATGGAGTAATTACAACAGCAAGAAAGTTGCGCCACTATTTTTCGGCACACCCGATAATAGTAGTCAATGAAGCACCTCTATCAAATATACTGAACAATCCAGAAGCTACTAGGCGTGTCTCCCTTTGGGGAATAGAACTTTCCCCTCGGGACATCACATATGAAAAAAGAAAGGCAATCAAGTCGCAAATTTTGCCAGACTTCATTGCGAGTGGATGGAATTACAAAATACGGGACCCCGGATTTGTCGAGAACCTGGAACATGAACTTCGATGGATCCAAGAGAGTAGAAGGAGCTGGTGCGGGGGTGATACTCATATCACCCGAAGGCGACAAATTGAAATACGTCCTACGGATGACGTTCCCAAACGCATCTAATAATGAAGCGAGAATATGAAGCCCTTATACACGGGATGAAGATGGCGAAAGCTCTGCGGCGCGACTCGATTAAAAATCTTTGGCGACTCACAATTGGTAGCACAGCAAGTTATGAACCAATGTGATGCAGTTAATGACAGCATGGTGGCATACAAGGAGGTGTACAACGAGCTTGAGAAGTTGTTCGATGGATGCGAAGTAAATCACATCAGTAGGCTGAGCAATGATGAAGCCGACGTTCTCGCAAACATCGGGTCACAGTGCCTCCCAATCCCGCCAGGGGTGTTTTGGGAAGAAATAGCTGAAAGATCCACAAAGACAAAGGTGCAGAAGAAGACGAAGGAGGAGAAAACTTCGGCGCCTCTCAAAGAAGTTCGAGATGAAGAAGAGGATCAAGAGTTGGTGATGATGGTAGAAATCCCATGGATGCAAGCGTACATATCGTATATCCTACGGAAAGAAATTCCTGATGACCCAATTGAAGCAAGGCGAGTTATTCGACGATCCAAAGCCTTCACAGTGGTCAAAGGGGGGTTATACAAGCGCAGTATTTCGGGAGTGCTGCAAAGGTGCGTTACACCCGAAGAAGGAAGAATAATCTTAAAAGATGTACACGAGGGAATATGTGGTCACCACGCGAGCAGTCGAGCTATTGCGGCCAAGGTTTTTCGGGCTGGATTTTACTGGTTGACAACAATCGAGGATGCAAAAGAGATAGTACGAACATGCGACGCGTGCCAAAGATTCGCCGCAAAACCACACTCCCCAGCGGCAGAGCTGATGCCAATACCATTGTCTTGGCCCTTTGCCCAATGGGGACTTGATATGGTAGGAAAATTACACAAAGCTTCGCCAGGAGGATACGAGTACATGTTGGTGGCTGTCGATAAATTTACCAAGTGGATAGAAGCAAAACCGATAAATTCGCCAGACGCAGCGTCGGCCATAAAATTCGTGAAGAGCATCGTTTTTCGGTTTGGAGTACC
The DNA here is from genome assembly GCF_022539505.1 of Lolium rigidum. NCBI lineage: Eukaryota > Viridiplantae > Streptophyta > Magnoliopsida > Poales > Poaceae > Lolium > Lolium rigidum. Next base: position 163,785,969 of record NC_061511.1, on the reverse strand, counting down.
TCACAGCATCGTCACAGACAACGGCAGTAACTTCACGTCCAAGGAGTTCAAGGCATACTGCGCAGAAGTAGGCATCAAACTGCACTTCGCGTCAGTTGGGCACCCGCAAACCAACGGCCAAGTCGAGAAAGCCAATGGTATCATCTGCAACGGCATTAAAAAGCGCCTGCTAGGACCGCTTGAAAAAGCTCGGCACACCTGGCCAGAAGAATTGCCAAGTGTTTTGTGGAGTATTCGAACAACACCAAATATGGCGACGCAAGAAACTCCGTTCTTTTTAGTCCATGGAGCTGAGGCAGTATTACCAATCGAAATAGAGTATGACTCCCCAAGAGTCACAGAGTATGACGAAGAAACTTCAAGAAGAGCTTTGGAGGACGATGTGGACGCACTCGACGAAGCTCGAGATGAAGTACTCTCACGAGTCACCAAGTACCAGCAGGACCTGAAAAACTACCATAGTCGAAGGTTGCGGCCAAGATCTTTCCAGGTCGGCGATCTGGTCCTACGGCTCAATCAGCAAAGTACTGAAAAGCTCGAGTCACCATGGCTGGGCCCTTACGTCGTCACGGAAGTAATCGAAGGAGGAGCGTATAGGATCAAGGACAAGAAGACGGGGGTTCCGAGAAAAACCCCTGGAACGTGGCGCAGCTCAGGCGTTTCTACGCCTAGAGTCGAAATATAGTCCTCCTTTGTAAAAATACAATGTCTTGAAACGCCCGCGAGTTTTCAGACGCACTCTTTTCCTTTTCAGGGCACCGAGTGGGGCTGGAAAGGTTTTTAATGAGGCGGGCTCGAGGTGCTGCAATATAACAAAATATAGTGATGAGATACATATCTTTTCGTCGACATGCTCGGGGGCTTACGCCTCGAAGTTATAGCACATACACAACATAGATAAATCTAATGTGCAAGAAATATTTCGCCTTGGTATCAAATACCTCGCCAAATAAAAAGAAAATACAAAATAGCAATCAGCAAAAGAAAAAAATACTCGGGGGCTTGTACCCGCAAATATAGTATCCTCAATAAAAATTTGGTGCCTTGGTTTACAGCCTCGCAAAGAGATTTACCACCGAAACACTCGGGGGCTTGAGGAAGAAAAATAGAAATATTTTTGAGCTGTACAATATAGTATATGTTTGCAACAATACAGGGCGCCATGTTTGAAGAAAATTGACAGGTTAATAGACAAAGAAAATCAATTCCGGCTCAATATATTATCTATGGTCATCCGTCCAGTATTGGCAGTGCGAGTACTATGTTCAGCATAGCTGCCCCTTTCGAAGAATTCAGAGTCCATCCGAAGAAGTTCATCCATCATATCTTCTGCCACAGGGGTCACATAATCATCAATTTTGCTAACATCCCTTTTCCTCTTCGCCATCTTGGCTAAACACTTGGTAACAATTTGGCTCATATCAAACTTGGGATAGCAGATTTTGATCATCATCATAGCAAACCTGGAACCAACAGATAGTTGAGCTCGTACAAAGTGATGGATACGAGGAGCATCTTGAAACTTCTCCAACAGTCCAAGAATAGTGTCGGGTGCCTCATTCCGAGGAAACAACGTCTTGTAAACTAAAGTCAGTGTCCTGGTGCAGAAATCAAGGAACTCGCGAACTTGATAGGCGCGATCTTGAAACCTAACAATTTGTCGGGTCCGCTCGGGAGTGGCCCAGAATAAAGAGCCATGGTCAAGGGAAAGGTTGACGAGAAGATTTGTCCTCGCATTTACCCTTTCATCTTCAGCAGCAGTGTCGATAAAAGAGCCTGGATTGGTGACAACATAAAGATCTTGAACAAGGAAATAGCGAGAAAACGGGAATTTCGGTTTGCAAAAGCATACCTGACATATCTGCACTGGCTTCAATCATCAAATCAAGCATACAATTTTCTCGAGTAGTTGCTTTTCCAGCTTCTGAAATAGCAGCTTCCTTGGCAGTTACGGCTTCTTTAGCTTGTTGAAGAGCAATCTTTTCCCTTTCGGATGCTTTGCGAGATTGCTCCATCATCGCAAGAGTCTGATTTTTCATGGACTGAAGTTGTTGGCGAAGTTCTTGCAAATCTTGTGGGGAGTGTCTACTCGAAGAACCTTCGACAAAGTCATCAACGACAAGTGTTTTCTTCGAGAAGGAGGAAGCATGAAAGGTATCGGAAAGATGAGGACTCGCAGAGTAGTTATCAAATATCAACTGGAAAAGAAAATTTCAGTATCAATGATCACACAAAATAGAATTCCATTGATTTTCGGGACATTTACATAGATATTACAGAAGGAGTCTTCAAAAGAATTACTACGACAGTTGCCGCCAAAGCTACTGTGGCGACAATTTCAGAAGGAACAGGAAAATAAAAAACGAGAAAAGATAAGGCATTCTACTAGACCTCCGGCTTGGACGAGCTAGGAGCAAGAGTAGGCGCGAATCCAAGATAAGCGAGGATCTTCTTTGTGTTGGGCTTCGCAGCCCTGATCAGTGATTTCCACTTCGTGGTTTCCATCTCCTGTGTGTCGCCAACTTTGGTCCAGTCGATATTCTGCTGGCTGTCGGCAAGAAGGGCGACAGTGCTTTCAACAGCAACCTTCATATTTTCTTGGCGTACCTTCAGTCCAAGATCTTCTGGTGGATTAAAGCACTTGGCAAGAGCAAGGAAAGTTGCGGGTTCCTCTTTCTTCGGGAAGAAGTAGGGGAAGAGTCGCGACGATCCTGCTTTAGCTTGTTCAATGCCCTCGCGTGCTTCGTTCCATGAAACTCAAGGAACGAAAGGGCGTCAAGAAGAGGATCATTGTCGGGATCTTCAAGTTCAAATTCCCGAGATGTTTTACTGTCAAGACAAAAGTGTATTGATCAACAAACGAGCGTAAGGAAAGAAAGTCCAAAGAATGCGAAGTGGTTCGGATGCTTAACGACAAAGCGACGGTTTTGCGACCTTAGGCGTTTAATAATCGCTTCCTCGCGAGCAGATTGTGCGGCTATATGCTCGCTCAGCAAAGTCTCGGCATCGTGAAGCTTCTTCTTAAGATCTTCGACACCAGCAGCGTCGGCCTTGGCCTTGTCAGCCTCTTCCCTAGCTTGACTAGCATTTGATTCGGCCTTCTTACGAGCCTCTTCACTTTGCTCTAATTTTTGAGCAAGTGTGTTGGCGCGCGCGTTGGCCTCCGCCAGTTTTTCGTCAAGAAAGATGAAGCTAGTTAAAAACATCGACAAGAAAGAAGTGAGAAGGCAAGGGTAAAGAGAAGCGACAAGATATTACCTTCGACTTTGCTAGCGTAGTCACGGTACCCAACAAATTGGGCACCGAAGCGGATGAACTCCTTAATCAAAGGCTGTTAAAAGTAAGATAGAGAAAGAAAGTGTCGGTAGGGAACAAAAGTGCGATAGCACAGAATAAAAAAAAGTAAACGAGAGAAAACATCGACGGCATCAGAAAGTATTCAAGGACTTACATCATCCAGAAGAGGAGTCGAGGAGCTACCCAATTGTAGGGTAGGCTGTATGATTGATTCAACTCTCGCCCTTTTTGGCGAAGGGACAAGATGGCTTGCAGGAGGAGTAGGCGCGTCGGTGTTTTGTTGAGGAGGCGACGATTCCTCTCCTTCAATGCGCACCTCAGAAACAACTAGAGTATGCGACGTACTCGTTCGAGCAGTCGCATCAAGAGCTGGTATTCCTTCCTCGTCATCACTGCGATGAAATGGCGACAAGATAAGAAGCAAGATAGCCAAAGATCTTCAAGTAGCAAAACAATAAGAAAGAAAAAATGACTTACGAACTGACGAGGGCTTCCAGGTATGGATCGAAAGCTGCCTTCCGACGTGAAGGAGCAGCTTCTTCGGCTTTGGAAGTGCCGGAATCTTCGACATCAGTCCTCTTCCTTTTGTTCTTTGGAGAAACAGCAGGAGGAGGAGAGTGTGCCGAGGTAGTACCCTCGGATTCAGCTTCCTTTTCAGAAGATCCCGCAGATTTTCGAGAACCTGCGGGTTCACTATCGGCGCCAGGAGCATCTTGGTTATCATCATCGATAACGGCTCGTTCTTCGACTTCCCCACCTTCAGGAAGGGGAGGAAGAGAGACAATATCTGGATGGTTCTGTACAAAGCAAACAGGGATGTCAATAAAGAAGTTATGCACAAGATGTCAAACAAAAATAGAGAGTCGATAAAAAGTTACCTTGGGGAGCGCATTGGCGGCGCTATATGGTTTTACCCGACAAGAAGACGGGACATGATCTTTTTTGTGAGGGAGGAAATTTTTCGGACAAGCTTTTCTAAGTCCTTGACCGATAAATCCACCGACGGGCGATCCACATCCTTGTCGCCGACATACTTCCGAGAGAGGATTTTTGCGAGCACTGCAGAGGCTGCACTCGATTCTAAGGAAATAAGCTGTGATTTGGATACCCGACAGTTCTTGGCCGCGGGTGTTTTGCGGCTCGCGGATGCGGGTCATCAATGCTTCCGTCGCCGTTTTTCTTCCTCGGTAGCTTCTGCATCCCAGGAACGGCGGCGATAGATTTTTTCGGCACCATCAAAAGGAGGAATATTGTCTTCAGCACATCCATGATTCTCCTCATGAATGTACAACCATTTTTTGCGCCACCCTTGAACTGAGTCAGGGAATTTGACATCGAAATAATCGACATCAGGGCGAACGGAGATAACAACGCCGCCTATGTTATAGGCGACATTGGCAGAGCCATTACGGCGGCAGAAAAAGATGCGCTTCCATAACGCCCAGTTAGGCTGGACGCCGAGGAAGGATTCACAAAGAGTGATGAAAATGGAGATATGGAGGATAGAATTGGGTGTGAGGTGATGAAGTTGCAGTCCATAAACGAAAAGCAACCCCCGAAGAAAAGGATGAATGGGGGCAGAAAGGCCGCGGATGAGATGATCGATGAAACTAACCCGATACTCCATTGGAGGGGTTGGGTAGCTTTCTTCGTTGGGGAAGCACAGCGCCTTTGGCTTCTTGCTGATTCCCATTTTCTTCAGGAGGTTGATGTCTTGGGTCGAGATTTTGGATCTCTCCCACTCAGCGTTCCCAAGATCTGCGGAAGCCATCTTGGATTCAGGAGTGCTGTGCCTGGTCAATCTGCGCGGTGGCATCAACAATGGCGCAGGAACACAATGTGAGAGTGGTTGAGCTCAGGGAGTTATGGAGCGCAAGAGGGGATTTTTGCAGAGGAAAGCAGGGGAGCGGCGCGAGCGAAAGTGCTGGAGGAAGAAGATGAAGACCTTATATAGGGGTGCGACGAAGCGGCGAACCGTTGGATGGAAAAAGCGTGCGGTAAGATGATGTACACATGGAAGAGGGGTAAAAATGTAATTTCACCCTACAGGCGTTACAGTGCGTGCGCCAGGAAAAGCGGAGGACGTGTGTCCCCCACTTGCACGACGTGTCAATATGATGCGTAATTTGGGCCCGCAAGGCAGCGAGAGAGAACATCTCGCGATTTCCAGGAAACAGTGGTCGTGGTTATCGTCAGCAATGATGTCACTTCAGCAAGGAAAATTTCGACTAAATATTTTCATAAAAAAGGCGACAGCAAGAGATATTGGAGAGATTTTGATCAATTACAAGTTTATGATCAAATGCTCGGGGGCTACTTTGGAAAAATTGAAAAATTCGAGAAAGACAAAATAGAAATGGTGGGAGCCTATGACCAAATACAAATATTTGTTCATAGCCTCGGGGACTACTTCCATCGGGAGCGCTGTTCGCGCACCCGAGAGATTTGAAAATATCGGGAGAAAAATGAAAATATAGCGGCATAAGGCGTGGAGCCTACACCCAAGTACAAGTCCTTGGCTGTAGCCTCGGGGGCTACTCCCATCGGGAACGCTGTTCGCGTGCCCGATGAAATTATAAAGAAGAAAAGATAGAAAAGCAAGAGAGTATATTTCGAGTTATAAAGTAACTCTACATATACTCCCATCGGGAGAGCAATATAAGTCATCCGTTGACTCAATAAAATGTGCCATTCCAACAGCCGAATAAGCACTCGACAATATATTCTCAGAACGCCAAAGTTGCGAACAATTTCTGAATGCCGCAAAACTTTGCGAAGGTAAGACCCCAGATCCGTTAGGAGTGGCGTGGCGCCGTCTCGGCGTCGGTTTGCTACCTTTATCCGTATCAACGAGATACGAAGAAAAATCCTAACGGACGCGTTAGGTACCCGATAAATATGGCCGGGACTCGACGAGAATGGTAAGACCTTAAGCGGCACTTGTCGAAGTTTTCACCGGTATCCGAGATCATGTCCAGGGACGTGATCTTGAAGTAGGTTTTGCGGATTGCCACTAGAGCGAGTTAACTAGTACACGATCCGTCAGATGAACTAGCCCCAATTACCATTATCCCTGTACAATATAGAAATTCATATGAAGAAATATAGAGAAGTTTAAAGTTGTCGAGTAAATATAAAAATTGGAGATTTTCCCTGACTCTATGATTCAAGCAAAATCTCGGGGGCTACTGACATAGGCATCCCCAATGGGCCTGCCGAAGATGGTACCCGGGGTTTATTGAAGGACCATGACTCGAAGAATAAGAAGAATCGGAAGCCCAAGTTGATATTAAGGAAAGTTAGAAGTTGTATTAGAAGATGATGTTTGTAATCTTACGGGATGAGTTGGAAACCTTCTCGGACTCTGTAACTTGTACAATACGAATCCCTTGGCTCCACCTCCTATATAAGGGGGAGTCGAGGGACAAAGAAAGCATCGAATCATTGTTTCTCAAACCCTTGTTTTCATAATCGTCGAGTACTTTTCGGCTGAAACCTTCGAGATCTACTTGCCCTCTACTTCCAACTAAACCCTAGTCTACAACCTGTAGGCATTGATAAGTTAATCCCTTGTCACTATGGTTAGGTTATCCTTGGCAGCATGAACATTCTGCGTCGAGTCATCATACCGAAGATCTGTGAAGAAAGTAGCGTCGTATCGAAGAAGCTCGTCGGTCATTTTCTCGGCTACAGGTGATACAAATTCATTGTGTTTGTCAACGTTTACCCTCCTCTTCGACGTCTTGCGGTAAAAAATGTTGAAGAGATTGTTGAAGTCTAATTTCGAGTGACATACCCTCAACCAAATCAGAGCAAACTTTGCACCGGCCACCATCTGTGACTTTACAAAATCGTGGATACTCTCCACATCCCAGAACTTATTCATAAGCTCAGTAAGGTTGGCAGATTGAGGATTCCGAGGAAATAGAACGTTATACACCATGGATAAAGTGCTGCCGAAGAAATCCCGGAACTCCCGGACTTGAGCGGCTCGATCCTAGAACTGAACAATCCGCCGGGTGCGATTCTCGTCCGCCCAGAAGTCAATATTATTATTTCTGGCAAGTTGAAGAAGCGCTTCGACTCGTGAGTTAACCCGTTGTTCTTCGGCAATAGTGTGAAGAAAAGAACCTATATGCAACACGAGAGACGTAATGGCTTGAGAAGGGACACAAGTAATGTAAAAAGAAGAGGAAAGCTACAACACAACATACCCGCCATATCTTGACTTGCACCAGTCATCAGATCAAGCATATAATTCTCGCACTTAATAGCCCGAGAAGCATCAGCAGCGGCAGATTCTTTCAACTCAAGAGCATCTTGTGCTTGCCGAAGAGCAGCCTGTTCACGATTCGATGATTTACGAGATTGATCCATAATGGTGATAGCCTGTTTTTTCATAGCTTGCAACTCCTGTCGAAGATCTGCTAGTTCCTGGTGCATTGAACTAACACACGAAGAATCATCAGAGAAAATATCGCCAGCAGCTCTCGCAGAATGAGAAACGGCGGGTGAAGTATTGGACGGACCAGCAGCTTCGGTATAGTTATCGCATATAAACTGGAAGAAAAGAAAGGTCGACATCAATTACTCGGCAAAAGACGTTTTTTCATTCATACTTCAGAAATTTACACACGTCAACATCTTACAAAAGGTAGCTCCTAGCGAGCCCTACAAATATTCGGAAGCAACAGAAGTTGGCACTAGATACAAGAGAAAATAAAAAAAGAAGCGGGTTGGTCTACTTGACCTCCATCCGCGCAGTGCTAGCAGAAGCAGTGGACTTCAGATCAAGGAAAACAATTATTTTCTTCGACTGATGCTTAGCATCCTTCACCAAAGTCTTCCACTTCTCCTTGTTTATGCCGCAGGAGTGCCAGCCTTCACCCAATCAACTTCCTAGCCGCTGGCAGCAACCAAGGCAATTGTTCCTTCGACTCCGATCTTCAGGCTAGCCTGACGATCGGCCACAACAGGATCATGTTTCGCCTGGAAGCGCTGGACGAGCTCGGAGAATATATCCGGTTGCGTCTGCTTGGGGAAGAAGTGCGAGAAGAAGCGGTTCAGCACACCCCGTGCAGTCGAGATGTTGGTGCGCGCCAAGTCACAGTTTAACTCGAGAATATCGAGAGTGTTGATGAGGTGATCATCGGATTCTTCCTGCAGAGTATACTCCTCACCCATCCGTCCTGCTGGAGAGAACCATGAGTTCGTTAATATCAGAGAAATGGACAAAAACAGAAGCAAAAGGGCGAGAGAAGAAACGGGTTAATTGTAAATCTGCGATTCTGCGTTTCAAGGCGTGTCACGATAACATTTCCGCGCTCGATCTGTTAGGCCTCCTTCTCGCTTAAAGCATCCTCAGCAGTCTGCAACCTCTGCCGAAGACCTTCGACGACAGCAGCATCTTTCTCGGCTTTCTCACGAGCTTTCTCGCCAAGTTTCAGCTTGGCGTCCAGAGCATCAGCACGTTCCTCGGCACGGCGGAGCGCCTCTGAACCAAAAAAGACCAAAAGAAAAAGAATGTTCGTTAGAAGACAGAGATTCCGCTAGCAGAAATAAGAAACATACAAAGAGCAGTGCAAGCTTCACCTCTCAAAGTGGCAGCTTCATCGCGGAACCCGAGAAATTGAGAGCCCAGGTGGATAAGATCCTTCATTAAGGGCTGAACGCAACTCGACAAAATAGAAAAATACCATCAGAAGGGAAAAAAACTCGACAAGCAAAAGAGATGTTCAATAGAGAGGGGAACTTACATCTTCCAGGAAGGGAGTCGGTGAACTCCCAGCGACAACTTCTTGAGTGTGTCCAGCCCCGGTCCTAGCTTTCTTAGTTGGAGGTGCTTGGGGGCTGGGCACGGGAGTCAACGCTTTTGGGTTATGATCCGGGGGAGGCGAAGTTTCCGCGGCAGTGCGGTTTCCTTCGAAAAGAACCAGGGAGTTGGAAGTGCTTGTAGGAGCTGTTCCATGAGCCGCGGTTTCTTCCTCTTCTGCCCCCTCAGTAGACCTGACAATATAGTGACAAAGCAAGATATTAGAGCATTGAAAGAAAACTAAGACAGAGGGAGAAAAGAAAATAGTAAGTTACGAGCTAACTGCGCCCGCGGTGGCAAAAGGGTCGAAGGCGCCTTCAACTTCCGGAGAAGTTTCTTCGGCAATAAATTCGGCAGGTTTCGACGTGCCGGAGTCTTTGACATCGTATCTTTTCCTTTTTCCGCGCCCATCAGGAGAAGTGGCAGGAGGAGGAGTGATGGAATGGCTAGAATCAGAGGGTTTCCCTGACTCTATCTCTTTGTCGGAGGAACCCGCGGATTTTTGGGAACCTGCGGCTTCACTCTCAGGAAGAGAGGATTCCTGCAAATCGTCGGTGACAACGACCCGACCATCCACCTCCCCACCTTCAGGAAGGGGGGAAGAGAAGAAAGGACTTGGTAACCCTACATGAAGCAAAACAAAGAAATCACAACAAAATGAATACAAGGGAAACAAATAGAAGTCGAAAAAATAGCAAACTCAACTAGAGAAAAAGCACTCACTTGAGGGAGAGCATGGCTGGCACTGTATGGATCCACGCGACAGGATGAAGGGACTTCATGTTTTTTGCTCGAAGAGGTAAAACGTCGGATGAGCCTCTCCAAGTCCTTCACAGAAAGATCTTTGGACAAGCGGTCAACATCGTTTGCTCCTGAGTACATCCAAAGAGGGTTTTTGCGAGCCTGCAGTGGCTGCACCCGAATTCTAAGGAAATAGGTGATCATTTGTACACCCGAAAGTTCATCTCCGTCGGTGTTTTGGAGCTGATGGATTCGGGTCATCAAGGCTTCAGTGGCTTCTCTTTCCTCGGTAGTGGCTTCCATGTCCCAAGACCGACGCCTTTGAATTTCTTTGGCATCATCGAACGGTGCAATGCCATACTCTTGGGGCGAGGAGGACTCGTCTTGGATGTATAGCCACTTTTTGCGCCAGCCTTGGACAGAGTTGGGGAATTTAACGTCAAAATAATCAACGTCGGGACGGACGCAGATACAAATGCCACCTACATTTTAGATGACGTTCCTAAAGTTGTTGCGCCAGAGATAGAAAATGTGTTTCCATAGGCCCCAATGAGGATGTATGCCGAGGAAACACTCGCAGAGAGTGATGAAAATAGAAATGTGGAGGAGAGAATTCGGGGTCAGCTGGTGCAGCTGAATCCCGTAAATAAAAAGGAGACCACGAAGAAATTCGTGGATCGGAGTGGAGAGGCCGCGGACAAGGAAGTCGATGAATGTTACCCGGAATCCGATTGGAGGATGAGGGAAGCTTTCATCGCCGGGGAACTTCAGTGATTCCTGCTTCTTCAGCAGGCCCAGCTTCTTCGGAGTTTTCTGGTCCTAAGCGGAGATCTTGGACCGCTCCCAACCTGAAATCCGAGCCTTCCCCACGGGCGCGTTAGTGCCTGGAGCCTTGTTCTTCAGCAGCTTCGTGCGAGGAGGAGCCATGGAGGAGAGTTTCGGTGGAAGAGCAGGATGAAGGGAAGTAGGAGCACAATGAGCTTAAGGGATGGCAATTGCGGAGTAAGAGAGAGAAAGCAGATGTGCGGCGCAGCGAAGGGATGAATGAGGAGGATGCGGTGAATATATAGCGAGAAGCTGATCCGCCGCACCGTTGGATGAAAAGGAGAGGTATTTTTAGCCTTACGCGTGTCCACAAGGGTAGAATGGTCTCGTCAGCCTGAAATTACTGGACGGAGTTACTGCGCACGTGACGGAAATTACAGAGGACGTGTGTCCCCCACTTGCGCGACGTGTCGACGCTGCAGAAATTCAGGACCCACAACCCAGTGAGGTGACAGGAGTTGTGGCTTCCCAAGGAGGGAATCATGGCTATCGTCAGCAGCAACGTCAGTCGAGAAATTTTAGGGTGTTTTCATTAAAAGATGGCGACATCAAATCTTCGAGTCTTCTAGCAGAGAAATTTCGAGAGCCTATGATCAAATGCAAGCATCTGCCCATATTCTCGGGGGCTACTCTTATCAGAAGCATTGTATATACTTCTGATAAGATAATAAGGTGAAAAGGAAAAATACAGAGTTGGTCAAAATAGCAAAAGGTGAGCCTACAACCAAGTGCAAACAGTTGGCTGTAGCCTCGGGGGCTACTCCCATCGGGAGCGCTGGTCGAGCACCCGATGAAATAAAAAAAGAGGGAGTAGCAAGTTCAGTAAAAAAGAAGAAGAAGAAGAAAGGGAGAGGTAAAAAATAGAGAGAAGACAATAGAAGTTGAGCCTACAACCAAGTACAAGCACTCGGCAGTAGCCTCGGGGGCTACTCCCATCGGGAGCGTTGGTCACGAACCCGATGAAGTATGAGAAAGAAGCGTCATCGTACATTTTTGAGTTATACATAACTCGTTATGTACTCCCATCGGGAGGTCAAAATATTATGTCATCATATGACTCGAATAAATATACCATTCCAGCAGTCGACAAAGGCACTCGACAATATATTCTTAGAGCGCGTCCGCCGCGGTAAAATCTCTGAATGCCGTAATATTTTACGAAGGTAAGTCCTCAAGATCCGTCATGTGTGGCGTGGTATCGCACTAGAATGCGCTCTACTACTTTATCCGTGTCAACATATACGAAGAAAAATCCTAGCGGACGCGTTAGGTACTCGATAAAACATAACTGGAATTCGATTTACGATAAGTCCTTAAGCGGCGCGTGTCGAATTACACCAGTGTCCCGGGTTCAAGTCTAGGGACTTGAGCTTGAAGTAGGTATTTGAAGTCCACAAGAGCAGTTAACTGGTACCTGATCCGTCAGACGAACCAGCCCCATTTACCAAAATCCCAGTACAGAATATACGTTAAACAAGAATTATTCGACTCATTAGTATGTAAAGATATGATCTGATTGTACATTGGAGATTTTGCTTGATTCTGCGATTCAAACAAAATCTCGGGGGCTACTGACATATGCATCCCCAATGGGCCTACCGAATAAGGTACCCGAGGATGGCTGAAGGCCCACGACCCGAAGTTTATGAAGCTCGGAAGCCCAATAAGCATCGATATGGAAAATAGAGACAGATTAAGAATAAAGAGTCTTGTATCAATACGGGAAGGACTCGAATAGTCCTCCGTACTTTGTAACTCGTACGATACGAAATCATCGGCTCCACCTCCTATATAAATGGGGCCAAGGGAGAAAGAAAGGTCGAATCATTGTCAACACAAACCCTAGTTTTTCATAGTCGAGCACCTTTTTCGGCTGAACCTTCGAGATCTACTTTCCCTCTACTTTCTGCGAAAACCCAAGTCTACAATCTGTAGGCATTGACAAGTTGATACCTTGTCAGATGGGGTAAGACTGTCTGCTTGTTTTCTCTTACCAATATATGTCTCAGGATATTAAAATCTCCACCAAAACTATAAGGATCCATAATAGCATTAAAATAGGAAGCAACCTCAGCCAAGAATTCTTGTTTATAATCTTCATGAGACGAGGCATATACCACAACAAGGGACCACACACATTTTTTTCTTCTTTTTATCCCACGAGTGAACTGACTGTATTTACCAATTTTCACATCTCATACTTGCAAAGTTTCCTCTCTCAAACCACAAAGGATACCACCAGATTTGCCAACTGAGGAGACCCATTTGGATGGTGCTAACGAAACATGAAGAATGCATAACAATTGTGGTTGTAAAAAGCTAATGGTTTGGCAGCACCATCCCTTGAGCACATTTCCATGATTAATCATCGACCAAATTCAGTAACTGATGCCCACAAGTATAGGGGGTCGCTAAAATTTTCAATGAGAAGTATTACCCAAATTTATAGTTCGACTCAAGGGGAATACAAGAATACAAATAAAATTTTAGAAATTGAGACGTCACTCTCAACCACACTTGTATATCAATAAAATCACAAAGCAAGTGATGATTTATAGCAGTTGATTCAAAGCAATAGAACAAGTAGTAAACAATAGAACAAGTAGTAAGCAATAGCAGCATATTTCCAGTTTTCACCGAAAGTAGTGATGTGTAACTTTTGGTTGCTAAAGGCGTAGGCATGAGGTGATAGTGGGGTGTTGCATGAATGATATTGATCATATAATGTAATATATTATCATAGCATTTATCTCTAATTCAGTTGTCTGTAGGTGTGTGATCAACATATAGTTATGCATACTAACCAAGAGAATTTGCATAACGTCTTTTGTCTTGCTTGCCCATTTCACCGGGGCTAACTTGGAACTACACGCAATTAAGGTCTATCCTTCGAATATCCCAAAAAAAAATTAACACTTCATGAACACACAATCGTCCTCTTCGTGATGTCATCTCAATCGTCCTCTTCGTGATGTCGCAGTGGATCTACCAGTGGGACTGGAACCACCGACGTGATAGGAAAATAGAGGGCGGTGAGAGTGAGAAGGGGGAGAGTGAGAGAAGGGAGAGTGTGTGGAATTATGGTTATGTATTCCTGAATGGACGTTGCGTCCCCGTTCCTTTCCCACACGTGCAATCGAGGCAAAACCTTGCGCTCTCTCGGGCTCGACTCCATGGAAACTACGGATTCGGCTCTTCCTAGCAGGCCTAGTGTCGTTGCCTACTTGACAATACCCCGGAGGAGGGATCCTTACGGAGGGGAGAAGAAGTGGGTGCCAAAGGGTGGAGAGCCATCAGGACGGTGGTACGCGGATTACCCAGCTTCGGAACACGCTGCACTGAGCCAGAGCCTACTGCTGCTTGTCTGGAATTATATGGGTCCTTTCGCGTTGTTATAATGAGTTGTGGTTGTGCCTCTAGGACTCCCGGGATCCGGCTTATAAAGGCGCCAGGATCTAGAGTTTCTACTGAGAGTCCTAGCCGGAATACATTCTTGCCTCTTATCATGACTCGCCTCACCCAACAAAGACCTTCTCGAATGAGGGTAAGATCAAGCATATTTGATGGTCTCGTCTTTGATGGTCAAGAGAAAGGGCATTTCACGAGAGGAATTGAAAATAGTAACATTTGGCCATAGGCGTGCACATCAAGGATCTTCCTATACCTAAGATGACGTACTGTATCCGGCTACCTTCATGGGCCTTGCCGGATCCGACTCCTGACACATGTCGGGCTGAATCCGGCTCCTTGTTCCTGGGCTGAACATCTTTCATCTTGATCAACAACAACTGGACCGCCTGGTGGGCCGTATGCCACCACCACCATCTGTGGGTCACCCGGGCTTGCCGGATCTAGGCATTATCGATGGTACACCTTTGAAGTATATCCACAACACCTGGCCCGGAGGTGCTTCAAAGTCCGTGCTAGTCACAACGTGGAGGCAGCCGAGCAACCCAATCAGCCTATTTTCATCTCCACCAGGCCTAACCATAGAGCATGCGAGATACCAAACATCTCCCTATAGATCTACACATGTAACATGTATCTTCGCCTTCCTCTCATGTATCTTAGTCTCTCTGCGGTGTCACTAGCGATGCAACTTGGACAAACATTACATCTGCGGATGGATCGGATTTTGGTCCCAGGCTTGTGCTTGTATTTTCTTTTTTTTGTTATGGGCCTTTATTTAATTTTAGATGAATCCTTTGTTTTCCTAAGCTTATCCCTAGACATTACTGTAACCTTAACCTAGGCCTAGTGAGATGAATGAGGAACTATATATGGTCCGGTGCGGTGACCCAGCATACCATTGCATGTTGTAGTATACAAGTCGTTGATATGATCTTTGTGAAGGGAATTCTTCACAAATTGCCATATCCCTCTGAGTGGTACAACAGAAACATTGCAGGTCATAACACTCCATATATTATTACAAACATTGTCTTAACAAGTTGGTATTCTCACAGGTCCTGTGAGAACTGATACGCGTACAGCACGCGTCCGTTGGGAACCCCAAGAGGAAGGTGTGATGCGTACAGCGGCAAGTTTTCCCTCAGAAAGAAACCAAGGTTTATCGAACCAGGAGGAGCCAAGAAGCACGTTGAAGGTTGATGGCGGCGGGATGTAGTGCGGCGCAACACCAGGGATTCCGGCGCCAACGTGGAACCTGCACAACACAACCAAAGTACTTTGCCCCAACGAAACAGTGGGGTTGTCAATCTCACCGGCTTGCTGTAACAAAGGATTAGGTGTATAGTGTGGATGATGATTGTTTGCAGAAAACAGTAGAACAAGTATTGTAGTAGATTGTATTTCAGATGTAAAAGAATGGACCGGGGTCCAAAGTTCACTAGAGGTGTCTCTCCCATCAGATAAATAGCATGTTGGGTGAACAAATTACAGTCGGGCAATTGACAAATAGAGAGAGCATGACAATGCACATACATGATATAATAAGTATTGTGAGATTTAATTGGGCATTACGACAAAGTACATAGACCGCTATCCAGCATGCATCTATGCCTAAAAAGTCCACCTTCAGGTTATCATCCGAACCCCTTCCAAGTATTAAGTTGCAAACAACAGTACAATTGCATTAAGTATGGTGCGTAATGTAATCAATAACTACATCCTCGGACATAGCATCAATGTTTTATCCCTAGTGGCAACAACACATCCACAACCTTAGAACTTTCTCGTCATCGTCCCGCATTTAATGGAGGCATGAACCCACTATCGAGCATAAATACTCCCTCTTGGAGTTAAGAGTAAAAACTTGGCCGAGCCTCTACTAATAACGGAGAGCATGCAAGATCATAAACAACACATAGGTAATAGATTGATAATCAACATAACATAGTATTCTCTATCCATCGGATCCCGACAAACACAACATATAGTATTACAGATAGATGATCTTGATCATGTTAGGCAGCTCACAAGATCCGACAATGAAGCACATGAGGAGAAGAAAACCATCTAGCTACTGCTATGGACCCATAGTCCAGGGGTGAACTACTCACTCATTACTCCGGAGGCGACCATGGCGGTGAAGAGTCCTCTGGGAGATGATTCCCCTCTCCGGCAGGGTGCCGAAGGCGATCTCCCGAATCCCCGAGATGGGATTGGCGGCGGCGGCGTCTCGGAAGGTTTTCCGTATCGTGGCTCTCGCATCGGGGGTTTCGCGACGAAGGCTTTAAGTAGGCGGAAGGGCAACGCGGGGGCCACACGAGGGCCCCACACACCAGGGCCGCGCGGCCAGGGCCCGAGCCGCGCCGCCCTGTTGTGTCGGCGCCTCGTGGCCCCACTTCCTTTCCCCTCGGTCTTCCGGAAGCTTCGTGCAAAAATAGGACCCCGGGCGTTGATTTCGTCCAATTCCGAGAATATTTCCTTACTAGGATTTCGAAACCAAAACAGCTAGTAAACCAACGAACTCGCTCTTCGGCATCTTGTTAATAGGTTAGTGCCGGAAAATGCATAAATATGACATATAATGTGTATAAAACATGTAGATATCATCAATAATGTGGCATGAAACATAAGAAATTATCGATACGTCGGAGACGTATCAGCATCCCCAAGCTTAGTTCTCGCTCGTCCCGAGCAGTAAACGATAACAAAGATAATTTCCGGAGTGACATGCCATCATAACCTTGATCATACTATTGTAAGCATATGTAATGAATGCAGCGATCAAAACAATGGTAATGACATGAGTAAACAACTGAATCATAAAGTAAAGACTTTTCATGAATAGTACTTCAAGACAAGCATCAATAAGTCTTGCATAAGAGTTAACTCATAAAGCAATAAATCAAAGTAAAGGTATTGAAGCAACACAAAGGAAGATTAAGTTTCAGCGGTTGCTTTCAACTTATAACATGTATATCTCATGGATATTGTCAATGTAAAGTAATATAACAAGTGCAATATGCAAGTATGTAGGAATCAATGCACAGCTCACACAAGTATTTGCTTCTTGAGGTGGAGAGAAATAGGTGAACTCGACTCAACATAAAAGTAAAAGAAAGGCCCTTCGCAGAGGGAAGCATTGATTGCTATATTTGTGCTAGAGCTTTTATTTTGAAAACATGAAACAATTTTGTCAACGGTAGTAATAAAGCATATGTGTTATGTAAATTATATCTTACAAGTTGCAAGCCTCATGCATAGTATACTAATAGTGCCCGCACCTTGTCCTAATTAGCTCGGATTACCGGGATTATCGCAATACACATGTTTTAACCAAGTGTCACAAAGGGTACCTCCATGCCGCTCGTACAAAGGTCTAAGGAGAAAGCTCGCATTTTGGATTTCTCGCTTTTGATTATTCTCAACTTAGACATCCATACCGGGACAACATAGACAACAGATAATGGACTCCTCTTTAATGCATAAGCATTTAGCAACAATTAATGTTCTCATATGAGATTGAGGATATATGTCCAAAACTGAAACTTCCACCATGATTCATGGCTTTAGTTAGCGGCCCAATGTTCTTCTCTAACAATATGCATGCTCTAACCATTAAATGAGTGGTAAATCTCCCTTACTTCGTGACAAGACTGGACATGCATAGCAACTCACATGATATTCAACAAAGAGTAGTTGATGGCGTCCCCAGGAACATGGTTATCGCACAACAAGCAACTTAATAAGAGATAAAGTGCATAAGTACATATTCAATACCACAATAGTTTTTAAGCTATTTGTCCCATGAGCTATATATTGCAAAGGTAAAGAATGGAAATTTAAAGGTAGCACTCAAGCAATTTACTTTGGAATGGCGGAGAAATACCATGTAGTAGGTAGGTATGGTGGACACAAATGGCATAGTGGTTGGCTCAAGGATTTTGGATGCATGAGAAGTATTCCCTCTCGATACAAGGTTTAGGCTAGCAAGGTTATTTGAAACAAACACAAGGATGAACCGGTGCAACAAAACTCACATAAAAGACATATTGTAAACATTATAAGACTCTACACCGTCTTCCTTGTTGTTCAAACTCAATACTAGAAATTATCTAGACTTTAGAGAGACCAAATATGCAAACCAAATTTAGCAAGCTCTAGGTGTTTCTTCATTAATGGGTGCAAAGTATTTGATGCAAGAGCTTAAACATGAGCACAACAATCGCCAAGTATCAAATTATTCAGGACAATTTAGAATTACTACATGTAGCATTTCCCGATTCCAACCATATAACAATTTAACGAAGAAGATTCAACCTTCGCCATGAATACTATGAGTAAAGCCTAAGGACATATTTGTCCATATGCAACAATGGAGCGTGTCTCTCTCCCACACAATGAATGCTAGGATCCATTTTATTCAAACAAAACAAAAACAAAAACAAACCGACGCTCCAAGCAAAGCACATAAGATGTGATGGAATAAAAATATAGTTTCAGGGGAGGAACCTGATAATGTTGTCGATGAAGAAGGGGATGCCTTGGGAATCCCCAAGCTTAGACGCTTGAGTATTCTTAGAATATGCAGGGGTGAACCACCGGGGCATCCCCAAGCTTAGAGCTTTCACTCTCCTTGATCATATTGTATCATCTCCCTCTCTTGATCCTTGAAAACTTCCTCCACACCAAACTCGAAACAACTCATTAGAGGGTTAGTGTACAATAAAAATTCACATGTTCAGAGGTGACACAATCATTCTTAACACTTCTGGACATTGCACAAAGCTACTGGACATTAATGAAACAAAGAAATTCATCCAACATAGCAAAAGAGGCAATGCGAAATAAAAGGCAGAATCTGTCAAAACAGAACAGTCCGTAAAGATGGATTTTATTGAGGCACCAGACTTGCTGAAATAAAAATGCTCAAATTTAATGAAAGTTGCGTACATATCTGAGGATCACGCACGTAAATTGGCATATTTTTCTGAGCTACCTACATAGAGGCAGGTCGAAATTCGTGACAGCAAAGAAATCATTATCGCGCAGTAATCCAAATCTAGTATGAACCTTACTATCAACGACTTTACTTGGCACAACAATGCGCAAAACTAAGATAGGGAGAGGTTGCTACAGTATTAAACAACTTCCAAGACTCAAATATAAAATAAAATTACTGTAGTAAAAACATGGGTTGTCTCCCATAAGCGCTTTTCTTTAACGCCTTTCAGCTAGGCGCAGAAAGTGTGTATCAAGTATTATCAAGAGACGAAGTATCAACATCATAACTTGTTCTAATAATAGAATCAAAAGGTAACTTCATTCTCTTTCTAGGGAAGTGTTCCATACCTTTCTTGAGAGGAAATTGATATTTAATATTACCTTCCTTCATATCAATGATAGCTCCAACAGTTCGAAGAAAAGGTCTTCCCAATATAATGGGACAAGATGCATTGCATTCAATATCCAAGACAACAAAATCAACGGGGACAAGGTTATTGTTAACGGTAATGCGAACATTATCAACTCTCCCCAAAGGTTTCTTTATAGCATTATCAACAAGATTAACAGCCAAATAACAATTTTTCAATGGTGGCAAGTCAAGCATATCATAAATTTTCTTAGGCAGAGATAGCAAACAATCTTTAGCTCTTCCTCTTAATGAGAAATGAAACAATTTTAATTTTATAATGTCACTATCTACATCTTTATACTTTTTCATTTCACACAATTTAACAAAATTATTGAGATGGGCAGCAGCATCATCAGAACTAACACCAGCAAATTGCTCTCTCATAACAAGATTCAGTAAAGCAGGTTTAATTTCAAAGAATTCTGCTGTAGTAGCAGGTGGAGCAATAGGTGTGCATAAAAAGTCATTATTATTTGTGGTTGTGAAGTCACACAACTTAGTATTTTCAGGGGTAGCCATTTTAGCAGTAGTAAATAAAGCAAACTAGATAAAGTAAATGCAAGTAACTAATTTTTTTGTGTTTTTCGATATAGAGAGCAAGACAATAAATAAAGTAAAGCTAGCAACTAATTTTTTTTGTGTTTTGATATAATGCAGCAAACAAAGTAGTAAATAAAGCAAGACAAAAACAAAGTAAAGAGATTGGATTGTGGAGACTCCCCTTGCGGCGTGTCTTGATCTCCCCGACAACGGCGCCAGAAAATATGGTTGATACGCGTACATCACGCATCCGTTGGGAACCCCAAGAGGAAGGTGTGATGCGTACAGCGGCAAGTTTTCCCTCAGAAAGAAACCAAGGTTTATCGAACCAGGAGGAGCCAAGAAGCACGTTGAAGGTTGATGGCGGCGGGATGTAGTGCGGCGCAACACCAGGGATTCCGGCGCCAATGTGGAACCTGCACAACACAACCAAAGTACTTTGCCCCAATGAAACAGTGAGGTTGTCAATCTCACCGGCTTGCTGTAACAAAGGATTAGGTGTATAGTGTGGATGATGATTGTTTGCAGAAAACAGTAGAACAAGTATTGCAGTAGATTGTATTTCATATGTAAAAGAATGGACCGGGGTCCACAGTTCACTAGAGGTGTCTCTCCCATAAGATAAATAGCATGTTGGGTGAACAAATTACAGTCGGGCAATTGACAAATAGAGAGAGCATGACAATGCACATACATGATATAATGAGTATTGTGAGATTTAATTGGGCATTATGACAAAGTACATAGACCGCTATCCAGCATGCATCTATGCCTAAAAAGTCCACCTTCAGGTTATCATCCGAACCCCTTCCAGTATTAAATTGCAAACAACAGACAATTGCATTGAGTATGGTGCGTAATGTAATCAATAACTACATCCTCGGACATAGCATCAATGTTTTATCCCTAGTGGCAACAGCACATCCACAACCTTAGAACTTTCTCATCATCGTCCCAGATTTAATGGAGGCATGAACCCACTATCGAGCATAAATACTCCCTCTTGGAGTTAAGAGTAAAAACTTGGCCGAGCCTCTACTAATAACGGAGAGCATGCAAGATCATAAACAACACATAGGTAATAGATTGATAATCAACATAACATAGTATTCTCTATCCATCGGATCCCGACAAACACAACATATAGTATTACGGATAGATGATCTTGATCATGTTAGGCAGCTCACAAGATCCGACAATGAAGCACATGAGGAGAAGACAACCATCTAGCTACTGCTATGGACCCATAGTCCAGGGGTGAACTACTCACTCATCACTCCGGAGGCGACCATGGCGGTGAAGAGTCCTCCGGGAGATGATTCCCCTCTCCGGCAGGGTGTCGGAGGCGATCTCCTGAATCCCCCGAGATGGGATTGGCGGCGGCGGCGTCTCTGGAAGGTTTTCCGTATCGTGGCTCTCGGTACTGGGGATTTCGCGACGAAGGCTTTAAGTAGGCGGAAGGGCAACGCGGGGGGCCACACGAGGGCCCCACACACCAGGGTCACGCGGCCGGGGCCCGGGCCGCGCCGCCCGTTGTGTCGGCGCCTCGTGGCCCCACTTCCTTTCCCCTCGGTCTTCCGGAAGCTTCGTGCAAAAATAGGACCCCGGGCGTTGATTTCGTCCAATTCCGAGAATATTTCCTTACTAGGATTTCTGAAACCAAAAATAGCGAGAAAACAACAACCGGCTCTTCGGCATCTCGTTAATAGGTTAGTGCCGGAAAATGCATAAATACGACATATAATGTGTATAAAACATGTAGATATCATCAATAATGTGGCATGGAACATAAGAAATTATCGATACGTCGGAGACTTATCAAGAACACCCTAAGATACTGCTTAAGTACGATTAC
The DNA here is from genome assembly GCF_022539505.1 of Lolium rigidum. Taxonomy (NCBI): domain Eukaryota; kingdom Viridiplantae; phylum Streptophyta; class Magnoliopsida; order Poales; family Poaceae; genus Lolium; species Lolium rigidum. The sequence goes on along the minus strand of NC_061511.1, from coordinate 163,764,075 downwards.
AACTTATAACCATATATAAAGGAGAGCTAAACAACTTATTTAGGTAAGTTCTACGTTGCTCGGCTCTATGATGCTAGGGTTCATCACTAATCCTCCACCTCCGTGTCATCGGGTCCGTAGACTATCCCATAGTCTACTCCTTCAACTCCGACGGTAAGATCAGGTTCCTCGTAGACCAGCTCGTAGCTTCCTTCCGGTGCTCCATCGTTGATGGCTTCCACTTTCGGATCACAGTCTAGCAAGGGTGTCGAAAGAAAGTGAGTACAGAGGTACTCAGCAAATTCTAAAAGAGTAAAAGGTGTTTGATGCACTAGCTACGACCATTGATCAGGAAATCGCAGGTCAATTCATGTTTTGCAATCATTTCTTCAAAAGGTTGCTTTTATTATGAAAACTATGCCCGTCAGTCTTCACAGGTTGACTAGAACTTCATGGAGTTCCTTTCCTGCCGCGTTCGTAGTTCCCTTCCCGGAACAAGGAGTGACAGCCACAATTTGATACACTCTGCAGAGGTGCGTTACTTTTCCCACAAGAGATCCCACCCTTTTTGCCATCCGCAGGGACTTGCCCCCGTTCACACTTCCTTTGGTGTGAGGCCAGGTATAAAGATCTAAGCCCACACCGCCTTCTCCGCGACTGCAAACCCACCCTTTTGTCCGACCCTACACCCCCAGTAGACTTCTTCCGATAATACGGCTTTACTCACGGTGTACTCCGGACAATCCATCATAGACCGTAGAGCTAACATCACTAATGGATGGGGATTTAAAAGGCTATCCCAACCTACGGCAGTGCCTCCAACACCCCGCAGCTCTACCAGTCCGTTGGCGTGCAGAAGGGAAAAGATACGGCTAGCTTCCCCAGAGCCATTATAGATCTCATGGTTAACGCGGTTTGTACGGCGCTAGAATCACTGGACGGCATTGGTGGTTAATCCTAGGTTAATATAACCCATGCAATGGAACCTCCACCATATCAACACATACCATGGTTCCATTGCCAGCCACATAGTCATATTCATAGTTGGAAAGTAACATTTCATTTGCGATGCATGAATGATAAGTATATAGCTTTGCATTAAAGTAATAGAAAATACTCAAGTTGGTATGAGCTAGGGTGAACTTGCCTGTGGACTGCGAGATAGTGCAGTTCAATGCAGTTGATGGAACCTGGACCTCGGGTTCTGTAAGAAGCATCATTGTCCGGTAAGGACAATGTTATAAAATCCAAATAATGCAATCATGGATGTATTATTTTATGTTGAATCCCTTTACCCCACTGAGTTATAGCAATTTAGGGTTGAGTTAAGATTTATGCCTTTGGCAGTGATTTGCAATTGTTTTAATGGATAAATCACTTTAATTCTCATAAAGTAAAATAATTCAAGGTAAAACTACTTTACTTGGTGATTTATTTTTCATTCCAAAAATAATTTGAAATAATAGAGTTATCTCTATATTTTCTGGAATAAATAGGGAATAGAGTATTTTTCTTTGAAAAATACCTTTCTCAATAGAAATGACTTGGAATAATAGAATTTCATTTTGAAATGTTTGAAAATAAGTATTTGAACTTATTTGAGATTTTTCCTTGATTTTTAAATACAAGGAAATAGTAGTTTGAAATTCCAAGTTATTATTTTAAATTCATCAAATTCATAAATTTGAATTTGTTTCTTAAATTCTATTTCATATTTTATTCTGGTTAAGAATAATTTTTCATTCACTAATCCAATTTTTAATGGATTTTTAGAGTTGTATTTTATTTACTAAAAATTGGTGAAATTCTGGGCTTTTTCTAATTTGTGAAAAGTCCAAAATACCCCTGGCCCCTATTGGGCCAGCCCACTAACTAAGGCCCATGGGACAGCCCACTAAGGCGTGTCCCATATCGGGTCGGTGGCGCCGAAGCGGCCCACCTCGCTCACTCACTCGTCTCTCTCTCTCGCTCGCCCTAACCCTAACCTCTCGTGACGCCCGTGGCGATGGCGTCGCCGCCATGGCCGCCGCCGTGCTCCGGCCATCTCCGTGCCCCTCTGCCTTAGCCACCTACCGGATCTTGACCGCCGCGAGACGATCTATCGATCTGTCCGCGTGGTTTCTCCGATTTCTTCCTCTCCTGGCGAATCGCCTCCGCTTTGGATCCACCGGAGAATCGCCTTGGGCGATTTGGTGGTCTCCGGCGATCCCTCGCCCTCGTCGTCGACGTGCGCGCTCCCCGAGACCGACCTGGTGCGGTGCTGCTTGCGTACCGCGTGCCATCGTCTCCGTGCCGTGCTCGTGGTGGTGTTCGTGCTCGTCGGCGTAACGCCGGCGTCTACCCCGGGTCTTGCAAGCCGCTATGGCCGCGCGAGCACCGCCTCGCCATGCCATAGCCTCCGCCACCGGGCGCATGTAAGTGATCCTCTCCATCTCCTTCTCCTCTCCATGCATGTGCGCCTCTCAAGCTACCGTGCTTCTTCTTCCTTCTGTTCTACTCGCTCCCTGGTGATCCCGTGATCACACGAGCCTTGCAATTGTTGCCTAAGCTGCCCGTGCTTCCATTTTCCGTAAGCTATGGCCAAGTCACCAATTCTCGGTACCGGCGCTGTTGCCTTGCTTGCCGTACATGCCATTTGTTGCTTGCCTACTGCTCCTAGCATGCTCCGATCTTGCTATGCTATCCCGTAATTGCTTATGAGCTTGCTATGCCATGTCTGTTCATGCTTATGAGCTTGCTATGCTTACCGGCAATCTACACTTGCTTGTTTAGGTGTACTCGCTGTGCATCGGTGACACTTGTGAGTGCCGAGTGGTGCTCGTGAGGTGCTTCGTGCTTCCTGTGTAAGCTATTGATCCATTGGATCAACCATTGCTTGTTGGCTAATTTATCCGTGTGGCTTGACTTGATTCAATTGATCCATTTGATCAATGAAATGTCGTTGATTGGTTGATTGATTAATTTCGTGGCTAAGTGAATCATTTTCCTTGTTGATGTCGATGCTCAAGCATCACTATGCTTACCGTATTCATGTGATGTTGCTTATCCTAGCTCACCGGACTTGATCCAAGTGGCTATGATGCGATGACTTGTGCTATGTTGCCTCACAGGTGTGCTACTGTCAATGAATAACATGAATTTGTTACATATTCATGCCTGAATAAATTGATTCATGATGAATTGCTTATGCAGTGATGATTTAAATGACTTGCTTGTATTTGAATTTGCTGTTCATGATTATTTAACAAGCAAATGAATCTGAATCCACTCTGGATAATGATGTCCTGTATTTGGCTTTACTTTAAATGGTGCTAAGTGTGATGTGACCTCAGTAGCCTTGCTACTGATTGGTTGCTCACATGTTTGGTTGGATCTTGGCTACTCAACTTTGCTTGCATATTTGGGGATCATACTAGATATGAATGCTAATATGCTTGCCTGTGATGAATCTAGGGTTTTACTGATGGTTATGTGCCTAGGATTTTTTTGTGTAGTCTTTACTAGCTGCTAATTATTGCAATACATCTACTGGTGCTATCTGTGCATAAGATCTTGCTTCTGTGCACAAGATCTGTATCTGGATGGTTTCTATTTTGGTGGCTTTTTAGACTAGCAGTGATCCTTGGTGAAAACCAAGTGATGATTCACCCCGTTGAGCATCCGCTCAACCCATGGCTGTGTTATGCATGATTTATGGATTAGATCCATTGGATCTATTCCAGGAACTTGGTATACCTTGTTCCAGCTCCTAGAATGAAATATTTTGTTGTTGAAGACTTGTGGTTTGTGCACAGCCCTTCACCTCCAGATCCTGGTTGATCTTCTAGGTCACCATGATTTCTGTTGGCTGAGGGTTTGTGTGTGTTGGTGCTGTTCTTGAGCAAGAACTGGATGAACTTTGTGTTGCTTTAGCTTCACCCTTACCTGGTGAATCTTATCTGGTCGACTGTGCACTGGTTCTAGGGTTTGTAATCCTTTTATATGATCCCTACTTCTACTCTGGCCATGACACACAGGCTTGGCTTGCTTTGTGACTCAGCTCTTGCATTGCCTTGCTGTGGCTTGCCCAGCACCATCTCTCATATGCTGAAACTTGAGCCCACTGTGGCTGCTCAGCTTTGGTCTCGCTCGATCCTATCTTGTGCTCGTCCGGGTTTTGGACAAGCACAAGTGTGCAAGGACGTTGTTCACCGTCCAAACTGAATTTCTGTGATGTTTTTCACTCGTCCAAACTGAATTTCTAACACTTAGTATCCTCGGCTAGCACTTGTGATTTGTTTTGCAGGTTTTGAAGTTGAATATGACCGGAAGATGTTCTTCAAGCATTTAGTCTAGGTTTTAGTTTAGGAAAATCTTGTAATTTTCCTTTTTCATTTCTGTTTATTATTATACATCAATTCTTGTATCAAGAATATTGTAAAGACTATGTATTCTGTGTTGATGATCAATAAAGCTCAAGTTTTTGTTTATGAGCTTTTGATTTATGTAATATTTATATCCTGAATTAAATATTGTATTTGATATTCAATTTGAAATTCAAAGTTATTTGAATTCATAAGTTGTGTTTGAATTATGAATTCATTATTTATATAGCTCAATGCTTATTGTTCAATGTATTAACACTTGTCAAATAAATTCATTCCCCAAATCAACAAGATACAAAAGAGATCATGTCGAAATTATTCTAACTCACATTGCCTAACCCTAAGTGCAAAATGAGAGAGAACCTCGATCCCTCTTAGGTTTAGTTGCAATAAAGCGCGAAAAATTTCTCCCATTTTGCGATGAAATGCACAACCCATTTCTAAATCTACCCTTCGTTGTTCCTATGTTCTGGGTTATTACAGTCTCTCCCCCTTAACAGAAACTTCGTCCCGAAGTTAAGATTGGTACCTGAACATCTCGGGGTAGGACTTCCTGAGTTCTTCTTCTGTCTCCCAAGTTGCTTCTCGCTCAGGATGATGTTGCCATTGAACTTTGCAGTATTTGATTGCTCTGTTTCTTAACTTCTTCCATTGTACTTCTAAGATCTTTTCAGGTCTTTCCACATAAGTTAGATCCGATTGCAATTCTATTTCTTCGTATGTGATAGGATCATCCGGTGCCTTCAAACACTTTCTGAGTTGTGATACATGAAATACATTGTGAACTTGACTTAGTTGCGCCGGTAATTCCAACTCAAAAGTTGTTCCTCGGTTCTGGCTGAGTATCTTGAATGGTCCTATATATCGAGGACTTAACTTTCCTTTCACTCCGAACCTCTTAAGTCCTTTCATTGGGCTAACCTTTAAATATACCATGTCTCCTACTTTCGGTTCCCAAGCTCTTCTTCTTTGGTCGGCATAACTCTTTTGACGACTTTGAGCTATTTTGAGCCTATCCCGGATCACCTCGATGACTTCTTGTCTCTCCTTGATGTAGTCCGGTGTAAACTCCTTGTTCTCTCCGGTTTCAAACCAACAAATTGGTGATCGACACTTCCTTCCGTACAATGCTTCGTACGGTGCCATCTGGATGCTACTCTGATAACTATTGTTATATGAGAATTCCGCCAAAGGTAAATGGTCCTCCCATGAGCCTCCAAAGTTCAGAGCACAAGCTCTAAGCATGTCTTCAAGTATCTGATTGGTTCTTTCGGTTTGTCCTCCGGTTTGTGGATGATATGCCGTACTGAAATCCAACTTGGTTCCCAAAGCTTCTTGGAGTTGTTTCCAAAATGCTGATGTGAAAATTGAACCTCTATCTGAGACTATTTTCTTGGGTACTCCATGCTTGCTAACAACCTCCTTCACATATATATCCACAAGCTTTTCCGCAGTATCCTTTGTATTTACTGCTATGAAATGAGCACTCTTGGTAAGTCTATCTACTATTACCCATATCATATCCTTCTTCTTGCTAGTCATTGGTAGACCAGTAACAAAATCCATTCCGATTTCATCCCATTTCCACTCCGGTATCTCTAGTGGTTTGAGTAATCCAGCAGGACTTTGATGTTCTGCCTTTACTCGCTGACATGTATGGCATTCGAGAGACATATTGTGCTATCTCTCTTTTCATGTTGTTCCACCAGAACATCTCCTTCAAATCCATATACATCTTAGTACTTCCCGGATGTATTGAATAAGGGGTTTCATGAGCTTCTTTTAATATGATTGACTTTACTTCGGAATCATCCGGTACACATATCCTTTTCTGGAAGTATAGTGAATCAAACTCCCCTAGATTGAATTCTGACGGTCTTCCTTCTCCAATCCTTTTGATTTCTTCTTGGATGAACAAATCATCCGCTTGTTTCCGGATAATCTCATACTTCAAGTCTGAATACATCTCATCCATAATCCTCATGGTTGCTACACTTCCCTTAACATCACCTTGAATAAACAAAATCTGAGCATCCTCTAGCTCTTTCCGAAGTTCCTTTGGAATCTCCCATTCCGTAGGTTGATTTTCCGTACTCTTCCTGCTTAAGGCATCTGCTACTACATTAGCCTTGCCTGGTGTATAGTTGATCGTAAGGTCATAATCCTTAATCAACTCTAACCATCTCTTCTGTCTCATGTTTAATTCCTTCTGAGTGAAGAAATATTTCAAACTTTTATGATCGGTGTATAACTCACACTTGGATCCATATAGAAATTGTCTCCAACTCTTCAGAGCATACACAACTGCCGCTAACTCTAGATCATGTACTGGGTAGTTGTGTTCATGTGGTTTCAACTGTCTTGATCCATAAGCTATTACTTTCCGGTCTTGCATAAGAACACATCCAAGTCCATTCTTGGAAGCATCACAATACACCGTATAATCCTTTCCAGGTTCAGGACTGCTAACACCGATGCTGTGGTTAACTTGTCCTTGAGTGTTTGGAAGCTGACTTCACACTCATCTGTCCACACAAATGGAGTATTTTTCTTGAGTAACTTGGTCATTGGTCCGGCAATCTTCGAAAATCCTTCTATGAATCTCCGATAATAGCCTGCCATACCAAGGAATCCTCGTATCTCCTTAGCATTTTTGGGTGACTTCCATTCCAATACGGACTGAACCTTGCTTGGATTCACCGCTATTCCTTCTTTGGTTATGACATGTCCAAGGAATTCAACACTATCTAATCAAAATTTGCATTTGCTGAACTTTGCATATAGCTGATGTTCCCTCAAAATCTTGCAGAACTATCTTCAAATGCTTGGCATGTTCTTCTTTATCTTTGGAATAGATTAGAATATCATCTATGAACACTATTACGAACTTGTCCAAGTACTTCATGAATATCTTGTTCATCAAATTCATGAAAATAGCTGGTGCATTTGTTAGTCCAAATGGTACAACCAAGTATTCATGGTGTCCATACCTTGATACAAACGCTGTTTTTGGTACATCCTCCTTCTTGATCTTGATTTGATGGTATCCTGACCTTAAATCTATCTTCGAGAAGACTCCAGCTCCTTGAACTTGATCAAAAAGATCTTGTATTCTAGGTAAAGGATACTTGTTCTTGATCGTTACATTGTTAAGATTCCTGTAATCTCCACACATTCTCTTTCCACCATCTCTTTTATCCACAAAAATGACTGGTGTACCCCATGGTGACACACTTTCTTGAATGAATCCCTTCTGTTCCAACTCATCTATCTGAGCTTTTAGTTCCACTAACTCCTTTGGTCCCATCTTATATGGTGGTTGAGCTATTGGTGTTGTGCCTGGAATCAGGTCGATAGTGAATTCTATCTCTCTATCGGGTGGCATGCCCGGTAGTTCCTTAGGAAATACATCTGGAAAACTCCTTTACTACAGGGATATCTTCAATCCTCACTTCCTTCAAACTATTAAGTTCCAATCCTATCTCCAACTCACCGTATTTGTCTCCTTGGAAAACTATTCGGCCTCCAATAGAGTTGCGAAGTGATACTCGTTTTGTCTCCACAGCTTGATCACCGCTCCATTCTCCGTCAACCAGTCCATCCCTAGGATGACCGATATGTCCTTCATAGGAATGATGAATAGGTCCGCGAAATACACACGATCACATATGGTTAGGACTTGTGCTTCTTTCACGTGGGTTACTAAGATCGTCCCCCCGCGGATAGAACAGTTATAGGGGTTTCTAACTTAGAACATCTAAGCCCGAATTTTTCCACAAACTCCAATGCAAGAAATGATGTGGTTGCTCCAGTATCAAATAAGACTTTGCCAGGATGAGTAAGGATGCTTAGCGTACCTAAGACTGTTTGATCCGACTCTTCCGCTTGCTCCAAAGATGTGCAATTCAGCTTTCCATAAGGCTTCCCCCTCTTGTTGTTGTTGTTGTAGTTGCGGTTGTTGTTGTTGTTGTTGTTGTTGTTGTTGTTGTTGTTGTTGCGGTTGTTGTTGTTGTTGTTGTTTCCACCTCGTCCTCCGGAGCTCTGTCCGCTCCAAGACGCCTTATTTGGACAATCCGGCTTGATGTGTCCATCCTTCCCACAACCATAGCAGATGATTCTGGGTTTCTGACAATCCTTCTGCATATGACCTCTCGGGCCACAGTTGTTGCAGATGATCTGATTGATTGGGTTCGGATTCTGACCTCCCCGGTTGTATTGACTACCAGTAGTAGGTCGAAATCGGGGTTTGAAACTCCGATCGGGTGTTGGTTTACTAATTGGGTACTTCCTTGGCTCGATACGAGCCCTCTTCCTCCTATCCTCCTAGACTTGCCTGTAATCATCCTCGAAAGTGATTGCCGAGTCAATCAGTTCCTGGAATTCAGCAGTCCGTGCCAACCTCAGTTGCATCTTCATGTATGGATTCATGCCTTTCATGAACCGCTTCTTTCTCTTTTCTTCCGAGTCCACTTCCTCAGGTGCATACCTGGACAACCTGTTGAAATCCCGAACATACTGCATGATGGGTGCAGTGTTCTGACGTAGTTCGTCAAACTCCCTCTTCTTCAACTCCACCACGCTCTCCGGAACATGAGCATCCCGGAACTTCTTCTTGAACTCCTCCCAGGTGAACACCTTGTCTGGAGGGTGTACTGCTACAAGATTCTCCCACCATGACGCTGCTGGTCCCGACAACAGATAAGTAGTATATCGAATCTTCTCCTCATCGTTGCAACCAACGGTCTTCAGCTTCCGTTCCGTATCCATGAGCCAATCTTCAGCGTCCATTGGTTCTGGAGCTGATGTAAACGGTAGTGGTCTTGCATTTTGGAAGTCTGATAGGGTTACTCCCTTGCCTTCATTACCCCTATCATTGATGACTTGGGTAAAGAAGTCTTGCATGTTCTTGCTTTGATTTTCCTGGTATCGCCTCCTATCTTCTTCCATTGCCCTCATATACTGTTGGAAATCTGGATGTAGCATTGGGTGTGGTGGTGGTGGTGCATTCTCCGCTCTAGCTGCTGCATCTGCCTCCTCTTTTTCTCTCGCCTCCCGCTCTCTTCGAGCCTCTTCAGTTTCAACTAACGCCATGTCCCCCTAGTCCTGTAACAAAGAGCGATTACTCATAATTACACCATGCAAATGTTTTCTGAGCTCAACTCATTGCCCAGAACTAGTCACACAATGAAATCAAGAAGCAAATCCAAAACAAACATTTATTATGCATATACTTTGTATATTACATAACATACACACTTATATTACATGTGGTACATATAAACCACTTATTTGGCTTAAACCCAAGCCAACGGAAATTTAAAATACGTTCTATTACAATACCACCTATACAACTTTATTCTTCCTGGAGCTCTCCTCGTCATCATAACTCGCCTCCACGTACATCCCTGGGGTCCATCCGGTACAGCGATTCGTCTTCCGAACACCGTCCGGAACGAAGGTCCTTCCAGTAGGTATGTAATCTGAATCGGACGAAGTGCCGAGACAGAGATCTGGCATGCCAAAGTAGCTGGATAATGACTCATATGTATCCCCAGTAGGATACAACTCACCTTCTTCTCGCCATCCATGGAGGATTCCTACTCACTTGACCTCTCATCTTCTTCTTCTTCTTTTTCTTGGTTCCGTAACCTCACCTACGACGTACTGGGATGTTTTGGGTAATCCCATCTCCGGATCTAAAGAAATGGAGTTGGTGTCTTTCTCTTCCTGCCCAAAGCTTTGGTTAACATCTTGGTTAACCGCGCCTCCTTCATCCTCTGTATCACAAGTGATGGGTTCTCCTTCATCCCCATATGGTTCCCCGAAACGCCAACCAGTCGAGTTCTCGATTGGTGACTCCGAGCAGTTTAGGTTTCTGGAATCATCTCCCCCATATCCAGATTCATATGATGCTGACACATGCGGATAGTGTGGGACAAAGTTGGGTGTGAGTGGATCTTTCTGGGACAACTGGTCACTTAAATCTACATAGCTGTCTATGCTAAAGAAAGGTGTAGTGTGTTGTGGTTGTGCCCTCAGATCACGCATCCGAGTTTGGACTTTATCGTGGTCCGTGAACTCAGCTAGCATGTGGTCAATCTCACCCCTCATCTTCATGTGTAAAAGGTACATCGTGGTCAATAAAGACTTACAGCCTATCCATGTGCTGTGTCTGCAGCCTTCAGGACTTCGTGTGCTAACACCGCATGATTCGAGTGGGATCCTCATCTTCCTCGGCATGAGGTATATGAGAAAACTCCGAACATAGCAGCTCTACTGACTTGTGCTGCCTTATCTCAAGGATTGCCTTGAATAGGCCCATGTGATAGGCTGTGGTGATGGTTTTGGCTTCTCCGTATGGCATTATACGACTCATCAGCAGTTTTGTCGGTAGTTGGACCGATACTCTGCACTTGGCTAGGATTTCCCCATCATAGTAGGTATACTTGATAACATGTATCCGTGGGTCACAATGGAGTTCCTTCAGCATCCCACACAGGAGAGCTGTGATTGGTCCATCATAATCACCGAGCCATCCCTCAACCTTCCTCAAAGTCCTTTTTGGAAAAGTGTTCGCCATTATGGCTGTATACAAAAAAAGAATGTTAGTAGTGATAATGCATAATAATAGCTATAATAAAGAATTATCGCACTAAAATATATGGTTTTGCTATTCTCATGTGAATAATCACCATATTTCTAGAGAATCCTTTACTATTTCTACTTGACTCCTACAGGTTTCTTCCCTATACTAGGTTTTTCCAACCTAAGGTCGCAACATTTGCTCTGATACCAGCTGCGGTGACCCAACATACCACTGCATGTTGTAGTATACAAGTCGTTGATATGATCTTTGTGAAGGGACTTCTTCACAAATTGCCATATCCCTCAGAGTGGTACAACAGAAACATTGCAAGTCATAACACTCCATATATTATTACAAACATTGTCTTAACAAGTTGGTATTCTCACAGGTCCTATGAGAACACCCTAAGATACTACTTAAGTACGATTACAACTTATAACCATATATAAAGGAGAGCTCAACAACTTATTTAGGTAAGTTCTACGTTGCTCGGCTCTATGATGCTAGGGTTCATCACTACTCCTCCACCTCCGTGTCATCGGGTCCGTAGACTATCCCATAGTCTACTCCTTCAACTCCGCCGGTAAGATCAGGTTCCTCGTAGACCAGCTCGTAGCTTCCTTCCGGTGCTCCATCGTTGATGGCTTCCACTTTCGGATCACAGTCTAGCAAGGGTGTCGAAAGAAAGTGAGTACAGAGGTACTCAGCAAATTCTAAAAGAGTAAAAGGTGTTTGATGCACTAGCTACGACCATTGATCAGGAAATCGCAGGTCAATGCATGTTTTGCAATCATTTCTTCAAAAGGTTGCTTTTATTATGAAAACTATGCCCGTCATTCTTCACAGGTTGACTAGAACTTCATGGAGTTCCTTTCCTGCCGCGTTCGTAGTTCCCTTCCCGGAACAAGGAGTGACAGACCACAATTTGATACACTCGCAGAGGTGCGTTACTTTTCCCACAAGAGATCCCACCCTTTTTGCCATCCGCGAGGACTTGCCCCCGTTCACACTTCCTTTGGTGTGAGGCCAGGTATAAAGATCTAAGCCCACACCGGCTTCTCCGCGACTGCAAACCCACCCTTTTGTCCGACCCTACACCCCCAGTAGACTTCTTCCGATAATACGGCTTTACTCACGGTGTACTCCGGACAATCCATCATAGACCGTAGAGCTAACATCACTAATGGATGGGGATTTAAAAGGCTATCCCAACCTACGGCAGGTGCCTCCAACACCCCACAGCTCTACCAGTCCGTTGGCGTGCAGAAGGGAAAAGATACGGCTAGCTTCCCCAGAGCCATTATAGATCTCATGGTTAACGCGGTTTGTACGGCGCTAGAATCACTGGACGGTATTGGTGGTTAATCCTAGGTTAATATAACCCATGCAATGGAACCTCCACCATATCAACATATACCATGGTTCCATTGCCAGCCACATAGTCATATTCATAGTTGGAAAGTAACATTTCATTTGCGATGCAGGAATGATAAGTATATAGCTTTGCATTAAAGTAATAGAAAATACTCAAGTTGGTATGAGCTAGGGTGAACTTGCCTGTGGACTGCGAGATAGTGTAGTTCAATGCAGTTGATGGAACCTGGACCTCGGGTTCTGTAAGAAGCATCATTGTCCGGTAAGGACAATGTTATAAAATCCAAATAATGCAATCATGGATGTATTATTTTATGTTGAATCCCTTTACCCCGCTGAGTTATAGCAATTTAGGGTTGAGTTAAGATTTATGCCTTTGGCAGTGATTTGCAATTGTTTTAATGGATAAATCACTTTAATTCTCATAAAGTAAAATAATTCAAGGTAAAACTACTTTACTTGGTGATTTATTTTTCATTCCAAAAATAATATGAAATAATAGAGTTATTTCTATATTTTCTGGAATAAATAGGGAATAGAGTATTTTTCTTTGAAAAATACCTTTCTCAATAGAAATGACTTGGAATAATAGAATTTAATTTTGAAATGTTTGAAAATAAGTATTCGAACTTATTTGAGATTTTTCCTTGATTTTTAAATACAAGGAAATAGTAGTTTGAAATTCCAAGTTATTATTTTAAATTCATCAAATTCATAAATTTGAATTTGTTTCTTAAATTCTATTTCATATTTTATTCTGGTTAAGAATAATTTTTCATTCACTAATCCAATTTTTAATGGATTTTTAGAGTTGTATTTTATTTACTAAAAATTGGTGAAATTCTGGGCTTTTTCTAATTTGTGAAAAGTCCAAAATACCCCTGGCCCCTATTGGGCCAGCCCACTAACTAAGGCCCATGGGATAGCCCACTAAGGCGTGTCCCATATCGGGTCGGTGGCGCCGAAGCGGCCCACCTCGCTCACTCACTCGTCTCTCTCTCTCGCTCGCCCTAACCCTAACCTCTCGCGACGCCCGTGGTGATGGCGTCGCCGCCATGGCCGCCGCCGTGCTCCGGCCATCTCCGTGCCCCTCTGCCTTAGCCACCTACCGGATCTTGACCGCCGCGAGACGATCTATCGATCTGTCCGCGTGGTTTCTCCGATTTCTTCCTCTCCTGGCGAATCGCCTCCGCTCTGGATCCACTGGAGAATCGCCTTGGGCGATTTGGTGGTCTCCGGCGATCCCTCGCCCTCGCCGTCGACGTGCGCGCTCCTGAGACCGACCTGGTGCGGTGCTGCTTGCAGTACCAGTGCCGTCGTCTCCATGCCGTGCTGTGGTGGTGTTCGTGCTCGTCGGCGTAACGCCGGCGTCTACCCTGGGTCTTGCAGCTGCTATGGCCGCGCGAGCACTGCCTCGCCATGCCATAGCCTCTGCCACCAGGCGCATGTAAGTGATCCTCTCCATCTCCTTCTCCTCTCCATGCCTGTGCGCCTCTCAAGCTACTGTGCTTCTTCTTCCTTCTGTTCTACTGCTCCCTGGTGATCCTGTGATCACACAGAGCCTTGCAATTGTTGCCTAAGCTGCCCGTGCTTCCATTTTCTGTAAGCTATGGCCAAGTCACCAATTTCTGGTACTGGCCAGTGTTGCCTTGCTTGCTGTACATGCCATTTGTTGCTTGGCTACTGCTCCTAGCATGCTCTGATCTTTCTATGCTATCCTGTAATTGCTTATGAGCTTGCTATGCCATGCTGTTCATGCTTATGAGCTTGCTATGCTTACTGGCAATCTACACTTGCTTGTTTAGGTGTACTGCTGTGCATCAGTGACACTTGTGAGTGCCAGTGGTGCCTGTGAGGTGCTTCTGTGCTTCCTGTGTAAGCTATTGATCCATTGGATCAACCATTGCTTGTTGGCTAATTTATCTGTGTGGCTTGACTTGATTCAATTGATCCATTTGATCAATGAAATGTCAGTGATTGGTTGCTGATTAATTATGTGGCTAAGTGAATCATTTTCCTTGTTGATGCTGATGCTCAAGCATCACTATGCTTACTGTATTCATGTGCTGTTGCTTATCCTAGCTCACTGGACTTGATCCAGTGGCTATGATGCAGTGACTTGTGCTATGTTGCCTCACAGTGTGCTACTGTCAATGAATAGCATGAATTTGTTACATATTCATGCCTGAATAAATTGATTCATGATGAACTGCTTATGCAGTGATGATTTAAATGACTTGCTTGTATTTGAATTTGCTGTTCATGATTATTTAACAAGCAAACGAATCTGAATCCACTCTGGATAATGATGTCCTGTATTTGACTTTACTTTAAATGGTGCTAAGTGTGATGTGACCTCAGTAGCCTTGCTACTGATTGGTTGCTCACATGTTTGGTTGGATCTTGGCTACTCAGCTTTGCTTGCATATTTGGGGATCATACTAGATATGAATGCCAATATGCTTGCCTGTGATGAATGTAGGGTTTTACTGATGGTTATGTGCCTAGGATTTTCTGTGTAGTCTTTACTAGCTGCTAATTATTGTAATACATCTACTGGTGCTATCTGTGCATAAGATCTTGCTTCTGTGCACAAGATCTGTATCTGGATGGTTTCTATTTTGGTGGCTTTTTAGACTAGCAGTGATCCTTGGTGAAAACCAAGTGATGATTCACCCTGTTGAGCATCTGCTCAAACCCATGGCTGTGTTATGCATGATTTATGGATAGATCCATTGGATCTATTCCAGGAACTTGGTATACCTTGTTCCAGCTCCTAGAATGAAATATTTTGTTGTTGAAGACTTGTGGTTTGTGCACAGCCCTTCACCTCCAGATCCTGGTTGATCTTCTAGGTCACCATGATTTCTGTTGGCTGAGGGTTTGTGTGTGTTAGTGCTGTTCTTGAGCAAGAACTGGATGAACTTTGTGTTGCTTTAGCTTCACCCTTACCTGGTGAATCTTATCTGGTCGACTGTGCACTGGTTCTAGGGTTTGTAATCCTTTTATATGATCCCTACTTCTACTCTGGCCATGACACACAGGCTTGGCTTGCTTTGTGACTCAGCTCTTGCATTGCCTTGTTGTGGCTTGCCCAACACCATCTCTCATATGCTGAAACTTGAGCCCACTGTGGCTGCTCAGTTTTGGTCTGCCTGATCCTATCTTGTGCTGTCCAGGTTTTGGACAAGCACAAGTGTGCAGTGACAGTGTTCACTGTCCAAACTGAATTTCTGTGATGTTTTTCACTCTGTCCAAACTGAATTTCTAACACTTACTATCCTGGCTAGAACTTGTGATTTGTTTTGCAGGTTTTGAAGTTGAATATGACCAGAAGATGTTCTTCAAGCATTTAGTCTAGGTTTTAGTTTAGGAAATCTTGTAATTTTCCTTTTTCATTTCTGTTTATTATTATACATCAATTCTTGTATCAAGGATATTGTAAAGACTATGTATTCTGTGTTGATGATCAATAAAGCTCCAGTTTTTGTTTATGAGCTTTTGATTTATGTAATATTTATATCCTGAATTAAATATTGTATTTGATATTCAATTTGAAATTCAAAGTTATTTGAATTCATAAGTTGTGTTTGAATTATGAATTCATTATTTATATAGCTCAATGCTTATTGTTCAATGTATTAACACTTGTCAAATAAATTCATTCCCCAAATCAACAAGATACAAAAGAGATCATGTCGAAATTATTCTAACTCACATTGCTTAACCCTAAGTGCAAAATGAGAGAGAACCTCGATCCCTCTTAGGTTTAGTTGCAATAAAGCGCGAAAAATTTCCCCCGTTTTGCGATGAAATGCACAACCCATTTCTAAATCTACCCTTCGGTGTTCCTATGTTCTGAGTTATTACATCCGGGTCGTACTAGTTGTGGTCGAATTTAGCTGCACCGTTGTTCCATGTCGGGAAGACGCGGTGAGAGAATATATATGCGTGAAGCTGTGGAGTGTGGCATTTTGGAGCTCAGGCAACATGAAACCTGTTTTCTCCAAAATTCGAAAATGGCAATTCATAGTTTCAAAAAATTATGTACTTTACCACTGTGCCCAAAAAACACTCGGTATTTTGGGCTGTGCAAAATTCACAAAATTGTGGATCTGAAATAGTGAACAATACTGATTTTGAAATCTTCAACCTTTGTTAAATGTTTTCATTTTTTTGTAGCCTAGAAAACAACGTATTTCATCTTGGGATTTTGCACAGTACGTGGTAGATGACATCATTGGCTACATCTAGAATTTCTTCAAGAAATTTTTGGAACTTGAAAATGTCGAATTTGAATTTTGAAAAAGAAAGGAGCCATGTAGCTAGCTCGGGTTTACATTCAGTGTTTCCGTCAAGTTGTGTGCCTAGTTAGATACTTAGATACCACACCATGGGTGGAAGTTGCAGGAAAATTATAGAATAAGAAAGAAGCTCACAAAAATGTGGAGTAAAATGTGACAATATTTTTGACAGGACAATAAATTCACAAGGTCAGGACATGTTGAAAAAAATGAACAATCTCTGTTAATAAATTGGAACAAACCAAAGGATCATATGAAATACAAAACAACATTCTTAAAATTAAAAACAAAAGCACGGCATGGAGCCATGTACATCAATCAGTTTTATTTGGCCGGTACATATACACCGCCAAAATGGTTATATGGATTCGAACTGTTAAGAAATAATACCTCATTTTGTTAATATAAGGCGTTTTAGGAGTTCAAAATGAACTGCCAAAACATCTTATAATTGGTGACGGAGGGGAGTAAATTAAGAGGAATAGGGGTAAAACAGAATCTGAGGGATTGGGTTGCAGGTTCTAGAACTGGACTTTTGACGGGTAGACGGTGTCGGCCTTCCAGGTTGCCGGGATGACGTCAGTGGCGGTGAGCTTCTTGCCGGACTCGCTGGTGAGGCGGAGGGAGATGGGGCCCTTGAGCGGCTGCACTCCGTCCCACCTCCAGACGGCGCCCCAGGACTCTGTCATGGGTTTCCATGCCGGAGACTGCTTGTCCTGGATGTCCACCTGGACAATGTCGCCGTCATCGGAGACGAACTTGACGAGCACGGCGAGGTAGTTGGGGTTGGAGCCCTTCTCGACGTGGAAAGTGATCTTGGTGCCGGGCGGGTACTTGCAGCGCACCCTCCTGAACTCCAGCTCGAGCTCCCCGACAGAGCGGAGCGCCTGGTCCTTCCCGGGCTTCGCCATGAGGCCGAAGGCATGGCCGGAGAGGTCGAAGTGGTAGGGCGCGATGGGCTCGTAGTTCTTGTCCGTGATGAAGACCGTGATCGGCTTGTCGGCGCACGGCTCTGGCTTCTTACACTTGACCTGCAATTCATGGGTTCGGCCACACCAATAACTCAAAACTCTTTGATTTCCGGATGATCGATTCAATCGATGCCTAGATAATTTGAGGCTCGGTGATGTGCAATGCTATGTGTGACATATATCCCGTGCGTATAGTACCTCGTAGCAAGAGCCGCATCCCTTGCCGTCCTTGAAGATGGGGACGTTGCCGCAGGCCGTCATGCCAAGGTAGGGAGGCAGGTTCACGTCCTTGATCCCGCACGCGCCTCCTGCATTGCACACACACACATACGGTATATTTCAGGCAAGGTATGATCGCAGCGCAGAAATTCTGCATCGATAAATGGTAATCACTTACCGTTGTCTTTGGGTCCTGCGCCCGTGGGCTTGCCGTACCAGGTGGCCTTGGCGGTGAGCCACTTGGTTTCGTATTTGGTCGTGATGTTGGCGCCCGGCGGCACCTTGCCGATGCACGCGCCGCCGGTGACCAGCGCCGCCAGGACGGCCACCGTGAGGACGTAGGAGAGGGAAGCCATGTCGTAAGTTGTCTTGTTTTGTTTGTGTGGGGGTGTCAACCGTGGGGGCAGGGGTATTTGTAGGCGAAACGGATGGACCAGCGTCGCCTTGGCGCGAACCAGTGCTGAACAGATGGATGCATGTGCATGCCAAGCATAGGTATGCCTTATGAGGACAAGGAAAAGAGAACGTGAGGACGTGAGGATGTGTTCAAGCAGAGGAGGGAAGTTGAGGAGGCCATGGTCAACGCAAACGAGGACATGGAACAAGAGATGGAGGTAATGATACGCAACCCTGACGACCGGCGGAGAGGCTCGCAGAAGAGAACACTGGTAGAAAAAGGGCCGGGGTTTTAGTCCCGGTTCGCAACTGCCATTAGTCACGGTTGCGCAACCAGGATCAATTAAGCGCGACTAAAGGTCCCCCTTTAGTCGCGGTTGCTTACGAATCGCGACTAAAGGCACGTCCACGTGGACGCCAGGCGACCGTCCACTAGTGGAAAACATGGCTTTTGTGGCGGGTGGTAAGGCCTTTTGTCGCGGGTGGCCATCCGCGACAAAAGAGGCGCGATAAAAGGTCCACCTTTTGTCGCGGGTCGCTTACTACCCGCGACATATAGTCCACCACGTGGCAGGCACGGGGCGCGCAGGGGACAGGCCCTTTTGTCGCCCGCGACAAAAGACCCTCTACGTGGCGCGCGCACAACGCTGCTGCTTTAGGGTTTGAGGGGTGCAACACCCCCCCCCCCCGCCACCGACCGCCTGTTATTTCATTTTTTTTCATTCGAAAATAAAAGTTGCATATATTTGTACGGTACTAGAAGTGATACACGTTCATTCATTATATATATATAGATCGATCAAACAAATATTGGAAGCAAAAGTCGATTCCTCTTACATATAGATTCCCCTTACATATATATATACATGTAGCTCACGATCGACAAGCGGTACTAACGACCGTCTATTTGGAGGTAGAGCATCTATTTGCACTAAACAAGCCTTTGTTGTTTAGTACTTCTCTAACCAAAAGTCCCGCCAGTTCCTCCGCAATTCCTAGTAGGTGTTCCTTTGGTTGGAGTCTGTCCCGCATGAAGTCGACCTATATACGAAAATGAGATGAGTATGACTATATCAATCTTGATAACAAAATATTGACGATAATAAATAAAGTTGTGAGTGTTATTGCTTACGTTGAATTTATTTTTGTTACTGCTTCTCGGTGGTTAACATGCGAATGGACTCGCAAACGTAGTATCCACATAGATTCGTCCCTTGTGGCTGCTGAGGGCACGGTACAGGAGTAAATGTTAGCTTCTCTGCCCAGGTACCGTCCTAACGATAATTCTTGAAAGCTGTCCAAGCCCTACCAGGCAAAAGAATGATTGAATGAGTGGATAATTAATTGATATCTCACGAAAGATATAGCGCGGCAATGAAGGAAATTACACTTGGAGCAACTTCTGCAAGTCGCGGAACCCGTCCAGGCCTCTACTCAGTGGGTCTCTTACTTCAACTATTCCCTTATCAGGTTGAATGTCTAGTAGAATCCAGTGAAAGTTGCACATGTTATGTATATACGTCAGGAATTACACTTAACATCGAGTAAGAAAAATTGAATGTGCATAAAAGATCATTAAGACTCTCACTCGTAGTTGTAAGGAAATAATATTGAATCACAGAAATATTGCTCCCCCAAAAACCTTAGTAGGTTTCCCCCCGTTTCTTGGCCGTTATGCTTTACCGTTTCAACATGTATTTTATCTGGGTCAACAAACCCAATATTCATAATATTAATACTTTTGCATTCGCTGATCTACAGTCTGCATAATAGAACACACATAAGATATAATGAGTATATGCAATGAAAACAAACATGAACTGAATGAAAATGAACTTATATGTAGTTAACAACTTACAAGCAATAGCAACTCATGAGAGATTTGTCGAGGGCTTCTAAATTGAATAACTGCCAGAGTTCATTCATCTCAATATGGATCTCCTCCTTTCGGTAGTAATATTCCCATGGTATAGTCGCCACGATGTACCTTATGTTCTCCTTGCATGCATTAAGGTACCACTGATGCAAATTCCACATATGTGTTGGCTGTTTATGCAGCTGCTCTCTGCTGACCAAGTCGGCCCCGTAGACAAATTTAGGAGCTATATCAGCAGTGGGTAGTGCAGCATCTGCTGCAAACATCAATTCCTCCACGGTAACGTCACAGGCAGTTGCTAGCTTTGCAGCTTCTTCCATATCGAAACCACCCTGTTCCTGGTACACCTTGGGAACATTAAACACTTTGAGTGCTGGGATCAATTGTTTGGGCTGATCTCCGAGCATGGGAACTTCCTTTCTTTTTTGGCCTTTTGTCGTTTGCTTGGCCTTGAGGGGTGCACTTGTTGAACTTGACTTCTTCTCGGCTGCACTTCTAGCTGATGATTTGCTCGTGCTAGCCTTGTCATCCTTCTTCTTCTTAGCCTTTTCATCTTTCTTCTCGTCAATTACCCTCGCAAGGTGGCGTGTATAGTCATCCTTCTTCTCGTGTAAGTCATATTGCGATGGTGTGTTCAGAAAACTAAGAGCATATTCTTTTTGCTTCTCGGTGTATGGCTCTGGCGCTGGAGGTTTTGGCTTATGAAAAAAATTATAATTGTATTTCGCAACAATGACCTAATTTTCCTCGACAGTACGATCGTAAGGACGGGGGGGGGGGGGGAACCTTTGGTACTTTTGGGAGGGGCGACATCTTGCGGACAAGACTCTTAAAACACTTCCGGCTGGGTGCATTCCGAGTCTTAGTGGGCGGAGGCGGCGGCGCTGGAGATGGAGATGGACTACAGATGTCGTGGTCAACGTCGTACCCATGGGGTGATGGTGGCGACATGTGATCAGTAGGAGGAGGTGATGGTGGCCTGCGATCACACGGAGGAGGTGATGGTGACCTGCTCGGACGGCCGGTACTAGGGGCTACCTAGCACGGCAGCCTGATGTTCTTCTTTTCCCAGAGAATGATTTCTCCCAGCACCTCTCTGAGTGTAAGCCCCCCATCACCTCCAGGGATTTCGAGCTCCAATGTCTCCCACGACGGTACAACTGAATCCACCCCGACACGAGCATCGCCAGCTAGAATCTGATTGCCATGCCATGTTGCCGGCTCACCTTCAGGTCCAAATGCAGGTAAGACATAGCCGACCGCCACCTTAACAGACACCTTCCTGAACACCTCATGGAGATCACAAGGTGTTTGCTCCTTGATTCCATCCAAGGGGTCGCCAGGACCGGCATCTATCATACGTGTAGGCGGGGCCTCCGAGTCGGCCACGCTGCTGTCTAGTCGCTGAGATATGCCGGCGGTATTATCTGGCTGGCGCTGTCCTTTAAGTTCATTAATCTCCCGCTGCTGCTGAATCTCCCGCTTCTGCTGGTCTAGTTGCCGTTGGAACTCAGCCATCCGGTCATTCTGCACCTCCAGGTCGCGTTGTTTTGCTCTCGCTCGGCTTCTATAAGTCTCCGCGTCATTCGGAAACCCAAGCGCCCACGGAACACTAGGGCCGTAGCCTCTTGTTCGTCCTCCCTTTTCAGGATTACCGAGGACAAGCGTCAGCAAGTCTTTCTCTCTATCGGGAGCAAACTTCAGTTTTCCCGCTTTAATATCAGCAGTCACTTGAATCCATTTTTCCCTGGGTACCCTAACCTTGCTGTCACTTTCAACAAGGTTCCCTGTCTTCATGTCATACTCACAGCCATGCCCAAGGAACCAATTTCGAGCCCTAGTGTCCCATCCTTCTCGATCTGGTTCTGGAGTGATCCCATTCCGCTTCATCTCAGCCTCTTGTGCATCCCACTTAGGCATGGCTACTTCGTAGCCCCCCGGCCCGTATGATGGTGATATTTCTTTTCGCTTGCATTCTTCTTGTTTTTCTTTGACGAGGTTCACAGCCTCTCTCGATTCTTTGTACTTCACAAATTCTTGCCAGTTATGCTCCTGCTTCGCTAGGTAGTTTTCGAATACTGGAGGCTTCTTCTCGTCCTTATAAGCTTTCCATAACCGGTTCTTATACGCTCGGAAAAGTTCCCCCATCTTCTTAAGAGCCCATTTCTTCACTACCGCCCTCTGCTTGGCATTCTCAGAGTCCGATCCCAAATTTGGCAAAGTGAAATGTGACATGAGGTCGTCAAAAAGTGTGTTCTTGTACCTATCGGCAACCTGATCTTCGGACACATTCTTGGTCTTGTTCCATTCTCTAATAGTGATCGGGAGATGATCTCTAACCAGAACTCCGCACTGATTCTTAAATGTCACTCTGACACTCGCGGGTGCCATCGGTTGGCCTTTCGGTGATATAGCTTCAATGTTGAAGTGGTCTTTTTTTCCCAATTTCTTTGCCGGGCCTCGTTTCTCCAACTTATCTTTGGAGGCCTAAGAGAATAAAAATCAGTTAATTTATATACATATGTACATATAGAATTCCATTAATGCCTCAACTGATCGTATACCTCGTCATTACCGGAGCCGTCGGCTTCTCCATCACCGGAGCCGTCGGCTTCTCCATCACCGAAGTCCTCGGCTTCTCCATCACCGGAGCCGCGGTCTTCTCCAGCTCCGGAGCCGTCGGCTTCACCATCACCGGAGCCGCGGTCTTGTCCAGCTCCGGAGCCGTCGGCTTCTGGACTATCGCGGATTATGTTCTCGAAAAAGTCTTCCTGTTCCAAGTCACGACGGATTTCGAATGGATCCATTGTTTCTGCAAAAAATTAAATCGATAAGTACATGGTCTAACCCTAACCAAACCCTAACCCTAATGGCGACGCATGTTTGCGAGAGGGAGAGGGTGTCGGCGACGCGTGTTTGCGAGAGAGAGAGAGAGGGTGTCAGCGACGCGTGTTTGCGAGAGAGAGAGAGGGTGTCGGCGACGCGTGTTTGCGAGAGAGAGGATGTTGGCGACGCTAGTTTGCGAGAGAGAGGGTGTCGGTGGACGCGTGTTTGCGAGAGAGAGGGTGTCGGTGACGCTAGTTTGCGAGAGAGAGGGTGTCGGTGGACGCGTGTTTGCGAGAGAGAGAGGGTGTCGGCGGCGCTAGTTTGCGAGAGAGAGGGTGTCGGTGGACGTGTGTTTGCGAGAGAGAAGGTGTCGGCGACGCTAGTTTGCGAGAGAGAGGGTGTCGGTGGACGCGTGTTTGCGAGAGAGAGGGTGTCGGCGACTAGTTTGCGAGAGAGAGGGTGTCCGTGGAGGAGTCGTCCATATACCAATTACATATACTAAAGCACAATCTAAATCCATATATATACTAATTATAAACTAACTATACAAAATACATATACTAATTAACTATAAACTATACTAAATACATATACTAACTAAGTAAATACGTACATATACAAAAATTACAAACTAAATCCATATATACCAAATACATATACTAAAGCACAAACTAAATCCATAAAGCAAATACATATACTAAATTACAAGCTAGTTTGCATTTTTCTGAATTAATATAAATTATTTAACAATTACTGAAAATAGACAGAAAATAAAAAAGGGAAATATGATGTCACGCTGACGTCAGCATGACGTCAGCGCGGCCATGAGCACACTGGGAGCTCGGGCGGAGCTGCAATCGGCCGAATTGGCCCGCGATTGAGGGCACGCGAGGGGGGAAAAGGTGCGGGGTGACGCGGGCGACCTTCTGGCGGTGGCGCCGCCCACCAATGGTCGTCGGAGCGACCACGACGGCGATGGCCGGCGGTCGAGCTTGCAGGTCCTCGTCGACCGGACGCTACAGAGGCAAAGAGAGGGCGAGGAGGGGCGCGCTGGAAGCAGCAGCTCACCGTGAGCATCGTGGAAGGGTCAGCGGGGCCGAGGGAGACCGGAGACGGCGAGAACGACGGCGACCGGCGGCGGACAGGGAGGCGTCGATTGGTGCGATTCGGGGCTTCCCTGCTTGCGCCGATCAGTGGAGGAGGACGATGGCGTCAGGGCGGACCTCCTGGCGGACGAGGCGACGCGGACGAGGGAACGCCGGCGAACGGCGGCGGCGGCGGCGAATATGGGCAGCCTGACGGCGTGCTCTAGGGTTTGGCCTCCTTCGTCGTCGCGGGTTGTGCGTGGGCCCGCGACACGCGGCGCCTTTATACCCACCCCCCTTTTGTCGCGGGTGGTGGCACGACCCGCGACAAAAGACCCCCCTTTTGTCGCGGGTCGTGCCACGACCCGCGACAAAAGGGGGGTCTTTTGTCGCGGGTCGTGCCACCACCCGCGACAAAAGGCCTTTGGGCTGATCCGTGGCACAGCCCATCCAACGGCTCTAGCCGTTTGAATCCAACGGCCTAGAGCTGTTGGATGGGCTGTGCCACGGATCAGCTCATCATTCCCTCTTCACCCCTTTTCTTTTTCTATTTTAAATTAATAAAACTATTATTTCAATAACTTTTGAATGGTAACTCAAATACAAATGTTTTATATATGAATATTGATCAGAAAAAGCTAATGAACATGAATATGACATCCATATACCTATTTGCATCTCGCATCATATGAAACATTGATAGTCGTGTATGTTTCAACCCTGTGCACCGCCGCCGTGCCACACGTGTCGCGTCCTGTCGACGCCGTCGTGCGACGTGTTGCCACCGCTTCCACGTGCCTCGCCTCGTCGACACCGTCGTGCGACGTCTAGCCACCGCTTCCACGTGCCTCGCCCCGTCGACGCCGTCGTGCGACGTGTAGCCACCGCTTCCACGTGCCTCGCCCCGCCGACGCCGGCGTGCGACGTGTGTAGCCGTGGCTTACACGTGCCATGCCCCGCGTGCGCTATATAGAGCGACGAGTGCGGGCGCAACCACACTTCACCCCTGTGCACCGCCGCCGTGCCACACGTGTCGCGTTCCCGTGCCACGTGTCGCGTCCCGTCGACGCCGTCGTGCGACGTGTAGCCAGCACTTCCACGTGCCTCGCCCCACCGACGCCGGCGTGCGACGTTTGTAGCCGTGGGTTACACGTGCCATGCCCCGCGTGCGCTATATAGAGCGACGAGTGCCTCCTCCGCTCATTCATATCCGGGATGCCTCCACGTCGTCGAGGGGCGTCCGGTTTCCGTGGCGTTCGAGTGCGTCCGAGCGGTAGGTTCTACGCCGAGATACGCGCCGGTGGCTTCCGCCTCACCCTCGGCACGTACAACACGCCGGAGCTAGCGGCGCGCGCTTACGACGAGGCGGCGTGGCGTTTTCGGCGGCCACGGCGCGACATGAACTTCCCGGATGTTGAATCGCTAGAGGAGGCAGAGTTCCTCGCGCCACCGCCGTGCCTCGTCGACGACGAGGACCGTCGCCGGCACCGCAAGGTGCAGCGCAGGATCGCCGTCGCCGAGCACGACGAGCAGTTGATGCGCCAGTGGAGGGCGCAGTTCCCCAACGACGTCGACAACACTGACGCGTTCTTCGCTAACCTTAGGGCACAACGCAGGTCCAACAGGCGCCACCGTCGGGCCGTCGCCACCTTCGAGCTCGAGAACCCGAATTTGTTTCATGCTCTCGGACATTTCATCGAACACCTTGTGTGCATAAGAGGAACCAAAAGCAAATCCACCACCCCTTGTGAAGATTGTGAAGAGAAGTGGCACCAAATGGCTAAGTGAAGTGAGCTGAGTTGCCTTTTATAGGGATGGGCCTTTAGTCCCGGTTGGCCTGGCCAACCGAGATTAAAGGCCTTCGGGCCAGGCCTGAGAACCTTTAGTCGCGGTTGGCCTGGCCAACCGCGACTAAAGCTCCACCAGCTGGCCACCGAGCGCGCTGGGCCCAGGTCTTTAGTCGCGGGTCGCCTCCCGAACCGCGACTAAAGATCCCTTTAGTCGCGGTTCCTATATTTTTGGGACTAATGGGGGCGGATGGAAGCCTCTTTTTCTATTAGTGGAAAGAGAAGAAACCGGAGATGCTGGCTGCGAACAGATACCTCGTTGACTCGCAGAGCGGCAGAGGGCGAGGCTCAAGCAACTAGAGGATGAAAGGCGCACTGGGCTTGAGCTGCGGAAGAGATGCACAACATGGCTTCTTGCTTGAATTTGACATTGTTCAGAGTCTCAGAGAGTTCTTTATGTCGGAGCTGCGGAAGGCAACAAGGAACTTCAGCGACACGATGAAGATCAGGGAAAGTGGGTTTGGGGTCTGTGTACACAGACGTGTTGCGCAACACCACAATGGCGATCAAGATGCTCCACTCTCAAAGCTTGCAAGGATGGTTACAGTTCAGACAAGAGGTAACTACTCATTTCTCAAAGAACAAAACTCAACTCATTTTCCTTTGTCTAGAAGTGTTATAGTATTCATGACACCATATTTATGAGAGAGAGCTTAAGTGATCCATAAACATGGTCAACTTTAAGTAACCACTTTTAATTTACTTTACTTGCATTTACATTTCTGAATTAAATATTCCGAAAATACAAAAACATTTCTTGCATTTACTTTTACATTTTTAACCTTTATTCCAGTTGTTTTCATCTCATTTCGATACACCATATTACGTGACAAACACCAAAGTTCAGTTGTGGACACAAGGAAACTTCTTATTTTGCAGGTATTGTCTGAAGAGGAGGGGTGAGAGGATAAAAGATATCAAGTGTTCAATATAAACCACGAGTCATCTCTGTGGGGAAAGAGATACTTGCTACAACACTTTACGTTTGGAGTCCTAACTAATTGGTGTACAAATAGTTTGCTGCCATTAGTGATCAAAGTAGAAGCTACCCAAAGGAAGGCTCTCTGAATTTTTTCAATGCCCATAAGAATTTCTAGCATAACAGTCAATAGGGTGATGTGGTAGATCGCCTGGGATCAATGTGGAGACGGATTTTACCTGGGTGTACCGTCCCACAACAATGAGGTGTTTGTCGACATGGATAGGAAGCTTAGCCGCAATATTATCCTTCAAGAGTTGAAAGCCCACCTTCCCGAGACAATGTATGGATAGTAACCCTAGGTAGCGCATCCGAAATGAAGCTCGGGCACTAGGGAAGTAAACAAACACTGAATCAACGTCAATATAGGAATATCAGATAGGAATCACCGGGCTCCTAGAGAAGTTAGAAATAAGGAATGAGGCACCTCCTAAACCAGCAAGGATGGTGGTGAGCCATGGAAGACATGCCCGGACAGTCGAGCGGTCTGCGGTGCGCCTGCGTTGCCCCATTTCCAGCCCAAATTTGGGCCGTTGGTCCGATGCTCAGTCCATTTTCATCTTGCCACTTGGACGTCTTCTTTGTGTCCTCCTGCCCGCTCGGACTAAAGCGGATGTCCCGATTCGTTTGGATCGGCCAACTGGAGATGTTCTAAGTTGTTGTGACATCCCTGTTTGTAATAAAGACACTTTGCACTCATCTGCATCATGTAAATTTCACAAAGAAATTTTCGCGTTAAAATAAAAGAATCAAACCCTAAAAAATGTCCCATATCTCTCTCTGTCTCCGATTTTTTCAACATTACAAAACTATGCGATGTGGCCATTCTAAAATAATTAAGTACTGCTACAAAATATCTATACAAAAATAAAGTCCGTGTGCGAAAGAATCAGGCGAATCATAGAAACGAGGAGGAAAATGGAGGGGGTGGCGCGCCCTCCCTACCTGGGCGCGCCACTTTCCCTCTTTTGGCCCTCCTGACCCATCTCGTGAGGTCCAAGCGCTCTAGATGCGTCTCTTGATAAAATATTAACATTCCCAAAATCCTAGCTCGATTGGACTTTGTTTAGATCCATGAAAGTTAAAAATATACAAAACATGGTTTCCTCTCGTCCAGAGTTATAACCCAAATAAATGGGATCATTGGTAAATCCCAAAAATCTCTTTTTTCGAAATGGGGAATGGAACCCCGACTTCTGCATCATGATGATGCACACGGCCTTTTATTAAAGGTTTAAGAGTACAAAGTTAAAACATCTCAGGCATCGCCTAGAATTGATACAAGAATCAACCAGCGAAAGAAAACAAAAGAAAACGGACTACACATCATTGTATCCGTCTATTGTGCCGCCAGCCAGCCTGACACAAGATATCCTGAGCGACCATCTGGAGCCGTGTGCATCCAATAGCCATAGCATCCCGCTGTCCCTCCGGTGACAGAAGAGCCCACAACTGGACCCAATGTGACACCATATGGATAACCTGCAAAAAGTGAAAATAATGTTTTTTGTTAAAAATAATATCATTCCTTGTCCTCCAGATAGACCAACATAAGGCAGAAACCCCAATACGGATGAAAGCCTTTGATTGTCTATCAACTCCATTAGCCGATTACCAAACATATTGGTAATATTGGTTGGAGGTGGGAGAGCAAAAGTAAAATTAATCGTACGCCAAAGAATTTTAGCTAAAGGACAAGTGATGAACAAATGCTCAATAGTCTCCTGATCACCACAAAAAACACATTTTGTACAACCATTCCATTTTATTTTGGCTAAACTGTCTTTAGTAAGTAAAACCTTATTGCTTAAGAACCACATAAATATTTTTATCTTTAAAGAACTTTAACTTTCCAAAGATACTTTCGCAAAAAAAGGGTATGGTCATTCATAAGATCTTCATACATGGATTTCACTGTAAACACACCATTTGTTGTCAATTTCCAAACAAACTGATCATTCTCGTCAGATAAATTAATCCTCATAAGTCTTCGGCATAACTGCAACCATAAAGACCATTTGTTTCCCACCAACAACCTTCTGAAACTGATATTCAGAGGCGTTCGAGCCAACACATGAGCTACAGTTACATTCTTGTGATGCACAATGTTATATAAGGATGGATATTGTTGTGCTAATGGTGTATTGCCTAACCAGGTATCTTCCCAGAAGCTGGTACTCTTACCATTACCTATCTTGAAAAAACCTCTTCTAAAAAAAATCGTCCTTAACCTTCATCAATCCCTTCCAAAAGGGAGAGTCTGTTGGTTTAGCTTGTACCTCGGATAAGGTCTTTTGTCTTAGGTATTTATTCTGCAGCAGCTCCTGCCACACCCCATCCTCGTTAAGAAGTTTATAAAGCCACTTACTCAATAAACATCTATTTTTTAATTCAAGGACCTCAATACCTAGACCCCCTTGATCCTTGGGTCTGCAGACGATATTCCACTTTGTGAGCCTATATTTTCTTTTATTTTCCTCAGATTGCCAAAAGAAGCGAGACCTATAAAAATCCAATTTTTTCCTTACCCCGACAGGTATTTCTAAAAAAGATAACATGAACATCGGTAAGCTTGTTAAAACTGAATTGATAAGGACCAATCTGTCCCCATAGGACAATAATTTGCCTTTCCAGCATCCCAATTTGCTCTCAAATCGGGTCTCCACTGGATACCAATCAGAAATTCGAAGTTTTCGAAAGTGAATAGGAATACCTAAGTATTTAAAAGGTAGAGAACCAGCATCACATCCAAAGATCTGTTTATACTGGTCCACTTTATCATTTGCCTTCCCAAAACAAAAAATCTCGCTCTTATGGAAATTAATTTTAAGCCCTGAGAGCTCTTAAAAAAGACATAGAATTAGTTTTATATTTACTGCTTTCTGGAGATCATGTTCCAAGAAGAGGATAGTATCATCAGCATATTGTAAGATAGAGATCCCTCCTTCAACAAGGTGAGGAATAAGCCCCCCTACCTGATCATTATTTTTTGCTCTCTCAATTATGATAGCAAGCATGTCCACCACAATATTAAAAAGAATAGGAGACAATGGATCACTTTGTCTCAGACCTTTTTTTGTCTGAAAATAATGACCAATGTCATCATTTACTTTTACTCCAACACTACCCCCTTGGACATATTGACTGATCATCCTACACCATTCAGGAGCAAACCCCTTCATCCTCAAAGTCTGTTGTAAGAATGACCATTTCACTTTATCATATACCTTTTCGAAGTCAATCTTGAATAAAACCCCATCCCAAAAATCTCTACTATTAAATTAGAACCCGTTGGTTCGTACGCCTATGTCGGCCCTCGTGTCATGCCGTCGTTCCCCGATCAGGCACATGGGCTATAACCGTGACAACAGGTAGGCCCAGGCCCACGAAAATGTTGCACAGGCACTGCACATAGGATGGATCGCTCGATCGCTAAAACACACCTGGTGCTGGCGACCGGCCTGACTTTTTTTTTTTTGTGAAACACAGTACAATCAAAGACGCTCATACATACGCGCACACACTCACCCCTATGAACGCAGGCACACCCTACCCCTATGAGCACCTCCAAGATACTGCATCGAAGAACTGATCCGGCGGGTCTTGAGATTGACGAAGTCACCACAGGCGCCTCGCTGTCGACGGGAACGTCGCCTCCCACTGAAGAATATTCCACCTTTATGAGACACCAAAGTGTCAAATCTGGGATTTGAACTCTGGTGGGTTGGGGGTGCCACTGCCCTCCTAACCATCCAACCCTCCTGGGCTAGGTTAGCACGATCGAGCTCTTTTTTTTTAATCACACTGGATTCTTCCGGCAGCCTCTCTTGAATGTGTGTACGGCGCAAATTCGGAACAGCTACG
This sequence comes from Lolium rigidum, assembly GCF_022539505.1. Taxonomy (NCBI): domain Eukaryota; kingdom Viridiplantae; phylum Streptophyta; class Magnoliopsida; order Poales; family Poaceae; genus Lolium; species Lolium rigidum. Next base: position 163,733,405 of record NC_061511.1, on the reverse strand, counting down.
CTGTCAGCTAATGTGTATGTGTGTGTAAAAAAGCAATACCCAATAGGCTATAGTATCTAGCTACATGAATATACATGTGCATTTTACGTTCATTGCACATACATTATCTCTTCTATGCATTTTAGGTTCATTACACATAGATTATCTCTGTTCTAAATATAAAGCATTTTTAAAGGCTAAAATATCAACCCAAAATCTTATAAGATTATTGGAACAGAGATAGTAACAAATAGCATGGACCAAAAATCCCCCGAAACTTTTGGTACTCCCTTGATCTACACACTAAAAGCACGTATAGATAAAAATGGCAAAAAAGCCGCCTGTGTAATATCCCAGGTAATGGGGTTACAAAAATAGAGGAAACAGATGTGTGCATTGCATTCATGCATAGAAAATCTGGGGAATTTTCGCGCTTTAAAGTAAAACAGATCACGATGATCGAAGTTTCACTTGACCTTGGTGGAATTGAAGTAGCTCATCAAGTCAAGCGCTATAAACCACGAGTGTGACCTTTGTTAAAACCTGTTTTGGGTAGAGATGATTTGATCTAATGGGTTAGATCAAATGGAATTAAAATCAACACAAGAACTTATTAATCAAGGATCAACTACTTGATCTTATTAAAGATCACAACATGATATTCCTTGCCATAACATATGAACATCCATTTAATTGGAAATCAAGGAACAATAATTGGAGAAACCATTCTTGACTTATCCTTTCCATGTCTTAAACCAATCCATGATCCTACCATGAACCTCATGGTATTCATATTATTTCATTCTTGGAAACATAACAAGGAGATCCACTCTAGAAATATATATCCTTCTCTATTCCATATTATTGTACATCAAACCTAGAGAGGTGAGAGTTCTATAACAATTATTAGAGAAGCAATAACAAACCTTGAGCTAAACCTTGGATATACATCCAAGTATTCAAATCATCATCTTCAAGACAACCCTAGAGAGAGATAACCATTAAGGTTAAACATAGATCTTGATGATCACATCAACCTCTATGGAGCCTAATATTAGGTTAGCATTGAAGTCCTTCCCAAATGAGAGAGACCATCCATACTAATCCTAGTTCTATCTATTCAAATATCCAAATGGTTAAACCATCAGTTCTTGAGGGAAATTTAAGTAAATATCTCAGGCATTTTCCTGGGATATAAAACTATTGAGACAACCATGACCATGACCATCCTAGAAAGTAAAATAGAAGTGATATGTCCTAGTTGATCAAGACAATGCTTGATCATGGAAGTGAGAACTCATTCCATTAGAAATAATTTAGGAAGCCAAACATTGATCATTATAAATTGAGTGATGATCATAAACCTAAGAACTTGAGGTAAAGATATCAAGAACAAGTGGATCATGTCTAACCATGATCATGCTCTTGAAGTATGTGAGTATAAGATAAACCCTAATAGGATAAGCAGATATCATTGGCCACATGAAATTATAAGGAGATCAATAATAAGCAACCCTAGGCTTAGATCCCAACTTTAACTTGTGAACCACTTGGTGATCACAGGTATAATTCTACCACATTTACATTCCACCTATTCTTCACTTAAGAACCACATGAAAACCTCTAGAGTCAAACTCTATACTTTATATGGTGAGAGATCATTCATCCATATAACCAAAGTTAACTATAAAAAGAACCATAACTATTTTAGTTACTTTAATAATAGATTAAGGATATAAAAGAAGTCTATAGGAATAAGATAGAATCAATTCTCATATCCTTAACCACTAAATGAGAATAATAACAAGTAACCATATTATTTGGTTAAAGAAGATTAACCCTAGCACATGCAATATGGTGTCATCCCACCTCTACAACCCAAAATTAAATCTCAACCCTAGTTTGTGTATCACTTGGGTGATCACAAATAAAACCTAAACCACAATTAAGATTCAAACCATGTGTCATTAGGTAAATAGCATCGGAACCCTAGATTTGCACATCAAATAAATCTTATACTTCAATTCTTGAACATAAGCAAAATCATGTGCTACATTTTATAATTGAAACTATATGTATGGTGATCAACCACTTAACCTATTAACCAAGATCAAACCCTGATGAGAGTAGAATTACTCTAAGTATTTCAAGGTACTAGTAAAATACAATAATAGTGCTAACCTTGAAATAGGGCTATAATTAAACCTACAAGATCTTAACAAACCAGTATTCACATAAGATCATGTGCAAGTGACCAATTCCCCAAATGGAAGCCAAGTCCTAATACAACCTCTGAAATACTTTAAGTTGAAAGTATCAACCCAATACTTCCAAACAGATTGGATTCACAATAAAAAATGGAAACTCAAATGAGAGCATAAAATCATGCTTAACTAAAATTGCAATAAAGGTTCATATATATTAATTGCTTATTCAAAAACAATTCAGTATTAAAATGTTCTTCTTATGAGTCTTCATGAAATTCCAGTTGTTAAACACTTGCAAAATAGAAAAGAATGAAAATTTAAATTAAAAACAGAATACAAAATAGGAAATACAAAACGAGTAAATGAATAAAAGAAAGGAAGAGAAAATGGGCTCACCTGACTTACCTGGACAGCCACGGCAGCCCAGCACGAGCCCACCAGAACGGCCCAGTCCACCAACCAGGAGCAGCCCACTAAGCCAGCCGATACCCCTTCGTCCAAAATATTGGAGAGGAGCTCGTCCTCATCCTTCTCCTCGCATGGGCGCCAGCACGAAGACGTGCCCTGCCTCCTCTCTCGCTGGCGACCTCCCAGAGCTCGGCGTCGTGACGAGGCGCGCTCTAGCGCCATATAAAAGCTCAAGAACGAACCCTAGCTTCGGTTTGCTCTCTCCTTTGCTCAATTTCCCCAATCTCCCAAACCCTAGCCGCTCCGGCCACCTTCACTGCCGCCGTTTGGAGTCACCCCGAGCACCACCGTGAAGCCGTGGAGCTCCGCCTTGTTCCCGAGCAACATCCTCATCGACGCACGCTTGCCGGGAAGCCTCGAAACCATCGAATTGCAACATCAAGACCTCGCCGGTGACCACCAGTCGTCGCCATTCGCCGTCGACTGCGGCCTTCCCAAGCTTCGCCGACCACACCAAAACACTCCTGGTGAGCTCGTGGTCCTCCCAGTACCTTCGATTCACTTGATTACGCCCTGCATCGCCGCCGCGTCGCACGTCCGCGAGCATCACCGCTCGGCCTCGCCGGCGAGCACGCTCCGGTGACCATACCGGAGCGGCGCCGCCACCAGTTAGTTCAACTTCGCGTGCTGGAGCGTATGAGCGTAGTCGATTTCCCTCTAGCGCCTCGAATCGCCGGCAACCATCGCCTCAGACCGCCGGTCACCGTGCTCCTGGCCACGTCCTCGATTTGGACTTGGTCAAAACCGACGTGGAGCACTGGCCCACTGTCTCGTGGCTGTGGGTAGCCCTGTCCGGGTAGCTCTAGTGTTTGGTTTCATTTTAATTCAAATCCATCAATTCCAGAGATTTCAAATTAATGTATAAAATTCAATATACCTCAGAAAAATATAAATAAGACATCAAAATTCTTATAAAAGTAAACTCTATCCAATAAAAATATAATATGAAATTTTTATTTTTAATAAAAATTTAATTGTTTTAAACTTAATAATTAAGTCTTTCCTTTTATTCAAAATGCAATTAAAATTCAGTAATTAGAAAAATGTCCAAATTAGATAAAAACCAGTAAATAAATAAAGAAACCATTAAATCTAATTTTCTTTATTTGTTATTTTTGTTAAATCATAATTAGAGAGATTAAAACCCTGATTAATAATTATCTTAATTATTAATTGTTCAAAAATAATAAAATGTCAAATGCAATATTAATTTTATTTCAAAGTTATTAATAACTTCAACTTTAAAAATGAAGTTATTAATCATAGAATTTTATGGTAATTAGGAAACCCTAACTACTTATCAAATTATTTTACAACCTTATCATTCCATGTGGAACCCTAAGACCCTAATTCAATTATGCATCACACCCTAGTTCTATTATTACATGTGAACCTTAATTTAATTCTAACCTAAACCCTAGGTTAGAACATGTGATCATGTTACTCCATTACCATAGAGCCATAATTAGCAACTAAAGACATATCTATGTCCACATAAAATGTAGAACCCTATCACTGCTAATGAGTATCTCATATGTTCATCCTCATCAGACCTAACTAATCAAGTAGGGTTAACCAAGTGTAAACCCTAGATCCTATTACCAAAGCTATCATCCTTATTCATTCCTATTTAGCATCACACCATTGTGATGAACCCTAACAGCAACCATACCTACTATTTTTCATTACAGAACCTTGTTCCACTAAACCCTACTAGTGTGAGATACTTTTGAACCATCCTATTTAGAAACCGATCATTCTCTTCTTAGAGATCCAATAGCTAATACAAGACAACCTCAACCTAAAATTGTTACACTTCTTATTATTTAAGAAGTATGTTCTTCGAAAGTTATTCTTTTTGAAGAAAATAGAGAGTATCCTCAATCCTACCTAACAGGACCTATAAACCCTAGATAGCCATCTATCACCAGTAAGCTATAACCAACCCTGATAGTACCCATGTGTAAATAATTGCTTAAGTTGCTTATGCTTAAGTAAAACCAAACAAGCCTAGTTGCTGATGAATCCAACTATGTTGTGATCCATCTACTACTTATTCCGAGAAACCAATTAGAACCATAGAACACCATAAAACTCCACAACCCTGATTGTTATACTTGTTCTTTATTAAAGAACATGTTCTTCAAAAGTTATTCTTTTGAAATATATAACAAATAATCATCAACCATACACTATCAGGACTTAAAATTGACAACTGCTCTTTACTTATTACACAACCACTATTCCTTGATGCGTATGATTGTTACTATGCATTTTACCACTTGCTTATGATTCTAAAACTACACAACCCTGAATAAGAACCTTGTTTGTGAATCACTCTAAAAGTGCAACACATCCTGAACTAATCATTACCACCCATTAATCCTAAATCATCGGGGTTAGATCACGCTTAGAGCGATTGCATCTCATACTTATGCATTATTGCATCCTTGCCAATCTTTTAAACATCGTCCTTACCGGACGATGATGCTATTTCAGAATTTGGAGTTATTGCGTATCGAAGACCTTGCCTGCATAATCTTGCAGTCAAGAAAGGCAAGTTCATCACTTGCTTATGTCATTTGAGTATCTTTATCAAATTACTTGCAAAGTACTATGATTACCACTATTGCATAAAAATCAAAACCACTACTTTCATAACTATGAATATGACTATGTGGTTGGCAATGGAACCATGGATTGTGTTGATATGGTGGAGGTTCCATTGCAAGGGTTATTATCCATCTAGGATTAACAACAAATGTCGTCCGAGTGATTCTTGTGCCGTAATACCCGTGTTAACCATAAGATCCGGAGTGGGACGGAGTAGTCAAAAGTGTTTCCACCTCTCGTTCATCAACGGATGCGCTTTACCGTAGACACTTGTATCCGTCGGGGCAAGCGGTAGGCTGGGGAAGCCTTAAGTCCCCACGGCATAGTCCGTAGACACTTGTCGCTCGAAGAACAAGCGGTAGGCTGGGGAAGCCTTAAGTCCCCACGGTATTGCGGTCTATGATGGGTTGCGGCTACCGGCGAAGGAGTTTGGTTCGATCCCAGACTGTCGTCGTGGTCGGGGTCCACCCTGAAAACTATGGGAATAATGGGACCGACGAGGACCCAGGGTCGGGGCATGCAACAAAGGGTGGGTGTTCGAGGTAGCGGAGGAACATGATTGGCTAGACCTTATACCGGGCCTCACACCAAAGGAAGTGTGGACGAGAACTTAAGCTCGGTTGGCACCAAGGTTAAGATCTCTTATGGGTAAAGCAACACACCTCTGCGGAGTGTAAAGAACCGTGACCTGTCACTCCCTGTTCCGGGATATGGAACTGCGAACGCGGCCGGAAAGGAGCTCCATGAAGTTCTAGTAAACCGGTGAAAGCTGACGGACATAGTTCTTCTGAATAAAAGCAACCTTTTGAAGAAATGGTTATGAAAACCTGCATTGGTATTAGACTTTTTGGTCTAGTGCCGTAGCTAGTGCATCAAACACCTCTTTCCTATAATGAACTTGTTGAGTACGCTCGTACTCATCCCACTCTTAAATCCCCTGCTTAGATATGAAGGCAACGATGGAGGATCTACAGTGCAACTCTAAGGCCGAGGAGTCAACAACTACTTCAAGAAACGAGGACCATGTCAGAGGGGTCAGATGCCACATCCAACAAGGAGAAAACCTAGTTTAGCCATAGAAGGGAACTAGCTTCCTAAACCTAGCTCCTACTTAGCTAGAATCTATTCATAGCCTCTATAGTTAGTTAAATACTCTACAAATAGAGTTCGTGATAAGATTAGACTACGAGTCGTTCTTCGGAGTTTATTTGCGGTTTTACCTCATTGTAAAGTAGGAGAGCTGTGATGATCTTATGTAACGAGTCAATGTTGTAATTCTATAGACATGCCTTGGACCCGCATATGTTTACTGTTGTACCACTCGAGCGATATAATACTAGTGGAACGGTGTTTCATTGGTGTTATATCGGACTTGCATACTACACCATGCGGTGGTATGCCGGGTCACCACGGTTGGTATCAGAGCAAATGCTTTGACCTTAGGATTAAAACCCTTTAAAGGAGACCTATAGGATTGGTAGTGTCTATAGGGAGTTGTCTTAGGTAAACCAAATATTTGTATGACTTGAGATGGGTATTCACTTGAGAATAATCCTGACACACTTGAGTCAAACTTTCCTACCTATTCTTCCTAAGTGAAGCTAGTAGTTAATCCCAAGTATGTAGCATATCAACAAGTCCTTAAAACAGTAGATGAGTAGATCACAGTTGGTATACAATACATGGTAGTCCAAAGAGAGGATACAACCATAAGGAAGATATCCTATTGGAAGATGTGTACCAACATATGTTATGATGAAGTAAGAGTTATCAGACCTGTAATAGGAGTAATATCAAGTGATGAAGATAATTAAGATATCCTAATAGAAGATGTAGACCAAGTTAAGTAATGGGTAAGTAAAATCTATCCAAACTTGTGAAACAGTTGATAGTAAGTGATAACTATGAGTTATATGAGGTAGTATAGACCATGATGAGTCAATCATGGGAGATAAGGAAGAGAGATATGAATAAAATATGATTACTTACATGGTAGAGTTGTTAATCATATATGATTCACCTGAGAATCATTATGTGATGGAATAGAACATTATAAGTATTTTGGAGGAGTACAATAAGAATCCAAGTGCTAAACAACAGTGCAAGAATTATGTCCCAAAAACCATGGGAACTGTGTCAAGAACATTAGGTCCATAGCCTTACGATACAATAACTTGGAAGTATAGGAGCTATATTCCAATAGTTATGTGTCTAGAATAGTGATGTTAGAACCAGACATATCATTGAAGTAGTCCTCAACAAAATGGAAGCTAAGTTAGTACTTCCAAAGAAAATTAGGTTAACCACAACTATCCTAGACCACTTTGTTTCAAGCTTATCTCATTGCAAATGTGCAATTAAGGTAAAGGTTGAGACAAATAGTAGAATTCCCTATATTCGTGCTAAGTATCACGATATAAACCTATATTTTGTGGTGTTCTATACTACACATCGAGCCGATGTTTAGAGATGTCTTACTCAACAATCATATTCGAGGCTTATGATGATGTGTATTATCAGCACAAAGCTGAATCTTCTTGGATTTTATTGGATTTTCATTGTTTGACTAGATCCATACATGAAGTTTGACTTTGGTATGCAAATGCATGTTGCAATATCAAGTTCTTACTTGATGCTATAGATCTAGAGGGTGATGGTAAACGTGTGAGGAAGCGACGAATTCTGGAAGATTCCGAAGACAAGATGAAGGTTCATCAGAAGAAATGAGTAAAGTTGTGGGAAGCAACCACAATATTCAGAAGGAAGTACCAACCAAAACTCATGCTTTACCTCAACAGAGGAGTACTTTAGTACATAGGAAGCATGAAGGTGAGAAATATGATGACTGTGGAGTAGTAGAAGTAGAACCATAGTCATTATGGAAGAGGGAATGCATGGGAAATCACTTAGGATACTATATTCATAGTGTCAGCCAGTGGTTTTCTTGCAAAATAAACCCTGAATGAAGGAAGATGATATATGAAACCATAGCAGTTATAAGAAGACCGTAGTTGGTATCAGAAAACCACAAATGGTATAGGATCAATACTACGAGATGAAGTAGAAGATGTCTCGTCCAGTTGATCAGAACCTATAATAGAATCCATTTTTAGATATCAAATAGCCACAGTTGGTATAATAACCACAACTGGTATCAGTTGGTATTACAAATAGTCCACGATTTAATTAGTTGTAACAAAAGTTTGTGAACAAATAAAAATCTTGTCAGCCAAATAGCTAGATCCATAAACATTAGTCAAAGGATTCACATTGGATGTCCACAATTGAGTGGATACACCACAAAGTTTCTTCGCAAAACCTTAGAGGAATATAAATTATAAACAAGACCTATACCAATATTCTAATCATAAGTCCAATAGTTGGAAGAAAAGGAGTTGAAGACCATAAGAAAACTCTAAGGGGTAGAGTAAAGATTGAGTTGGATGTACAATAACTCAATACTTTGAGCATAATAGAAAAGTAAGGTCTGAACTGAGAGGAAGTTCGATCTTATTTTCATAAGATTGTTAAACACTACTTTCAGAAGGATGTCAGATCAGAAGCCGAGATATATACCTCGAGGAAGTAAGAAGTGACTATAACTTGAGCAAGTGAGTAATATTTACTCAGAAGTACGATAGCTCAAGTAAACTTAGGTAAATGAAGTTGGACGAAGAAAATACCGTAGATCAAATACAGTTTAAAAAGGCCAAAGACCAAAGGAGATTGACTATACCAAAACTAAAGTCCATTTAAAAAAATTCTTTCATGGAACCTAAAGAATCCAAAATAATTCTAAGTATCAACTATAAACCATGATTGGATGGACTATATAAGTCTAATCCATTATTAGAAAAATAAACCATCACGATCAATTCCATAGTTAGTACCTTATTAAGCACCATTACTGCAATTTTGGTAGTAAGGGAAAACAAAGACCTATTTTATCAAATAGGAGAATGTTATCCAATTAGTCCTCAATAAAGACTGTCAGGACAAGAAGAAGTCCCAATCATTGAATCTTCAATGAGATAGGAAACAAGATTATAATAGTTGGAAGAAATCAATGAATCAAAGTAAGAGCCATGGTTCAGAGACAAGTATTATTATTAGATTCTAGAGAAAAATCATAGAACTGGAGTAAGAAACTAATGTTCAGAGACAAACCCTAATGGATTCCAGGAAGAATCTGGACAAGGGATATATTCAATGATATCCAGTAAGATCAATATGGAGTTCGAGAAAAGTCGTAGTCTGCACAAGTCAGATCCACACTCCGGAAACGTGAGAGAGATCAAACTTCGAGGACGAAGTTTAGTTTAAGGGGTAGAGACTGTAATATCCCAGGTAATGGGGTTACAAAAATAGAGGAAACAGATGTGTGCATTGCATTCATGCATAGAAAATCCTGGGAATTTTCGCGCTTTAAAGTAAAACAGTCACAGTAACTGAAGTTTCACTTGACCTTGGTGGAATTGAAGTAGCTCATCAAGTCAAGCGCTATAAACCACAGTGTGACCTTTGTTAAAACCTGTTTTGGGTAGAGATGATTTGATCTAAGGGGTTAGATCAAATGGAATTAAAATCAACACAAGAACTTATTAATCAAGGATCAACTACTTGATCTTATTAAAGATCACAACATGATATTCCTTGCCATAACATATGAACATCCATTTAATTGGAAATCAAGGAACAATAATTGGAGAAACCATTCTTGACTTATCCTTTCCATGTCTTAAACCAATCCATGATCCTACCATGAACCTCATGGTATTCATATTATTTCATTCTTGGAAACATAACAAGGAGATCCACTCTAGAAATATATATCCTTCTCTATTCCATATTATTGTACATCAAACCTGGAGAGGTGAGAGTTCTATAACAATTATTAGAGAAGCAATAACAAACCTTGAGCTAAACCTTGGATATACATCCAAGTATTCAAATCATCATCTTCAAGACAACCCTAGAGAGAGATAACCATTAAGGTTAAACATAGATCTTGATGATCACATCAACCTCTATGGAGCCTAATATTAGGTTAGCATTGAAGTCCTTCCCAAATGAGAGAGACCATCCATACTAATCCTAGTTCTATCTATTCAAATATCCAAATGGTTAAACCATCAGTTCTTGAGGGAACTTTAAGTAAATATCTCAGGCATTTTCCTGGATATAAAACTATTGAGACAACCATGACCATGACCATCCTAGAAAGTAAAATAGAAGTGATATGTCCTAGTTGATCAAGACAATGCTTGATCATGGAAGTGAGAACCCATTCCATTAGAAATAATTTAGGAAGCCAAACATTGATCATTATAAATTGAGTGATGATCATAAACCTAAGAACTTGAGGTAAAGATATCAAGAACAAGTGGATCATGTCTAACCATGATCATGCTCTTGAAGTATGTGAGTATAAGATAAACCCTAATAGGATAAGCAGATATCATTGGCCACATGAAATTATAAGGAGATCAATAATAAGCAACCCTAGGCTTAGATCCCAACTTTAACTTGTGAACCACTTGGTGATCACAGGTATAATTCTACCACATTTACATTCCACCTATTCTTCACTTAAGAACCACATGAAAACCTCTAGAGTCAAACTCTATACTTTATATGGTGAGAGATCATTCATCCATATAACCAAAGTTAACTATAAAAAGAACCATAACTATTTTAGTTACTTTAATAATAGATTAAGGATATAAAAGAAGTCTATAGGAATAAGATAGAATCAATTCTCATATCCTTAACCACTAAATGAGAATAATAACAAGTAACCATATTATTTGGTTAAAGAAGATTAACCCTAGCACATGCAATATGGTGTCATCCCACCTCTACAACCCAAAATTCAATCTCAACCCTAGTTTGTGTATCACTTCGGTGATCACAAATAAAACCTAAACCACAATTAAGATTCAAACCATGTGTCATTAGGTAAATAGCATTGGAACCCTAGATTTGCACATCAAATAAATCTTATACTTCAATTCTTGAACATAAGCAAAATCCTGTGCTACATTTTATAATTGAAACTATATGTATGGTGATCAACCACTTAACCTATTAACCAAGATCAAACCACGATGAGAGTAGAATTACTCTAAGTATTTCAAGGTACTAGTAAAATACAATAATAGTGCTAACCTTGAAATAGGGCTATAATTAAACCTACAAGATCTTAACAAACCAGTATTCACATAAGATCATGTGCAAGTGACCAATTCCCCAAATGGAAGCCAAGTCCTAATACAACCTCTGAAATACTTTAAGTTGAAAGTATCAACCCAATACTTCCAAACAGATTGGATTCACAAGAAAAAATGGAAACTCAAATGAGAGCATAAAATCATGCTTAACTAAAATTGCAATAAAGGTTCATATATATTAATTGCTTATTCAAAAACAATTCAGTATTAAAATGTTCTTCTTATGAGTCTTCATGAAATTCCAGTTGTTAAACACTTGCAAAATAGAAAAGAATGAAAATTTAAATTAAAAACAGAATACAAAATAGGAAATACAAAACAGTAAATGAATAAAAGAAAGGAAGAGAAAATGGGCTCACCTGACTTACCTGGACAGCCACGGCAGCCCAGCACGAGCCCACCAGAACGGCCCAGTCCACCAACCAGGAGCAGCCCACTAAGCCAGCCGATACCCCTTCGTCCAAAATATCGGAGAGGAGCTCGTCCTCATCCTTCTCCTCGCATGGGCGCCAGCACGAAGACGTGCCCTACCTCCTCTCTCGCTGGCGACCTCCCAGAGCTCGGCGTCGTGACGAGGCGCGCTCTAGCGCCATATAAAAGCTCAAGAACGAACCCTAGCTTCGGTTTGCTCTCTCCTTTGCTCAATTTCCCCAATCTCCCAAACCCTAGCCGCTCCGGCCACCTTCACTGCCGCTGTTTGGAGTCACCCCGAGCACCACCGTGAAGCCGTGGAGCTCCGCCTTGTTCCCAGCAACATCCTCATCGACGCACGCTTGCCGGGAAGCCTCGAAACCATCGAATTGCAACATCAAGACCTCGTCGGTGACCACCAGTCGTCGCCATTCGCCGTCGACTGCGGCCTTCCCAAGCTTCGCCGACCACACCAAAACACTCCTGGTGAGCTCGTGGTCCTCCCAGTACCTTCGATTCACTTGATTACGCCCTGCATCGCCGCCACGTCGCACGTCCGCGAGCATCACCGCTCGGCCTCGCCGGCGAGCACGCTCCGGTGACCATACCGGAGCGGCGCCGCCACCAGTTAGTTCAACTTCGCGTGCTGGATCGTATGAGCGTAGTCGATTTCCCTCTAGCGCCTCGAATCGCCGGCAACCATCGCCTCAGACCGCCGGTCACCGTGCTCCTGGCCACGTCCTCGATTTGGACTTGGTCAAAACCGACGTGGAGCACTGGCCCACCTGTCTGTGGCTGTGGGTAGCCCTGTCCGGGTAGCTCTAGTGTTTGGTTTCATTTTAATTCAAATCCATCAATTCCAGAGATTTCAAATTAATGTATAAAATTCAATATACCTCAGAAAAATATAAATAAGACATCAAAATTCTTATAAAAGTAAACTCTATCCAATAAAAATATAATATGAAATTTTTATTTTTAATAAAAATTTAATTGTTTTAAACTTAATAATTAAGTCTTTCCTTTTATTAATCATAGAATTTTATGGTAATTAGGAAACCCTAACTACTTATCAAATTATTTTACAACCTTATCATTCCATGTGGAACCCTAAGACCCTAATTCAATTATGCATCACACCCTAGTTCTATTATTACATGTGAACCTTAATTTAATTCTAACCTAAACCCTAGGTTAGAACATGTGATCATGTTACTCCATTACCATAGAGCCATAATTAGCAACTAAAGACATATCTATGTCCACATAAAATGTAGAACCCTATCACTGCTAATGAGTATCTCATATGTTCATCCTCATCAGACCTAACTAATCAAGTAGGGTTAACCAAGTGTAAACCCTAGATCCTATTACCAAAGCTATCATCCTTATTCATTCCTATTTAGCATCACACCATTGTGATGAACCCTAACGACAACCATACCTACTATTTTTCATTACGAGAACCTTGTTCCACTAAACCCTACTAGTGTGAGATACTTTTGAACCATCCTATTTAGAAACCGATCATTCTCTTCTTAGAGATCCAATAGCTAATACAAGACAACCTCAACCTAAAATTGTTACACTTCTTATTATTTAAGAAGTATGTTCTTCGAAAGTTATTCTTTTTGAAGAAAATAGAGAGTATCCTCAATCCTACCTAACAGGACCTATAAACCCTAGATAGCCATCTATCACCAGTAAGCTATAACCAACCCTGATAGTACCCATGTGTAAATAATTGCTTAAGTTGCTTATGCTTAAGTAAAACCAAACAAGCCTAGTTGCTGATGAATCCAACTATGTTGTGATCCATCTACTACTTATTCCAGAAACCAATTAGAACCATAGAACACCATAAAACTCCACAACCCTGATTGTTATACTTGTTCTTTATTAAAGAACATGTTCTTCAAAAGTTATTCTTTTGAAATATATAACAAATAATCATCAACCATACACTATCAGGACTTAAAATTGACAACTGCTCTTTACTTATTACACAACCACTATTCCTTGATGTGTATGATTGTTACTATGCATTTTACCACTTGCTTATGATTCTAAAACTACACAACCCTGAATAAGAACCTTGTTTGTGAATCACTCTAAAAGTGCAACACATCCTGAACTAAACATTACCACCCATTAATCCTAAATCATCGGGGTTAGATCACGCTTAGAGCGATTGCATCTCATACTTATGCATTATTGCATCCTTGCCAATCTTTTAAACATCGTCCTTACTGGACGATGATGCTATTTCAGAATTTGGAGTTATTGCGTATCGAAGACCTTGCCTGCATAATCTTGCAGTCAAGAAAGGCAAGTTCATCACTTGCTCATGTCATTTGAGTATCTTTATCAAATTACTTGCAAAGTACTATGATTACCACTATTGCATAAAAATCAAAACCACTACTTTCATAACTATGAATATGACTATGTGGTTGGCAATGGAACCATGGATTGTGTTGATATGGTGGAGGTTCCATTGCAAGGGTTATTATCCATCTAGGATTAACAACAAATGTCGTCCAGTGATTCTTGTGCCGTAATACCCGTGTTAACCATAAGATCCGGAGTGGGACGGAGTAGTCAAAAGTGTTTCCACCTCTCGTTCATCAACGGATGCGCTTTACCGTAGACACTTGTATCTGTCAGGGCAAGCGGTAGGCTGGGAAGCCTTAAGTCCCCACGGCATAGTCCGTAGACACTTGTCGCTCGAAGAACAAGCGGTAGGCTGGGGAAGCCTTAAGTCCCCACGGTATTGCGGTCTATGATGGGTTGCAGCTACCGGCGAAGGAGTTTGGTTCGATCCCGGATCGTCGTCGTGGTCGGGGTCCACCACGAAAACTATGGGAATAATGGGACCGACGAGGACCCAGGGTCGGGGCATGCAACAAAGGGTGGGTGTTCGAGGTAGCGGAGGAACATGATTGGCTAGACCTTATACCGGGCCTCACACCAAAGGAAGTGTGGACGAGAACTTAAGCTCGGTTGGCACCAAGGTTAAGATCTCTTATGGGTAAAGCAACACACCTCTGCAGAGTGTAAAGAACCGTGACCTGTCACTCCCTGTTCCGGGATATGGAACTGCGAACGCGGCCGGAAAGGAGCTCCATGAAGTTCTAGTAAACCGGTGAAAGCTGACGGACATAGTTCTTCTGAATAAAAGCAACATTTTGAAGAAATGGTTATGAAAACCTGCATTGGTATTAGACTTTTTGGTCTAGTGCCGTAGCTAGTGCATCAAACACCTCTTTCTTATAATGAACTTGTTGAGTACGCTCGTACTCATCCCACTCTTAAATCCCCTGCTTAGATATGAAGGCAACGATGGAGGATCTACAGTGCAACTCTAAGGCCGAGGAGTCAACAACTACTTCAAGAAACAGGACCATGTCAGAGGGGTCAGATGCCACATCCAACAAGGAGAAAACCTAGTTTAGCCATAGAAGGGAACTAGCTTCCTAAACCTAGCTCCTACTTAGCTAGAATCTATTCATAGCCTCTATAGTTAGTTAAATACTCTACAAATAGAGTTCGTGATAAGATTAGACTACGAGTCGTTCTTCTGGAGTTTATTTGCAGTTTTACCTCATTGTAAAGTAGGAGGCTGTGATGATCTTATGTAACGAGTCAATGTTGTAATTCTATAGACATGCCTTGGACCCGCATATGTTTCTGTTGTACCACTCTGAGCGATATAATACTAGTGGAACGGTGTTTCATTGGTGTTATATCAGACTTGCATACTACACCATGCAGTGGTATGCCGGGTCACCACAACCTGGTCTTTCCCCTTCCCCGCTACAGTAGGGAGAGGCGAATTTGTGAACCAAACCAGGAGGACCACCTTGCTCGCCGTCGGATCATCGATTTCCTGCCCTCCGGCGGCGGGAGGGTGGGGAATCGGCGATCCACGGCCTATATATAGTGTAGGTTTCTCTCGGTGGCCTGCCGGCGGCGCGAAGGAGGTGGTGTTACGGTCGGCGCGGCGTTTTGGGGAGAAGCTCATCCTCTCCGGCGGCGGCGCTCTCGGGAGCTCGCGGTCGAGCCTTCTCCTTACCCGAGCTCTAAGATCGCTGGATCTGCTGAGCTCCTCTTCCCCTCTCCAGCACCGGCGTGGCGGTCTGGCCGGTTCGTGTTGAAGCTGTTGAAGGCGGTGATGTGGAGCCTTGCGATGGAGATGACGTCCTGTGGTGTAGGCTCTCCGGAGCCGGCGACCGGCGACTTCCCGTCCGTGAAGGGGTTGCATCTGAACCAGGCCTTCGAGGGATGCAACGGCGGCAGCACGCCACCGGCGGCATCGGGGTCGTCTTCTACTTCGGGTTCTAGAGGACCTGATTGTAATTTTTCTTTCACTGGACCTGGCTGTAAGTCCGAGGCTTTAATATCACTTCCTTTTTCCCGCAAAAAAAAAGCACGTATAGATACACAACCGATATCTCACAAAGTTGAGTTACTTCTTTTCTCTGATGGAGGGAGTACTACTTTTTTAAGTCAACCGAAATAAAGTCTTTTCAAAAAAAATTAGAAGTACACTCTTCATGTGATCGGAAAGAGTACCCTATAAAGTTAGCATGCATTAGTGGGTTCTAGATCGTATTAATCGATCAAGGGCACATGTACTTCAGCTACTGTTATGGGTTTGGATGGCAAAACCAAAAGCGACGTACTGTACAAGTTAAACTTTGCAAGTCAGAGTTGCCAAGAGTGCCAGACGAGTTAATCCCTACACATCTTTAGCAAATTCCTTAAACAGATCAAATCCGTAAAAAAACAATACATTTAAGGTTTTGCTTGAAAAAACCAACCATTTTAGATTATGAAACTGGACGGATCATTAATTATTTTATTTAGGCACCGATTAAAGCAAACCTCCCACCCCTTGTATCTAGAGTTTCGGGGGCAATTTTTCCGGTGCTCCATTAAAGATGTTGACAGTAATTTCAAGACGCTCTAGCACCCTTTCGTCATTGAACTCACCGGAATCCGGTCAACTTCTCTAGAGTATATGTCTGTCACGACCAAACTTGGAGTTCAACACCAGCAGCTTGGTGTCGTCCTCTCCATGATGCCGACACACATGTAGGAATGCGAACTTGCGCTACATGTCCCGAGGTAGAGTTGGGGCACACGATGGAGCATGGCCGGTGCTCGCCGGAATCGGCCGCCACATGCCCAAGTCGGGATGGATTCAGACAGTGCGGGGTGGCCTCGACTCGACTTCTTCGTGGAGGAGGGCGATGCGGCAGCTGCGGCCGGCAATCAACAACGACTATGGGGGTAGGCTCGATGGACGGAATCGGGGCAGACTCAGGATGACCCAGGTGTGGGGCGGAAGAAGAGAGGGAATATTCGGTTTTACCATTTGCGTTTGTTAGATCTGTTTTGCTGCAACATGAGAGAGACTGTAAAACAAGTTTACCTTAACCTTTGTACACGTTTTAAAGGCCAGCGTTCCAAAGGATCTGCTAGAGATGCTCTAAGTCGTACTTGCGCTGACGCAAGTACAGTTAATCTTGATTAATCTTGATGGGGCCAACAACACGCACCCACCTATGAAACCAGTGAAACAAACTTCATGTGACGGCGTCTTTGTAAAATATGTTATATCCTGTAGCAAAGCACGGGTATTTAGCTAGTCAATATAAAACATGGATATAGCATCATATATATTGCAAATATGTGAAAATATGTTTCAACAAACTACAAAATTCATGCATGCATTTTACATGCATCAGGATGCGCATGGCGTTTGTCGCAGCCGGACGCCTGTGAGCGCCCCTCGCAGGGCATCATTGCAGTCACCGCTCTAGCGACCAATAGCGTCAGCGTTGCTACCAAACGTTCCACCATGGTCCCGCGCATCGAATGCGCGCAGACGCGCCTCCACCGAGCATGTAATCACCGTGTCCGTGGTTTACAGCTGGGCATGGGCAGCCCGGCCCGGACGACCCGGTCCGACCCGGCCCGAAAATTCCGGGCCGGGCCGGGTCGGGCTTGCACTTCGGGCCGGGTTCGGGCTTGTATTTTGAGCCCGAACGTCGGGCCGGGCCGGGCTCGGGCTTGCAGTTTTTGCACTTTAGGCAGGTTCGGGCCGGGCCAGGCTTTTTGCATGTTCGGGCCGGGTTCGGGCTTAGTTTATAGGCCCGACGGTCGGGCCGGGCCGGGCTCGGGCTTGACATTTTACGTTCGGGCTTTTTCGGGCTTGGCCCGAAGCTCGGCCCGGCCCGAGTTTTGCCCAGGTGTACCGTGGTTGACATGGCCATGATGATGGCAACATGACGCGTTAATTAGTTTACCGTTTTTCTATAGTTGATAAATCCCTGATAGGTAGGATCCCATATCGTGATGTTAATTTTTTTCGTACATAATAGATAAATAATAAAAGTCTGATAGTGGTTCCAAGTTGTTAGAAGTTTATTAATTTCAAGAAACTGATTAGAACTTTGGAAATTCATAAGTAATTATTTTTAAATAATAAAAATATGTATACTATACCAAAATATTAAAAAAAAAGATCTACACAATGGTATCCAAATCATGTCTATTTGAACAACTTCAATTCATAGCTTAGTTAGAACAACAAAGTGACACCTTATGTAACATATGGGGTCTATCTGAATGCCAATCTTAGTGCATTCAAATTACATTTAAATCGTTAGATAGTTCATAGGTTTACTTTCAGGAACTTAAATTATCATTCATATTGATTGCCTTGCATCAGTGCCATGATTGAATGTTATTTCTACTTTTTCGGTATTAGCTTCTTCTCGATAGAGCACGATCCCGAGATCGAGATTGATAACACCACTAACAGTACAAATCCATCAAAGGTCAAGGCAAGCATAACCTTGTTTATATGATTTTAAAATCTTTCAACTTCAAGTTACTACATATTTCATATGATTCCACTATCCTTGTCGCCTAAACACCCTCATCCGCAGATCCCAGCATAACTAGGGTTGGATTATGTGTATCGCGGGAGCCTTTATATATGCTATGCTTAGCCATGCTTAGTTGTGACGTTTTGGTCCATTCGGTTGATGAATCAGAGAGCCGTGATTAAACATGCCTAAAGGTTTAGACAAGAGACCACAATGAGAAGTGGTGGGTTGTTTCATTTCTGCTACCCTAGGACCCGAGTTCTTGTCTCTTGATCCAAAATTCAGCGTACAACCACCCGTGGAGGTGTGGGACCCCCATCGACCGACTAACTTGCTTAGATCTATCCATATGGACTTGGAAAACCCTTATGCATGATCATCGAAGTTTGGGTGTTCCCGTCGACTGCAGCTCATGCATGAGCAACCAAGTTTGGGTGTTCCATTTTCCACACGCATGAGTGTGCGAAAAACGTTTGCAAAGAGGTGCGTACATACATGGGTGTGGTCGTGGTTGGCTGGGTTAGAGTCCCCTTATAAGCCAACCTTGCCTCACAACAAACGGTTCATGTCGGATGATATGTTGCAAAGGTATGTATAATTTTTGATGCTCCATGCTTGTTTACACCAATTTCTATATGTTTTGTTTACACTTCGTTGCATTTTTATGCATTTTCTAGAACTAACCTATTGATAAGATGCCGCAGTGTCAGTTCCCTATTTTCTACTGTTTTGTATTTAAAAAAAGTTGTACATGAAATATTCTCAGAATTGGACGAAACAAAAGCCAAAGTTCTTATTTTACTGTAACGAAGACGTAGTCCGGAGGAGAGATGAAGAAGTGCCACGAGGCGGCTACACCTGCCCTTGGCGCGGCCCAGGCCCCGGCCGCGCCTAGGGGTGGTGTGGGCCCCTCGAGAACCCACCGACCTCGCCCTTCCGCCTATTTATTCACCTATTCGGGAAAAACCTAAATACCCGAGCCTCCATCCACGGAAAGTTCCATCGCGGCTGCCATCGCTGACCCTAGCTCTGGAGGGTTCTGAAGCTCTTCGCGGCACCCTGTCGGAGAGGAAAATCATCACTGGAGGCCATGGCATCGCCATGCCCGCCTCCGAAGTGATGCGTGAGTAGTTCATCTCTGGACTACGGGTCCATAGCAGTAGCTAGATGGTTGTCTTCTCCAATTTATGCTTCATATTTAGATCTTGTGAGCTGCCTATCATCATCAAGATCATCTTTATGTAATGCTACATGTTGTGTTTGTTGGGATCCGATGAATATTGAATACTATGGTTGAGATTGATTATATACTTGTCATATGTTATTTGTGATCTTGCATGCTCTCCGTTGCTAGTAGATACTCTGGCCAACTATATGCTTGTAACTCCAAGAGGGAGTATTTATGCTCGATAGTGGGTTCATGCCTCTAGTAATCTGGGAGAGTGATAATAACTTCTAAGATTGTAAATGTGTTGTTGCTACTAGGAAAAAAACAACAATGTTTTGTCTAAGAATAATTCTATTATTTACTTTACACACTTTGCTTAATGCGATAATCTGTTGCTTGCAATTTAATACTGAAAGGGGTGCGGACGCTAACCAGAAGGTGGATTATTAGTCATGGACGCAGTTGGATTATGGTCTATGTATCATGTTGTAATGCCCAAATGAATCTCATGGTAATCATCTTGTCATGTATGATCTTTATTCTGTCAATTGCCCAGCTGTAATTTCTTCACCTAGCATGTTATTTATCTTTATGGAGAGACACCTCTAGTGAACTGTGAACCCCGGTCCTTTCTTTTACACTGATAAAATCATCTATTGGAAACACTTGTTTTGCTTACTTACTGCAAGCACTGTTCTCTTTAATTTCGCTGCAAACAAACATCTCTTTCCACACTATACGATTAACCCTTTGTTTTCAGCAAAACTGGTGAGATTGATAACCTCACTGTAAATTGGGGCAAAGTATTTTGGTTGTGTTGTGTGTAGGTTCCACGTTGTTGCTGACGCCGGTAGTGCCTCCTGCCAAAAGTCAGCTAGCAACACCTTGATGGCGTGTAACTCACACGTTCGTTGGGAACCCCAAGAGGAAGGTATGATGCGCACAGCAGCAAGTTTTCCCTCAGAAAGAAACCAAGGTTTATCGAACCAGGAGGAGCCAAGAAGCACGTTGAAGGTTGATGGCGGCGGGATGTAGTGCGGCGCAACACCGGAGATTCCGGCGCCAACGTGGAACCTGCACAACACAACCAAAGTACTTTGCCCCAACGAAACGGTGAGGTTGTCAATCTCACCGGCTTGCTGTAACAAAGGATTAACCGTATTGTGTGGAAGATGATTGTTTGCAAGAAAACAGTAAAGAACAAGTATTGCAGCAGATTTGTATTTCAGTATAAAAGAATGGACCGGGGTCCACAGTTCACTAGAGGTGTCTCTCCCATAAGATAAAAGCATGTTGGGTGAACAAATTACAGTCGGGTGATACGTCTCCAACGTATCGATAATTTCTTATGTTCCATGCCGCATTATTGATGTTATCTACATGTTTTATGCACACTTTATGTCATATTCGTGCATTTTCTGGAACTAACCTATTAACAAGATGCCGAAAGGCCAGTTGCTGTTTTCTCGCTGTTTTTGGTTCCGAAAGGCTGTTACGGCAATATTCTCGGAATTGGACGAAATCAACGCCAAACCTCCTATTTTTCCCGGAAGGCTCCGAACACCGAAGAAGAGTCGGAGAGGGGCCAGGGGGCCACCACACCACATGGCGGCGCGGGCCAGACCCTGGCCGCGCCGGCCTAGGGTGTGGCGCCCCCAGGTGCCCCCTGCGCCGCCTCTTCGCCTATAAAACCCCTTTCGACCTAAAAACGCAGTACCAATTGACGAAACTCCAGAAAGACTCCAGGGGCGCCGCCACCGTAGCGAAACTCCAATTCGGGGGACAGAACTCTGTTCCGGCA
This sequence comes from Lolium rigidum, assembly GCF_022539505.1. NCBI lineage: Eukaryota > Viridiplantae > Streptophyta > Magnoliopsida > Poales > Poaceae > Lolium > Lolium rigidum. The sequence goes on along the minus strand of NC_061511.1, from coordinate 163,711,629 downwards.
CCCTGCCGGAGCGGGGAAGTGCCCCCGGAAGGCTTCTCCATCGACACCGCTGCCATCTCCATCGACATCGCTGCCATCTCCACCGCCATCTTCATCACCGCTGCTGCTCCCATGAGGAGGGAGTAGTTCTCCATCGAGGCTCGGGGCTGTACCGGTAGCTATGTGGTTAATCTCTCTCCATGTACTTCAATACAATGATCTCATGAGCTGCTTTACATGATTGAGATTCATCTGAGTTTTGTATCACTACTATCTATGTGCTACTCTAGCAATGTTATTAAAGTAGTTCTATTCCTCCTGCACGTGTGTAAAGACGACAGTGTGTGCACCGTGTTAGTACTTGGTTTATGCTATGATCATGATCTCTTGTAGATTATGGAGTTAACTATTGCTATGATAATATTGATGTGATCTATTCCTCCTACATATGCATGAAGGTTACGGTGTGCATGCTATGCTAGTACTTGGTTTAGTAGTGTTGATCTATCTTACACTAAAGGTTACTAAAATATGAGCATTATTGTGGAGCTTGTTAACTCCGGCATTGAGGGTTCGTGTAATCCTACGCAATGTGTTCATCATCCAACAAAAGTGTAGAGTATGCATTTATCTATTCTGTTATGTGATCAATGTTGAGAGTGTCCACTAGTGAAAGTGTAATCCCTAGGCCTTGTTCCTAAATACTGCTGAGTTACTACTGCTTGTTTCTTGTTTCATTGCGTTACTACTCGCTGCAATACCACCACCATCAACTACACGCCAAGCACTTTTACGGCACCGTTGCTACTTGCTCATACTTATTCATACCACCTGTATTTCACTATCTCTTCGCCGAACTAGTGCACCTATTAGGTGTGTTGGGGACACAAGAGACTTCTTGCTTTGTGGTTGCGGGGTTGCATGAGAGGGATATCTTTGACCTCTTCCTCCCCGAGTTCGATAAACCTTGGGTATCCACTTAAGGGAAACTTGCTGCTGTTCTACAAACCTCTGCTCTTGGAGGCCCAACACTGTCTACAAGAATAGAAGCTCCCGTAGACATCAAGCACTTTTCTGGCGCCGTTGCCGGGGACGAAAGGTAAAAAGGCACTCATACTACGGTCTCAGGTAAAGTATTTTTCTGGCGCCGTCGTGTGTGTGCTCAAAGCTATTTCCTTTAGATCCTGCAATTGCATCTTGTTGTTTCTTGTTTACACTAGTTGGCATAATGTACAAGAGTGAGCTTCTTATTCTATTTCCTGATTTAAAACATGGATTGTTTGATGCGAAAATTAAAAAACCTATGAAATCTTGTTTGCATGCTTGGTAGTAATATTAGTATGAACGCTTTGAACACCATTGTTGATAATGATATAGAAAGTTCTAAGCTTGGGGAAGCTGGTTTTCATGATATTTTTAGTCCCCCAAGCATTGCGGAGAAAATTTTCTTTGATGATACTTTGCCTCCTATTTCTGATGATTATAATGATAGTGGTCTTTTGATGCCATTTACTGCTGAGAGTAAATTTTGTTGTGATTATACTATGCCTCCTACACTTGATGAGAATAATAATGATAGCTACTTTGTTGAATTTGCTCCCACTACAACTAATAAAATTGACTATGCTTATGTGGAGAGTAATAATTTTATGCATGAGACTCATGATAAGAATGCTTTATGTGATAGTTATATTGTTGAGTTTGCTCATGTTGCTACTGAAAGTTATTATGAGAGAGGAAAATATGGTTGTAGAAATTTTCATGTTACTAAAACACCTCTCTATGAGCTGAAATTTTTGATGCTACGCTTGTTTTATCTTCCTATGCTTGTTACTTTGCTCTTCATGAACTTGTTTATTTACAAGATTCCTATGCATAGGAAGCATGTTAGACTTAAATGTGTTTTGAATTTGCCTCTTGATGCTCTCTTTTGCTTCAAATACTATTTCTTGCGAGTGCATCATTAAAACTGCTGAGCCCATCTTAATGGCTAAAAAGAAAGAACTTCTTGGGAGATAACCCATGTGTTATTTTGCTACAGTACTTTGTTTTATATTTGTGTCTTGGAAGTTGTTTACTACTGTAGCAACCTCTCCTTATCTTAGTTTTGAGTTTTGTTGTGCCAAGTTAAGCCGTTGATAGAAAAGTAAGTACTAGATTTGGATTACTGCGCAGTTCCAGATTTCTTTGCTGTCACGAATCTGAGCCCACTGCCCTGCAGGAAGCTCAGAAAATTATGCCAATTTACGAGCATGATCCTCAGATATGTACGCAACTTTCATTCAATTTGAGCATTTTCGTTTGAGCAAGTCTGGTGGCCTAATAAAATCCATCTTTACGGACTGTTCTGTTTTGACAGATTCTGCCTTTTATTTCGCATTGCCTCTTTTGCTATGTTGGATGAATTTCTTTGATCCATTAATGTCCAGTAGCTTTATGCAATGTCCAGAAGTGTTAAGAATGATTGTGTCACCTCTGAACATGTTAATTTTTATTGTCCACTAACCCTCTAATGAGTTGTTTCGAGTTTGGTGTGGAGGAAGTTTTCAAGGGTCAAGAGAGGAGGATGATATACTATGATCAAGGAGAGTGAAAGCTCTAAGCTTGGGGATGCACCCGGTGGTTCACCCCTGCATATATCAAGAAGACTCAAGCGTCTAAGCTTGGGGATGCCCAAGGCATCCCCTTCTTCATCGACAACATTATCAGGTTCCTCCCCTGAAACTATATTTTTATTCCATCACATCTTATGTGCTTTTTCTTGGAGCGTCTGTTTGTTTGCTTTTGTTTTTGTTTGTGTTTGAATAAATTGGATTACATCATGCTTGTGTGGGAGAGAGATACGCTCCGCTGGTTCATATGAACACATATGTTCTTAGCTCATAATATTCATGGCGAAGTTTCCTCTTCGTTAAATTGTTATATGGTTGGAATTGGAAAATGATACATGTAGTAATTGCTATAATGTCTTGGGTAATGTGATACTTGGCAATTGTTGTGCTCATGTTTAAGCTCTTGCATCATATACTTTGCACCTATTAGTGAAGAATACATAGAGCATGCTAAAATTTGGTTTGCATAATTGGTCTCTCTAAGGTCTAGATAATTTCTAGTAAGGTGTTTGAACAACAAGGAAGACAATGTAAAGTTTTATAATGCTTGTAATATGTCTTTTATGTGAGTTTTGCTGTACTAGTTCATCCTTGTGTTTGCCTCAAACAACCTTGCTAGCCTAAACCTTGTATCGAGAGGGAATACTTCTCATGCATCCAAATACTTGAGCCAAACAACACTATGCCATTTGTGTCCACCATACCTACCTACTACATGGTATTTCCTGCCATTCCAAAGTAAATTGCTTGAGTGCTACCTTTAAATAATTCAAAATTTATCACCTCTGATTTGTGTCAATGTTTTATAGCTCATGAGGAAGTATGTGGTGTTTTATCTTTCGATCTTGTCATTTACTTCGACGGACTTTCACAATGGACTAGTGGCACATCCGCTTATCCAATAATTTTGCAAAAAGAGCTGGCAATGGGGTTCCCAGCCCCGATTAATTAACTTGCATTAATAATTCTCTTCACATGTTTTGCTCGATTCATCGGTAAGCAACTTAATTTTGCAAATAGACACTCCTTCATGGTATGTGATTGTTGGAAGGCACCCGAGGATTCGGTTAGCCATGGCTTGTGTAAGCAAAAGGTTGGGAGGAGTGTCATCCATAAATAAAGAAAAACTAAACTAAAGTACATGTGTAAACAAAAGAGAAGAGGGATGATCTACCTTGCTGGTAGAGATAACGTCCTTCATGGGAGCCGCTCTTGAAAGTCTGGTTGATGAGGTAGTTAGAGTGCCCACTACCATTCGTTGACAACAACAAACACCTCTCAAAACTTTATTTTTATGCTCTCTTTATGTTTTCAAAAACCAAAGCTCTAGCACAAATATAGCAATCGATGCTTTTCCTCTTTGAAGGACCATTCTTTTACTTTCATTGTTGAGTCAGTTCACCTATTTCTCTCCATCTCAAGAAGCAAACAATTGTGTGAACTGTGCACTGATTCTTACATATTTGCATATTGCATTTGTTATATTGCTTTGCATTGACAATTATCCATGAGATATACATGTTATAAGTTGAAAGCAACCGCTGAAACTTAATCTTCCTTTGTGTTGCTTCAATACCTTTACTTTGAATTATTGCTTTATGAGTTAACTCTTATGCAAGACTTATTGATGCTTGTCTTGAAGTGCTATTCATGAAAAGTCTTTGCTTTATGATTCGAGTTGTTTACCCATGTCATATACATTGTTTTGATCGCTGCATTCACTACATATGCTGTACAAATAGTATGATCAAGGTTATGATGGCATGTCACTCCAGAAATTATCTTTGTTATCGTTTTACCTGCTCGGGACGAGCGGAACTAAGCTTAGGGATGCTGATACGTCTCCAACGTATCGATAATTTCTTATGTTCCATGCCGCATTATTGATGTTATCTACATGTTTTATGCACACTTTATGTCATATTCGTGCATTTTCTGGAACTAACCTATTAACAAGATGCCGAAAGGCCGATTGCTGTTTTCTGCTGTTTTTGGTTCCAGAAAGGCTGTTCCGGCAATATTCTCGGAATTGGACGAAATCAACGCCAAACCTCCTATTTTTCCCGGAAGGCTCCGAACACCGAAGAAGAGTCGGAGAGGGGCCAGGGGGCCACCACACCACATGGCCGCGCGGGCCAGGCCCTGGCCGCGCCGGCCTAGGGTGTGGCGCCCCCAGGTGCCCCCCCGCGCCGCCTCTTCGCCTATAAAACCCCTTTCGACCTAAAAACGCAGTACCAATTGACGAAACTCCAGAAAGACTCCAGGGGCGCCGCCACCGTAGCGAAACTCCAATTCGGGGGACGGAACTCGTTCCGGCACCCTGCCGGAGCGGGGAAGTGCCCCGGAAGGCTTCTCCATCGACACCGCTGCCATCTCCATCGACATCGCTGCCATCTCCACCGCCATCTTCATCACCGCTGCTGCTCCCATGAGGAGGGAGTAGTTCTCCATCGAGGCTCGGGGCTGCACTGCGGTAGCTATGTGGTTAATCTCTCTCCATGTACTTCAATACAATGATCTCATGAGCTGCTTTACATGATTGAGATTCATCTGAGTTTTGTATCACTACTATCTATGTGCTACTCTAGCAATGTTATTAAAGTAGTTCTATTCCTCCTGCACGTGTGTAAAGACGACAGTGTGTGCACCGTGTTAGTACTTGGTTTATGCTATGATCATGATCTCTTGTAGATTATGGAGTTAACTATTGCTATGATAATATTGATGTGATCTATTCCTCCTACATATGCATGAAGGTTACGGTGTGCATGCTATGCTAGTACTTGGTTTAGTAGTGTTGATCTATCTTACACTAAAGGTTACTAAAATATGAGCATTATTGTGGAGCTTGTTAACTCCGGCATTGAGGGTTCGTGTAATCCTACGCAATGTGTTCATCATCCAACAAAAGTGTAGAGTATGCATTTATCTGTTCTGTTATGTGATCAATGTTGAGAGTGTCCACTAGTGAAAGTGTAATCCCTAGGCCTTGTTCCTAAATACTGCTGAGTTACTACTTGCTTGTTTACTTGTTTTACTTGCGTTACTATCTGCTGCAATACCACCACCATCAACTACACGCCAAGCACTTTTACGGCACCGTTGCTACTGCTCATACTTATTCATACCACCTGTATTTCACTATCTCTTCGCCGAACTAGTGCACCTATTAGGTGTGTTGGGGACACAAGAGACTTCTTGCTTTGTGGTTGCAGGGTTGCATGAGAGGGATATCTTTGACCTCTTCCTCCCTGAGTTCGATAAACCTTGGGTATCCACTTAAGGGAAACTTGCTGCTGTTCTACAAACCTCTGCTCTTGGAGGCCCAACACTGTCTACAAGAATAGAAGCTCCCGTAGACATCATCGGGCAATTGACAAATAGAGAGGGCATAACAATGCACATACATGTCATGATAAGTACAGTGAGATTTAATTGGGCATTACGACAAAGTACATAGACCGCCATCCAACTGCATCTATGCCTAAAAAGTCCACCTTCGAGGTTATCATCCGAACCCCTTCCAATATTAAGTTGCAAAGCAACGAGACAATTGCATTAAGTATGGTGCGTAATGTAATCAACAACTACATCCTTAGACATAGCATCAATGTTTTATCCCTAGTGGCAACAGCACAACACAACCTTAGAACTTTCTGTCACTCTCCCAGGTATCAATGGAGGCATGAACCCACTATCGAGCGTAAATACTCCCTCTTGGAGTTAAGAGCAAAAACTTGGCTAGAGCCTCTACTAATAACGGAGAGCATGCAAGATCATAAACAACACATAGGTAATAACTTGATAATTAACATAACATGGTATTCTCTATCCATCGGATCCCGACAAACACAACATATAGCATTACAGATAGATGATCTTGATCATGTTAGGCAGCTCCCAAGATCCAACAATGAAGCACAATGAGGAGAAGACAACCATCTAGCTACTGCTATGGACCCATAGTCCAGGGGTGAACTACTCACTCATCACTCCGGAGGCGACCATGGCGGTGAAGAGTCCTCCGGGAGATGAATCCCCTCTCCGGCAGGGTGCCGGAGGAGATCTCCAGAATCCCCCGAGATGGGATTGGCGGCGGCGGCGGCGTCTCTGGAAGGTTTTCCGTATCGTGGTTCTCGGTACTGGGGGTTTCGCGACGGAGGCTTTAAGTAGGCGGAAGGGCAACGTGGGGGGCCACACGAGGGCTCCACCCCACAGGTCGGCGCGGCCAAGGCCTGGGCCGCGCCGCCCTATGGTGGCGGCGCCTCGTGGCCCCACTTCGACTCCTCTTCGGTCTTCCGGAAGCTTCGTGGCAAAATAGGACCCTGGGCGTTGATTTCGTCCAATTCCGAGAATATTTCGTTACTAGGATTTCTGAAACCAAAAACAGCGAGAAAACGACAAGCTGGCTCTTCGGCATCTTGTTAATAGGTTAGTTCCGGAAAATGCACGAATATGACATAAAGTGTGCATAAAACATGTAGGTATCATCAATAATATGGCATGGAACATAAGAAATTATCGATACGTCGGAGACGTATCAGCATCCCCAAGATTAGTTACTGCTCGTCCCGAGCGAGTAAAACGATAACAAAGATAATTTACGAAGTGACATGCCATCATAACCTTGATCATACTATTTGTAAACATATGTAATGAATGCAGCGATCAAAACAATGGTAATGACATGAGTAAACAAGTGAATCATAAAGCAAAGACTTTTCATGAATAGTACTTCAAGACAAGCATCAATAAGTCTTGCATAAGAGTTAACTCATAAAGCAATAAATCAAAGTAAATGTATTGAAGCAACACAAAGGAAGATTAAGTTTCAGCGGTTGCTTTCAACTTGTAACATATATATCTCATGGATAATTGTCAACATAGAGTAATATAACAAGTGCAATATGCAAGTATGTAGGAATCAATGCACAGTTCACACAAGTGTTTGCTTCTTGAGGTGGAGAGAGATAGGTGAACTGACTCAACATAAAAGTAAAAAGAATGGTCCTTCAAAGAGGAAAGCATCGATTGCTATATTTGTGCTAGAGCTTTTATTTTGAAAACATGAAACAATTTTGTCAACGGTAGTAATAAAGCATATGAGTTATGTAAATTATATCCTACAAGTTGCAAGCCTCATGCATAGTATACTAATAGTGCCCGCACCTTGTCCTATTTAGCTTGGACTACCGGATCATCGCAATACACATGTTTTAACCAAGTGTCACAATGGGGTACCTCCATGCCGCCTGTACAAAGGTCTAAGGAGAAAGCTCGCATTTTGGATTTCTCGCTTTTGATTATTCTCAACTTAGACATCCATACTGGGACAACATGGACAACAGATAATGGACTCCTCTTTAATGCATAAGCATGTGGCAACAATTATTATTCTCATATGAGATTGAGGATATATGTCCAAAACTGAAACTTCCACCATGAATCATGGCTTTAGTTAGCGGCCCAATGTTCTTCTCTAACAATATGCATGCTCCAACCATTAAGGTGGTAGATCTCTCTTACTTCGGACAAGACGGACATGCATAGCAACTCACATGATATTCAACAAAGGGTAGTTGATGGCGTCCCCGAAACATGGTTATCGCACAACAAGCAACTTAATAAGAGATAAAGTGCATAAGTACATATTCAATACCACAATAGTTTTTAAGCTATTTGTCCCATGAGCTATATATTGTAAAGGTGAATGATGGAAATTTAAAGGTAGCACTCAAGCAATTTACTTTGGAATGGCGGATAAATACCATGTAGTAGGTAGGTATGGTGGACACAAATGGCATAGTGGTTGGCTCAAGGATTTTGGATGCATGAGAAGTATTCCCTCTCGATACAAGGTTTAGGCTAGCAAGGTTATTTGAAACAAACACAAGGATGAACGGTGCAGAAAAACTCACATAAAAGACATATTGTAAACATTATAAGATTCTACACCGTCTTCCTTGTTGTTCAAAACTCAATACTAGATATTATCTAGACTCTAGAGAAACCAAATATGCAAACCAAATTAGCAAGCTCTAAGTATTTCTTCATTAATGGGTGCAAAGTATATGATGCAGGAGCTTAAAAATGAGCACAACAATTGCCAAGTATCAAATTATCCAAGACATTTTAGAATTACTACATGTAGCATTTTCCAATTCCAACCATATAACAATTTAACGAAGAAGAAACTTCGCCATGAATATTATGAGTAAAGCCTAAGGACATACTTGTCCATATGCTACAGCGGAGCGTGTCTCTCTCCCACAAAGTGAATGCTAGGATCCATTTTATTCAAACAAAACAAAAACAAACCGACGCTCCAAGCAAAGTGCATAAGATGTGACAGAATAAAAATATAGTTTCGGGGGAGGAACCCGATAATGTTGTCGATGAAGAAGGGGATGCCTTGGGCATCCCCAAGCTTAGACGCTTGAGTCTTCTTAGAATATGCAGGGGTGAACCACCGGGGCATCCCCAAGCTTAGAGCTTTCACTCTCCTTGATCATATTGTATCATACTCCTCTCTTGATCCTTGAAAACTTCCTCCACACCAAACTCGAAACAACTCATTAGAGGGTTAGTGGATAATAAAAATTAACATGTTCAGAGGTGACACAATCATTATTAACACTTCTGGACATTGCATAAAGCTACTTGGACATTAATGGATCAAAGAAATTCATCCAACATAGCAAAAGAGGCAATGTGAAATAAAAGGCAGAATCTGTCAAAACAGAACAGTCCGTAAAGATGGATTTTATTAGGGCACCAGACTTGCTCAAATGAAAATGCTCAAATTGAATGAAAGTTGCGTACATATCTGAGGATCACTCACGTAAATTTGCTTAATTTTCTGAGTTACCTACAGAGAATTAGACCCAGATTCGTGACAGCAAAGAAATCTGTTTCTGCGTAGTAATCCAAATCTAGTATTTACTTTACTATCAAAGACTTTACTTGGCACAACAAAACTCAAAACTAAGATAAGGAGAGGTTGCTACAGTAGTAAACAACTTCCAACACTCAAATATAAAACAAAAATACTGTAGTAAAAACACGGGTTGTCTCCCATAAGCGCTTTTCTTTAACGCTTTTCAGCTAGGCGCAGAAAGTGTATATCAAGTAACATCAAGAGATGAAGCATCAATGATGGCGTGTATTTCACACGTTCGTTGGGCAAACCCAAGAGGAAGGTATGATGCGCACAGCAGCAAGTTTTACCTCAGAAAGAAACCAAGGTTTATCGAACCAGGAGGAGCCAAGAAGCACGTTGAAGGTTGATGGCGGCGGGATGTAGTGCGGCGCAACACCAGAGATTCCGGCGCCAACGTGGAACCTGCACAACACAACCAAAGTACTTTGCCCCAACGAAACGGTGAGGTTGTCAATCTCACCGGCTTGCTGTAACAAAGGATTAACCGTATTGTGTGGAAGATGATTGTTTGCGAGAGAAAATAGTAAAAACAAGTATTGCGAGCAGATTTGTATTTCGAGTATTAAAGAATGGACCGGGGTCCACAGTTCACTAGAGGTGTCTCTCCCATAAGATAAAAGCATGTTGGGTGAACAAATTACGGTCGGGCAATTGACAAATAGAGAGGGCATAACAATGCACATACATGACATGATAAGTATAGTGAGATTTAATTGGGCATTACGACAAAGTACATAGACCGCCATCCAACTGCATCTATGCCTAAAAAGTCCACCTTCGGAGTTATCATCCGAACCCCCTCCGGTATTAAGTTGCTAAACAACGAGACAATTGCATTAAGTATGGTGCGTAATGTAATCAACAACTACATCCTCGGACATAGCGCCAATGTTTTATCCCTAGTGGCAACGAGCACAACACAACCTTAGAACTTTCTCATCATCGTCCCGGTGTCAATGCGAGGCATGAACCCACTATCGAGCATAAGTACTCCCTCTTGGAGTTAAAAGTAAAAACTTGGCCAGAGCCTCTACTAGAAACGGAGAGCATGCAAGATCATAAACAACACATGTATAATAACTTGATAATTAACATGACATGGTATTCTCTATCCATCGGATCCCGACAAACACAACATATAGAATTACGGATAGATGATCTTGATCATGTTAGGCAGCTCACAAGATCCAACAATGAAGCACAATGAGGAGAAGACAACCATCTAGCTACTGCTATGGACCCATAGTCCAGGGGTGAACTACTCACTCATCACTCCGGAGGCGACCATGGCGGTGTAGAGTCCTCCGGGAGATGAATCCCCTCTCCGGCAGGGTGCCGGAGGAGATCTCCAGAATCCCCCGAGATGGGATCGGCGGTGACGGCGTCTCTGGAAGGTTTTCCGTATCGTGGTTTTTCGCCTCAGGGTTTTCGCGACGGAGGCTTTAAGTAGGCGGAAGGGCAGAGTCGGGGGCCAGACGAGGGGCCCAGACCATAGGTCGGCGCGGCCAGGGCTTGGGCCGCGCCGCCCTATAGCTTGGCCACCTCGTGGCCCCACTTCGTGTGTTCTTCGGTCTTTTGGAAGCTCCGTGGAAAAATAGGACCCTGGGTCTTCGTTTCATCCAATTCCGAGAATATTTCGTTACTAGGATTTCTGAAACCAAAAACAGCAGAAAACAGGAACTGGCACTTCGGCATCTTGTTAATAGGTTAGTTCCGGAAAATGCACGAATATGACATAAAGTGTGCATAAAACATGTAGGTATCATCAATAATATGGCATAGAACATAAGAAATTATCGATACGTCGGAGACGTATCAAGCATCCCTAAGCTTAGTTCTCGCTCGTCCCGAGCAGGTAAAACGATAACAAAGATAATTTCTGAAGTGATATGCCATCATAACCTTGATCATACTATTTGTAAACATATGTAGTGAATGCAGCGATCATAACAATGGTGATGACATGAGTAAACAGGTGAATCATATAGCAAAGACTTTTCATGAATAGTACTTCAAGACAAGTATTAATAAGTCTTGCATAAGAGTTAACTCATAAAGCAATAAATCAAAGTAAAGGCATTGAAGCAACACAAAGGAAGATTAAGTTTCAGCGGTTGCTTTCAACTTGTAACATGTATATCTCATGGATAATTGTCAACATAGAGTAATATAACAAGTACAATATGCAAGTATGTAAGAATCAATGCACGGTTCACACAAGTGTTTGCTTCTTGAGGTGGAGAGAAATAGGTGAACTGACTCAACATAAAAGTAAAGAGAATGGTCCTTCAAAGAGGAAAGCATCGATTGCTATATTTGTGCTAGAGCTTTTATTTTGAAAACATGAAACAATTTTGTCAACGGTAGTAATAAAACATATGAGTTATGAAAGTTATATCTTACAAGTTGCAAGTCTCATGCATAGTATACTAATAGTGCCCGCACCTTGTCCTAATTAACTTGGACTACCGGATCTTTGCAATGCACATGTTTTGACCAAGTGTCACAATGGGGTACCTCCATGCCGCACTGTACAAAGGTCTAAGGAGAAAGCTCGCATTTTGGATTTCTCGCTTTTGATTATTCTCAACTTAGACATCCATACCGGGACAACATGGACAACGAGATAATGGACTCCTCTTTAATGCATAAGCATGTGGCAACAATTATTATTCTCATATGAGATTGAGGATATATGTCCAAACCGAAACTTCCACCATGAATCATGGCTTTAGTTAGCGGCCCAAAGTTCTTCTCTAACAATATGCATGCTCCAACCATGAAGGTGGTAGATCTCTCTTGCTTCGGACAAGACGGACATGCATAGCAACTCACATGATATCCAACAAAGAATAGTTGATGGCGTCCCCAGAAACATGGTTATCGCTCAACAAGCAACTTAATAAGAGATAAAGTGCATAAGTACATATTCAATACCACAATAGTTTTTAAGCTATTTGTCCCATGAGCTATATATTGCAAAGGTGAATGATGGAATTTTAAAGGTAGCACTCAAGCAATTTACTTTGGAATGGCGGATAAATACCATGTAGTAGGTAGGTATGGTGGACACAAATGGCATAGTGGTTGGCTCAAGGATTTTGGATGCATGAGAAGTATTCCCTCTCGATACAAGGTTTAGGCTAGCAAGGCTATTTGAAACAAACACAAGGATGAACGGTACAACAAAACTCACATAAAAGACATATGGTAAACATTATAAGACTACATACCGTCTTCCTTGTTGTTCAAAACTCAATACTAGATGTTATCTAGACTCTAGAGAAACCAAATATGCAAACCAAATTAGCAAGCTCTAAGTATTTCTTCATTAATGGGTGCAAAGTATATGATGCAAGAGCTTAAACATGAGCACAACAATTGCCAAGTATCAAATTATCCAAGACATTTTAGAGTTACTACATGTAGCATTTTCCAATTCCAACCATATAACAATTTAACGAAGAAGAAACTTCGCCATGAATACTATGAGTAGAGCCTAAGGACATATTTGTCCATATGCAACAGCGGAGCGTGTCTCTCTCCCATAAAGTGAATGCTAGGATCCATTTTATTCAAACAAAACAAAAAAACAAAAACAAACCGACGCTCCAAGCAAAGTACATAAGATGTGGCCGAATAAAAATATAGTTTCGGGGAGGAACCCGATAATGTTGTCGATGAAGAAGGGGATGCCTTGGGCATCCCCAAGCTTAGACGCTTGAGTCTTCTTAATATATGCAGGGGTGAACCACCGGGGCATCCCCAAGCTTAGAGCTTTCACTCTCCTTGATCATATTGCATCATACTCCTCTCTTGACCCTTGAAAACTTCCTCCACACCAAACTCGAAACAACTCATTAGAGGGTTAGTGCATAATAAAAATTCACATGTTCAGAGGTGACACAATCATTCTTAACACTTCTGGACATTGCATAAAGCTACTGGACATTAGTGGATCAAAGAAATTCATCCAACATAGTAAAAGAGGCAATGCGAAATAAAAGACAGAATCTGTCAAAACAGAACATTCCGTAAAGATGGATTTTATTAGGCCACCAGACTTGCTCAAACGAAAATGCTCAAATTTAATGAAAGTTGCGTACATATCTGAGGATCATGCTCGTAAATTGGCGTAATTTTCTGAGCTACCTACAGGGAGATAGACCCAGATTCGTGACAGACAAAGAAATGCTGGAACTCGCGCAATAATCCAAATCTAGTACTTACTTTTCTATCAAAGACTTTACTTGGCACAACAAAACATAAAACTAAGATAAGGAGAGGTTGCTACAGTAGTAAACAACTTCCAAGACTCAAATATAAAACAAAGTACTGTAGCAAAATAACACATGGGTTATCTCCCAAGAAGTTCTTTCTTTATAGCCATTAAGATGGGCTCAAGCAGTTTTAATGATGCACTCGCAAGAAATAGTATTTGAAGCAAAAGAGAGCATCAAGAGGCAAATTCAAAACACATTTAAGTCTAAAATGCTTCCTATGCATAGGAATCTTGTAAATAAACAAGTTCATGAAGAGCAAAGTAACAAGCATAGGAAGATAAAACAAGTGTAGCTTCAAAAATTTCAGCACATAGAGAGGTGTTTTAGTAACATGAAAATTTCTACAACCATATTTTCCTCTCTCATAATAATTTTCAGTAGCATCATGAGCAAACTCAACAATGTAACTATCACATAAAGCATTCTTATCATGAGTCTCATGCATAAAATTATTACTCTCCACGTAAGCATAATCAATTTTATTAGTTGTAGTGGGAGAAAATTCAACAAAGTGGCTATCATCATATATAGGAGGCATATTGTAATCATAAAAGAAAATTTTCTCCTCAATGCTTGGGGGACTAAAAAGATCATGCTCATCGAGCCAGCTTTCCCAAGCTTAGAATTTTCCATAGCATTAGCAACAATGGTGTTCAAAGCATCCATAGTAATAACATTCCCATTAGCATGCATATAAAGTTCCATGGGTTTTTTAATTCTCTCTTCAAACACATCATGTCCTAATTCAAGATAAAGTTCATAAAGATCTCTCATATTTTTGTTATTTTCCATTATGCTTAACTAGTGAAATAAAAACATGCATGATATTAAGTAAAGTAAAACAGGTAACTAATTTTTTTTTTGTGTTTTTGATATAGAGTGCAAGACAGTAAATAAAGTAAAGCTAGCAACTAATTTTTTTGTGTTTTGATATAATGCAGCAAACAAAGTAGTAAATAAAATAAAGCAAGACAAAAACAAAGTAAAGAGATTGAGAAGTGGAGACTCCCCTTGCAGCGTGTCTTGATCTCCCCGGCAACGGCGCCAGAAAAAGAGCTGTTGACGTGGGAGTTGAAAATCTTTATGGTGTAACTTTTCTTCGTTCCCGGCAACGGCGCCGAAAAAGAGCTTGATGGCGTGTATTTCACACGTTCGTTGGGCAACCCCAAGAGGAAGGTATGATGCGCACAGCAGCAAGTTTTCCCTCGAAAAGAAACCAAGGTTTATCGAACCAGGAGGAGCCAAGAAGCACGTTGAAGGTTGATGGCGGCGGGATGTAGTGCGGCGCAACACCGGAGATTCCGGCGCCAACGTGGAACCTGCACAACACAACCAAAGTACTTTGCCCCAACGAAACAAGTGAGGTTGTCAATCTCACCGGCTTGCTGTAACAAAGGATTAACCGTATTGTGTGGAAGATGATTGTTTGCAGAGAAAATAGTAAAAACAAGTATTGCAGACAGATTTGTATTTCGAGTATTAAAGAATGGACCGGGGTCCACAGTTCACTAGAGGTGTCTCTCCCATAAGATAAAAGCATGTTGGGTGAACAAATTACAGTCGGGCAATTGACAAATAGAGAGGGCATAACAATGCACATACATGACATGATAAGTATAGTGAGATTTAATTGGGCATAACGACAAAGTACATAGACCGCCATCCAACTGCATCTATGCCTAAAAAGTCCACCTTCAAGTTATCATCCGAACCCCCTCCAGTATTAAGTTGCTAAACAACAGACAATTGCATTAAGTATGGTGCGTAATGTAATCAACAACTACATCCTCGGACATAGCGCCAATGTTTTATCCCTAGTGGCAACAAGCACAACACAACCTTAGAACTTTACGTCACCTGTCCCAGGTGTCAATGCGAGGCATGAACCCACTATCGAGCATAAGTACTCCCTCTTGGAGTTAAAAGTAAAAACTTGGCCAGAGCCTCTACTAGAAACGGAGAGCATGCAAGATCATAAACAACACATGTATAATAACTTGATAATTAACATGACATGGTATTCTCTATCCATCGGATCCCGACAAACACAACATATAGAATTACGAGATAGATGATCTTGATCATGTTAGGCAGCTCACAAGATCCAACAATGAAGCACAATGAGGAGAAGACAACCATATAGCTACTGCTATGGACCCATAGTCCAGGGGTGAACTACTCACTCATCACTCCGGAGGCGACCATAGCGGTGTAGAGTCCTCCGGGAGATGAATCCCCTCTCCGGCGGAGTGCCGGAGGAGATCTCCAGAATCCCCCGAGATGGGATCGGCGGCGACGGCGTCTCTGGAAGGTTTTCCGTATCGTGGTTTTTCGCCTCAGGGTTTTCGCGACGAAGGCTTTAAGTAGGCGGAAGGGCAGAGTCGGGGGCCAGACGAGGGGCCCAGACCATAGGTCGGCGCGGCCAGGGCTTGGGCCGCGCCGCCCTATAGCTTGGCCACCTCGTGGCCCCACTTCGTGTGTTCTTCGGTCTTCCGGAAGCTCCGTGGAAAAATAGGACCCCGGGTCTTCGTTTCGTCCAATTCGAGAATATTTCGTTACTAGGATTTCGAAACCAAAAACAGCGAGAAAACGAGAGCCGGCACTTCGGCATCTTGTTAATAGGTTAGTTCCAGAAAATGCACGAATATGACATAAAGTGTGCATAAAACATGTAGGTATCATCAATAATATGGCATAGAACATAAGAAATTATCGATACGTCGGAGACGTATCAATCAACATCATAATTTGTTCTAATAATAGAATCATAAGGTAACTTCATTCTCTTTCTAGGGAAGTGTTCCATACCTTTCTTGAGAGGAAATTGATATTTAATATTACCTTCCTTCATATCAATAGTAGCACCAACGGTTCGAAGAAAAGGTCTTCCCAATATAATGGGACAAGATGCATTGCATTCAATATCCAAGACAACAAAATCAACGGGGACAAGGTTATTGTTAACCATAATATGAACATTATCAATTCTCCCCAAAGGTTTCTTTTTAGCATTATCAGCGAGATTAACATCCAGATAACAGTTTTTCAATGGTGGCAAGTCAAGCATATCATAGACTTTCTTAGGCATAACAGAAATACTTGCACCAAGATCACATAAAGCATTACAATCAAAATCTTTAACCCTCATTTTAATGATGGGCTCCCAACCATCCTCTAGCTTTCTAGGAATAGAAGTTTCAAGTTTTAGTTTCTCTTCTCTAGCTTTTATGAGAACATTTGTAATATGTTTTGTGAAAGCCAAATTTACAGCGCTAGCATTGGGACTTTTAGCAAGTTTTTGTAAGAACTTTATAACTTCAGAGATGTGGCAATCATCAAAATCTAAATCATTACAATCTAAAGCAATGGGATCATCATCCCCAAGGTTGGAAAAAATTTCAGCAGTTTTATCACGGACAGTTTCAGCGAGCTTTAGCAGTTTCGGGTAATTTTGCGCGCTTTGCACTAGGAGTAGAAACATTGCCAACACCAATTATTTTATTATTGATAGTAGGAGGTGCAGCAACATGTGAATCATTAGCATTGCTAGTGGTGGTAATAGTCCAAACTTTAGCTACATTTTTCTCTTTAGCTAGTTTTTCATTTTATTCTCTATCCCACCTAGCACGCGAGTTCAGCCATTAATCTTATATTCTCATTAATTCTAACTTGGATGGCATTTGCTGTAGTAATAATTTTATTTTCAATATCCCTATTAGGCATAACTTTCGATTTCAAAAGATCAACATCAGAAGCAAGACTATCAACCTTAGAAGCAAGAATATCAATTTTATTGAGCTTTTCCTCAACGCATTTGTTAAAGGCAGTTTGTGTACTAATAAATTCTTTAAGCATAGCTTCAAGTCCAGGGGTGTATTCCTATTATTGTTGTAAGAATTCCCATAATAATTAGCATAACCGTTACCATTATTATAAGGATATGGCCTATAGTTATTACTAGAATTGTTCCGATAAGCATTGTTGTTGAAATTATTATTTTTAATGAAGTTTACATCAACATGTTCTTCTTGGGCAACCAATGAAGCTAACGGAACATTATTAGGATCAACATTAGTCCTATCATTCACAAGCATAGACATAATAGCATCAACCTTATCATTCAAGGAAGAGGATTCTTCAACAGAATTTACCTTCTTACCTTGTGGAGCTCTTTCCGTGTGCCATTCAGAGTAATTAATCATCATATTATCAAGGAGCTTTGTTGCTTCACCAAGAGTGATGGACATAAAGGTACCTCCGGGTAGCTGAATCCAATAAATTCCGCGAAGAAAAATTTAGTCCTGCATAGAAGGTTTGGATGATCATCCAAGTAGTCGATCCATGGGTTGGGCAATTTTTAACCAAAGATTTCATTCTTTCCCAAGCTTGAGCAACATGTTCATTATCCAATTGTTTAAAATTCATTATGCTACTCCTCAAAGATATAATTTTAGCGGGGGATAATATCTACCAATAAAAGCATCCTTGCATTTAGTCCAGGAATCAATACTATTCTTAGGCGAGAGATAGCAACCAATCTTTAGCTCTTCCTCTTAATGAGAAAGGGAACAATTTTAATTTTATAATGTCACCATCTACATCTTTATACTTTTGCATTTCACATAGTTCAACAAAATTATTGAGATGGGCAGCGAGCATCATCGGAACTAACACTAGAAAATTGCTCTCGCATAACAAGATTCAGTAAAGCGAGGTTTAATTTCAAAGAATTCTGCTGTAGTAGCGAGTGGAGCAATAGGTGTGCATAGGAAATCATTATTATTTGTGGTTGTGAAGTCACACAACTTAGTATTTTCGAGGGTGGCCATTTTAGCAGTAGTAAATAAAGCAAACTAGATAAAATAAATGCAAGTAAACTATTTTTTTGTGTTTTTGATATAGCAAACAAGATAGTAAATAAAGTAAAGCTAGCAACTAATTTTTTTGTGTTTTGATATAATGCAGCAAACAAAGTAGTAAATAAAATAAAGCAAGACAAAAACAAAGTAAAGAGATTGGGAAGTGGAGACTCCCCTTGCAGCGTGTCTTGATCTCCCCGGCAACGGCGCCCGAAAAAGAGCTTGATGGCGTGTAACTCACACGTTCGTTGGGAACCCCAAGAGGAAGGTATGATGCGCACAGCGGCAAGTTTTCCCTCGAAAGAAACCAAGGTTTATCGAACCGGGAGGAGCCAAGAAGCACGTTGAAGGTTGATGGCGGCGGGATGTAGTGCGGCGCAACACCGGAGATTTCGGCGCCAACGTGGAACCCGCACAACACAACCAAAGTACTTTGCCCCAACGAAACGAGTGAGGTTGTCAATCTCACCGGCTTGCTGTAACAAAGGATTAACCGTATTGTGTGGAAGATGATTGTTTGCAAGAAAACGAGTAAAGAACAAGTATTGCGAGCAGATTTGTATTTCAAGTATAAAAGAATGGACCGGGGTCCACAGTTCACTAGAGGTGTCTCTCCCATAAGATAAAAGCATGTTGGGTGAACAAATTACGGTCGGGCAATTGACAAATAGAGAGGGCATAACAATGCACATACATGTCATGATAAGTACGAGTGAGATTTAATTGGGCATTACGACAAAGTACATAGACCGCCATCCAACTCGCATCTATGCCTAAAAAGTCCACCTTCGAGGTTATCATCGGAACCCCTTCCGGTATTAAGTTGCAAAGCAACGGACAATTGCATTAAGTATGGTGCGTAATGTAATCAACAACTACATCCTTAGACATAGCATCAATGTTTTATCCCTAGTGGCAACGAGCACAACACAACCTTAGAACTTTCGTCACTTGTCCCAGGTATCAATGGAGGCATGAACCCACTATCGAGCATAAATACTCCCTCTTGGAGTTAAGAGCAAAAACTTGGCCGAGCCTCTACTAATAACGGAGAGCATGCAAGATCATAAACAACACATAGGTAATAACTTGATAATTAACATAACATGGTATTCTCTATCCATCGGATCCCGACAAACACAACATATAGCATTACGGATAGATGATCTTGATCATGTTAGGCAGCTCACAAGATCCAACAATGAAGCACAATGAGGAGAAGACAACCATCTAGCTACTGCTATGGACCCATAGTCTAGGGGTGAACTACTCACCCATCACTCCGGAGGCGACCATGGCGGTGAAGAGTCCTCCGGGAGATGAATCCCCTCTCCGGCGAGGAGTGCTGGAGGAGATCTCCGGAATCCCCCGAGATGGGATTGGTGGCGGCGGCGTCTCCGGAAGGTTTTCCGTATCGTGGTTCTCGGTGCATGGGGGTTTCGCGACGGAGGCTTTAAGTAGGCGGAAGGGCAACGTGGGGGGCCACACGAGGGCCCCACCCCACAGGTCGGCGCGGCCAAGGCCTGGGCCGTGCCGCCCTATGGTGGCGGCGCCTCGTGGCCCCACTTCGACTCCTCTTCGGTCTTCCGGAAGCTTCGTGGCAAAATAGGACCCTGCGAGTTGATTTCGTCCAATTCCGAGAATATTTCGTTACTAGGATTTATGAAACCAAAAACAGCGATAAAACAAGAATCGGCTCTTCGGCATCTTGTTAATAGGTTAGTTCCAGAAAATGCACGAATATGACATAAAGTGTGCATAAAACATGTAGGTATCATCAATAATATGGCATGGAACATAAGAAATTATCGATACGTCGGAGACGTATCACACCTTTAGAAGTGATTCTTTCTACTGCTGATCGATTAAACCTTGATTTCTTACTGAGGGAAAACTTGCTGATGTGCTCATCATACCTTCCTCTTTGGGTTCTCCAACGGTGTGCAATCTGCGCTCATCAAGCTATTTTTGGCGCCGTTGCCGGGGAGAAAGAAGATTGCTGCAAGGGGAGTCTCTCATCCCCAATCTCTTTACTTTGTTATTGTTTTGCTTAGTTTATTTTACTTTATCTTATTTTCTTATTTATATCAAAAACACAAAAAAATAGTTTCTATTATAGCTTTTATTTCTGTTGCTCTGTTTTAATCTTGCTAAAATGGGTACTCCTGACAACACGAAGTTGTGTGACTTTACTAGCACAAACAACAATTATTTTATTTACACACCTATTGCTTCACCTGATCCTAAAGCAGCTTTCTATGAAATTAAACATGCTTTGTTAAATCTTCTTATGAAAGAGCAATTTTCTGGTGTTAGTAGTGATGATGCTGCTTCTCACCTTAGTAATTTGGTTGAACTCTGTGAGATGAAAAAGTATAAGGATGTAAATGGTTACATTATTAAACTGATTTTTTTTCTTTCTCTTTGAGAGGGAGAGCTAAAGATTGGTTGCTATCTTTTCCTAGAAATAGTATTGATTCTTGGGTTAAATGCAAAGATGTTTTCATTGGAAAATATTATCCTCCTGCTAAGATTATATCCTTGACAAGTGACATAATGAAATTTTAAAAAATTGATAATGAACATGTTGCTCAAGCTTGGGAAAGAATGAAATATTTGGTAAAGAATTGTCCCACTCATGGACTGACTACTTGGATGATCATCCGAACTTTTTATGCAGGACTGAATTTTTCTTCAAGAAACCTTCTGGAATCATCAGCTGGAGGCACCTTTATGTCCATTACTTTTGGGGCTTCAACAAAACTCCTTGATGATACGATGATAAATTATTCTGAACGGCACAACGAGAGGGTTCCACAAGGTAAGAAGGTAAATTCTATTGAAGAAACCTCCTCTTTGAGTGATAAAATTGATACCATTATGTCTATGCTTGTTAATGGTAAATCTCATGTTGATCCAAATAATATTCCGTTAGCTTCTTTGGTTGCTCAAGAAGAGCATGTTGATGTGAACTTCATTAAAAGCAATAATTTTAAAAACGATGCTTATAGGAATAATTTTGGTTGTAACAATTATAGGTCAAACCCTTCTAATAATGGTAATGCTTATGGCAATTCTTATGGTAATTCGTACAACAACAATAGAAGTGCACCCTCCGATCTTGAAGTCATGCTTAAGGATTTTATTAGTAAACAAACTGCTTTTAATAAATCTGTTGAGGAAAAGTTTGGCAAAATTGATGTTCTTGCTTCTAAAGTTGATGGCCATGCTCTTGATGTTGAACTTATTAAATTAAATTTTATGCCTCATGATGTTAAAGAAAGCAAAACTTTGAATGACATTTAAGTTAGAATTGATGATAATGTTAGGATGTTGGCGGAATTGCATGCTAGGTGGGAAAGAGAGGATGAGATTGCTAGAAATAATAATATGACTAAAGTTTATACCATTACCACCACTAGTAATGCTGAAGTCTCGAATTCTAGCAAACTCCTACTATTAATGGTTAAATAATTGGTGTAGGAAAAGTCTCCACCCCTTCTACAAAATTGCCTAGAACCACTGAAACTGTTTCTGATAAGAGTGCTGAAATTTTTCGAAGTATAGGAGACAATAGACCATTTACCTTTGATAATAATAACTTTGATTTTTATGATTGCAATATTTTTGAAGTAATTAAGTTCTTACAAAAGCTTGCTAGAAGTCCTAATGCTAGTGCTATAAATATGGCTTTTGCAAAACATATTACAAATGCTCTCATGCAAATTAGAGAAGGGAAATTAAAAAATGAAGCTTATATTCCTAGGAAGTTAGAAGATGATTGGGCGCCCATCATTAAGATGAAAGTAGATGACTTTGATTGAATGCTTTACGTGATCTTGGTGCGATCATTTCTGTTATGGCTAGAAAAATCTATAATATGATTGATTTGCCACCGTTGGAACAATGTTATTTGGATGTTCATCTTGCTGATATTGCTAAAAAAAACTTTGGGGAGAGTTAATAATTTTCTTATTATGGTTAATAATAACTTTATCCCCGTTGATTTCGTTGTTTTGGATATTGAATGCAATGCTTCTTGTCCTATTATTTTGGTTAGACATTTTCTTAGAACTGTTGGTGCTGCTATTGATATGAGAGATGAGATTATTAAATATCAATTCCAACTCAAAAAAAGGTATGGAACACTTCCCTATAAAAATAAAGAAGTTACCTTTAGATTCTATTATTAGGACAAATTATGATGTTGATGCTTCTTCACTTGAAAATATTTGATGCGAGCTCTTTTTCTGCGCCTAGCTGAAAGACTTTAAAGAAAAGCACTCTTGAAAGATACCCATTTTTTATTTATGTAATTTTTATTTTGTTGAGTCTCGGAAGTTATTAACTCTGTAATAACCTCTTATTATCATTTTTATTTTGTTTTTGTGCCAAGAGTAGCCTCTAATAGGAAGAAAGTAAGATTTGGGGAAGTTATTGTCCTGAAAACAGATTATGTGTTGTCACCATAAAAATTAGTATTCCCATCCAGAACGTAATTTTGATCTGCCAATTTTTAGAAGTATGACCCGAGCTATTATCTAACTTTCGTTAGTTGAACACTTTTCGATCTAAGGGAAAGAAGATTTTCGAAACAATCGATCTTTACCTGTTGTTTTGTTTTGACAAATTTCTGCCACTACTTGCATTTGCCTTTTCATCTCTTTTTTCTTAGTTCTTTTGAGGAAGTAGTTTTTTGAAGAAGTTGCTACAGTAGCTGATGCTTCAGTAGATGTTTGATATATGTTTGAACCTGAATCCAAGTGAATTTGTTATTTTGATTGCACTAATGCTGCTAATAAGAATTGTGTGAAGTTTTGTATGAAGGACGTTTTGAAGTGTAGGGAGAGAAGAATGATGTAATGAGATGAAGTATGGACAAAATCTCAAGCTTGGGGATGCCTATGTCACCCCAAGAATATCTAAGAAGTAGAAGCATCAAAGCTTGGGGATGCCCAATGCATCCCCTCTTCATCAACAAAGCAACATGTCATCTTTCTATGCGCTATATTTTTGTTGCTTCATACGATATGTGTTGTTTTTGGAGCGTCTTTATTTTTATTTTTAATTTAGTTTTGTTTTATTTTCTGTAGCATATGGTTGGATCCCAGCATATTTGTTTTGGAGAAAGTCACGCTCCATTTTAATTGCATAGAACGCTCTAGTTTTCGCTCTTATTGTTCTGCGAGTGTTCTAGTTTTCTATTACTGCGTTTAGCTCCTGGTTTTCTATTCTTATTTTGTTCAGAGCTTGATTAGTTTTTTTTATTCATGTATGATTAGCTCTCTGGTCCATATTAACTATTAGCTATGAGAGTTGTTGGATTTAGTTGATTGGTGTTGGAGACGAGTAAAATGTTTCATGCTTATAGTGATGCAAAAGGAATCTTGTCTAGACTGTGGCATAGACTTTGGCATGTCATGTTGGATGTTATTCTTGTTATATGCTTAGTATTTATTATTGTAGCATGACTTGTGTAAAATAACTGAGAGTGCTTAATGTGCTATTGAAATAATCATGTGTTGTTTCCATCATACCAAGCATAATATGTTTTATTTACACTTCGTTGCACTTTTATACATTTTTCGGCACTAACCTATTAACAAGATGCCATAGTGTCAGTTCCTTGTTTTCTGTTGTTTTGTATTTAAGAAAAGTTGTACAGGAAATATTCTCGGAATTGGACGAAACAAAAGCCAAAGTCAAAATTTTACCGTAATGAAGGCAAAGTCTAAAGGGGGACGAGGAGGCGCCACAGAGTGGCCAGACCACCCCATGGCGCAGCCAAGGGTGGGCCCGCCCCAAGGGGTGGTGTGCCCCCCAGGCGGCCGCTGACCTCGCCCTTCCGCCTATTTATTCACGATCTTGAGAAAAACCTAAACACCCGAGCCTCCATCCACGAAAAGTTCCATCGCGGCCGCCATCGTAGACCCTAGCTCGGGAGGGTTCTGAAGCTCTTCCCGGCACCCTGCCGGAGAGGGAGATCATCGTCGGAGGCCTCTACATCGCCATGCCCACCTCCGAAGTGATGCGTGAATAGTTCATCCCTGGACTATGGGTCCATAACAGTAGTAATACGTCCCAAACGTATCTATAATTTCTTATGTTCCATGCTACTTTTATGATGATACTCACATGTTTTATACACATTATATGTCATTATTATGCATTTTCCGGCACTAACCTATTGACGAGATGCCGAAGAGCCGATTGATGTTTTCTGCTGTTTTTGGTTTCAGAAATCCTAGTAAGGAAATATTCTCGGAATTGGACGAAATCAACGCCCAGGGGCCTATTTTTTCACGAAGCTTCCAGAAGACCGAGGGAGATACGAAGTGGGGCCACGGGGCGCCGCCACACTAGGGAGGCGCTGCCTAGAGGGGGCCCGCGCGGCCCTAGCGTGTGGGGCCCCCGTGACTCCTCCGACTCCGCCTTTCCGCCTACTTAAAGCCTTCGTCGCGAATACCCCAGTACCGAGAGCCACGATACGGAAAACCTTCCAGAGACGCCGCCGCCACCAATCCCATCTCGGGGGATTCAGGAGATCGCCTCCGGCACCT
Organism: Lolium rigidum; assembly: GCF_022539505.1. Classification (NCBI taxonomy): domain Eukaryota; kingdom Viridiplantae; phylum Streptophyta; class Magnoliopsida; order Poales; family Poaceae; genus Lolium; species Lolium rigidum. Next base: position 163,686,396 of record NC_061511.1, on the reverse strand, counting down.
CGGCCGGAGAGGGGAATCATCTCCCGGAGGTCTCTTCATCGCCATGATCGCCTCCGAATCGATGTGTGAGTAGTCCACCCCTGGACTATGGGTCCATAGCAGATAGCTAGATGGTTGTCTTCTCCTCATTGTGCTATCATGTTAGATCTTGTGAGCTGCCTATCATGATCAAGATCATCTATTTGTAATCCTACATGTTGTGTTTGTTGGGATCCGATGAATATTGAATACTATGTCAAGTTGATTATCAATCTATCATATATGTTGTTTATGTTCTTACATGCTCTCCGTTGCTAGTAGAGGCTCTGGCCAAGTTGATACTTGTAACTCTAAGAGGGAGTATTTATGCTCGATAGTGGGTTCATGCCTCCATTGAATGCAGGACGGTGACGTAAAGTTCTAAGGTTGTGGATGTGCTTGTTGCCACTAGGGATAAAACATCGATGCTTTTTCTAAGGATATTTGTGTTGATTACATTACGCACCATACTTAATGCAATTGTCCGTTGTTTGCAACTTAATACTCGAGGGGTTCGGATGATAACCTCGAAGGTGGACTTTTTAGGCATAGATGCATGCTGGATAGCGGTCTATGTACTTTGTCGTAATGCCCTGATTAAATCTCATAGTACTCATCATGATATATGTATGTCCATTGTTATGCCTTCTTTATTTATCAACTGCCCAACTGTAATTTGTCCACCCAACATGCTATTTCTTATCGGAGAGACACCGCTAGTGAACTGTGGACCCCGGTCCAATTCTTTACATCTGAAATACAATCTACTGCAATTGTTCTTTACTGTTCTTCGCAAACAACCATCATCATCCACACTATACATCTAATCCTTTGTTTACGACAAGTCGGTGAGATTGACAACCTCACTGTTACGTTGGGGCAAAGTATTTTGATTGTGTTGTGCAGGTTCCACATTGGCGCCGGAATCCCTGGTGTTGCGCCGCACTACACTCCGTCACCAACAACCTTCACATGCTCCTTGACTCCTACTGGTTCGATAACCTTGGTTTCTTACTGAGGGAAAACTTGCTGCTGTGCGCATCACACCTTCCTCTTGGGGTTCTGTAACATCCCAAATTTTTCCTAAATTTGGAATGTTAAAATTATTAAATTAAGTTGATTGAATTGTTTGACTTTGATTGAAATTATGAATGAAAATAATTGTTGATGACTTGTTTGAATTTTATTTTTCAACCTTGTTTTAAAATATATATTTTTTATACGAGTGGATTAACATGACTATCCAAGTTGTTGAATTTGAGTGACATATAAAATCTTCATCCAACCATACATGTATTATTAATGAGAGGGAATAAAATGACTTTCCCAATTATGGTGGATTATTATGCTAATGTCATGATTGACTTTTAAATGTTTGATATTTGAATTCGTGGATTCTTCTAAATGTTTCTACCGCCTATTTTAAGAGAGATGATAATATGACTTCATCATGATTAGTGTTGGATTTTATTATACTTTAAATATCATTTGAAAATGATTTATTTATTGTATTTCGTGTATTTTTGTGTTTGTTTGAATTGATTGAGTGATGGATTAAATTAAAACCCCAAAATTATAATTAGAAATAATGCATAAATAGCCATATAGGCCAAAATGCATAAATTTATTTTTGTATACAATTGACAGGAAATATGTTCATAATTATTTTAAATTACTATTTTTGAATTATGAAAATTTAAAATTTTCATTTGAGCCAATTTAAAGTTAAAAACATTTGTATAAGAGGAAAAGATACAAATAAAAGAAGATTTACCTGTACGTGAAAAGCCAGTCTAAGCTCACGGTGGGCATAAAACCCGAAACCCGAGCCCCGAACCCGAAATACCCGGACCCGAACCCGAATAACCCGAAACCCGAAAAAACGGGTGCAAAATCGGGTGCAAATAGTCAAAACCCGAATTATTTTCGGGAAACTCGGGTGTAGGCCTCGGGGACCCGAACGGCCCGTTAAACCCGAAGTTGGGACAAATCAGCCGCACTGTCCAGTCCAACAGCCCAACAGGAAGAAGCCCACTCCACCCCCACGCCTAAATCTGGCCTTCCCAATGTCTATTAGTCAACGCACTACTCCCACGAAGCCAGAACTTGATCTCGATCTCCAAGTCGCATCCCGTCCGCTGCTGCATCTCCTCCGCCGTCGCTGCCTCCCTCGTGTACCGGCCGCCATCGCTGCCTCTCTCACATCCCGGCCGCCGCCACCTCCCTCGCATCCTGGCCACTGTCCTCGCATCCTGGCCGCCGCTGCCTCCTTCACATCCTGGCTGTCTTCCATGGCCGTGCGTAGAGGACAGCACCGACGGGAGTTGTCTTCCTCGCCGGCACGCACTGGATAGCACCGGCGGCGGCCACGTTCCTCGACAGCGCAAGCGTGGCGCTCCTCCTGTTCGGGTGAAACGGGGATTACCCGAACCCGGACCCGAAATACCGGGTACCCGAATAGTCGGGTAGCAATTTTCATGCAGGAATTTCGGGTGTCTTTTTCGAAAACCCGAATTCGCCATTACCCGAGAAACCCGACCCGAAAAATTCGGGTTACCCGAACGCCCAGCGTGAGTCTAAGCGCCCTCTGTGAGCACGACCATACAGGCCGAATGGCCCATCGCTGGCCCAGCCGAGGGTGCCCAGGCGCAGCCCATTTTCTTCCTCCTTGTGGTCGTCTTCCTTCTCTCCATAGAAACCTGCACTAACACGAGTTCGTTCCTACTGAGAAAATCCGCAAGAAAATCGCTACAAATCCGTTCGAATCCGTGACCCCTATGCTACGAAAACTCTTCCATATATACTACCGCATCGACCCCTCTCCGTTTTTCCAAAAATCGCAAACCATAGACCACCTGAGAGCTCGTTCCGATCTCGCCGGAGTTCCGCCGCTGCGAACTTGAAGTCGCGGTTCCAGGACCTCCCTGCCTCCCCTTTTCTCTCTAACCTTTCTAGATCGTCGACCGCATCCTTCTCACATCTTTTTCCCTCACGCAGAGGCAGGGAACTAAGCAGACGGGGACGCCGGAGCTTCGCCGGAGACGGAGGAGCCCAGCCAAAAACCGCCGCCCTTCGGGACTAGGAGAGTCGCTTACGAGCCAAGAGAGAAGATTATCTCGTCGAGCCGCACCTCGTCATCACCTTTGTAGAGCCCGGAGGCCAACACACCGACGTCGCCATCCAGTCCGAGCGCCGCCGCGTCCACTTCTTCGTCGACCTCCAACCGGTAACGCCACGAGTTCCACCCAGCACAGGCTGCTATTGTTTACTAGTAACTAATCTGGAATCAACCTATCATACCGTGCCACGTTTTCATTAGTTTTTATTTTCTGCTCGCGCTTGTAGTTGATCGATTGATCAGATTCTGGTTGAACGTGCTAGCTCATGTCAGATTTCTAAAATTCATAACTATAAATCTAAAGCTCCGATTTAGTCAATTCTTTTTGTGTTGGTTTCGTAATTAAAATATCTATCTGATGGTACTAATTTTTATAATTATAGATATGTTTGAGTCTACAAGTTCAAATCTTAAATTCAAATATCGTTTTGGCTGTCTCTAAATTTGTTTCGATTAAATTCCTTACGTTAGTATTAGAAAAGATTATTTGAGATCGAATCGCATCACTTCGCGCAATGATCGGAGTTGCACACGAGCTGAAGTTCAACCGAAGTCTTCCAAGACAGGAGCATCAGGAGATGTCAGGAGCATGTTCGTCGCGACGAAGTCTAAATCAGAAAAATGTTAATACTTTGAAAAATCATAGTTAAATATTCCTACCTCCGTTTTAGTTGATTATTTTTGCGTTAGTTTCATAATTTTAATATCTACACTTTGGCATTTGAATTTCGAATTTATGAATAATTAATCTGCATTATTAAATTTTGGAAGTTTTAAACTTAATTTGAACATATTTGGAGTTATATAAATTCTATTAAATTAATTCCTTTTGCAAATTGATCCTTTTGAACATATCTAATATTTGTAACAAACATAGTTACTGTAGCACGAAATAAATATAGTATTTAATATTATTTTGCATTTTCCTTTGTTTTACATGATTATGTGTTTTATTTGGCTCTTTATTTGCAGTGGTTGTTTATTGCGTGTTTATTTTTCTATGCGTTAGATTTATTCGGAGTGCGGAAAAAGTTCACGAAGAGGAAATCATCATGAAATTATACTAAGGCAAGTTACACCTTTGTTCAAATTTTTGTCCCAAGTTTTCTATGCATGTCTTTTTCCTTCAAATGATTAGTATGCATGTGTAGGATGTTTTGGTAGATTTTACTTAAATGTTTTACAAGTTCGCGTGCTATTTTGTAGATTGCCATAAGTAGAAGTATTACTTAGAAATATTTCCACTTTATATCATGGCCATAGGAATCCCTAAATTTTTCTAAGTGCTATGCTTATGCTATATAAATATCGAAAGGGGTTCGAAACAAGAAAATTTTCTAAGTACTTGAGCTCTGTTTATGAGCGCAACTTTTCCCCCAAAAGTCTTCTTCAAAATAAAACTAAGTTTTCTTCTGGGCGGAATGGTTTTGACGGGACAACGAGTGTGGAGATTGGTGGAGGACTGCCGCCCGGGATCAAAGAAGTCTGCCATGTTCCGGATGTCGAAGCTTCCAGTGCAACCACAATACAATATGGGCTCTGTCTTGGCTAAGTACTTAGTGGGAAACCTCGCCTGGGTACCGCCATTGGGAGGAATTTTGGGCACGGGCGGATCCGGAAGGTAGAGGGGCTGCTAAGGAAAAGTTTCGTCGTGACCTCGTCCTGGCCTTAATGAACATGGTGAATTTTGGCAAAAAGGCTTGGTTGTGAATTGTGGGTAAAGAGCGCAACCTCTCGAGAGTGTTTACCTGATCGATCAGCCGTGTCCACGGTAAAAGGACAATTTGAGCATCTGAAGGATGGAGCCTCTGAAGGATTTCCTCTCTTTTTTTTCAAAGGAGTTTTCAAAACCCTATGGCGTGTGTAATATCGTTCATAGGTGGGTTTTGGGGCCTTGGTGTGTAATATCCAAGTGCTCGGGACTTGGTGTGTAATATCCAAGTGTTTGGACTTGGTGTGTCATATCCAAGTGTTGGGTTGATTTGGACACTTGGTGTGTAATATCCATGTGCTCCATTCGACCAATAATATTTATCAATGTTTTGCAAAGTAGGATAAAAGAATTTTTCTCTCTTTACTAAGTAAAAATTGGCTTTACGCAAATAAAACTCAAGCCTCCTCTTGTCTGCCTTGCATGTAGATGTAGCCAAATTTTCCTCTTCTCGGTGTAATTTGCCATACATTCAAAGTATTGACCACTCTCGTGGCTGCAACCTTTCATGTTGCAGGTTAATCGACGACTTGTGAGAATGCGTAGGTCGCGAGTCTACACTCAACCAGCCTGTGGCATTGATGGGACTCCAAAGATGTTATTTTGTTTTCCGTTGTATTGAGCTAGCCTTTGGCTATGCAAGTTGTAATTATTTGTACTCTGGATTATTCGAATCGTGTAATAAAGACTTGTGTTTTACATGATAATTCATCGACTGTGAGTGCTAGCTAATGATCCAGGGACTAGCATGTTTAATCACAGGGACTTTGGATCCTACCAGATCCGGGGTCGCTACAGGTTCCCAACGGACGTGTGTCTTACACGCCATCAAGTAGCTAGATGGTTGTCTTCTCCTATTTGTGCCTCATGTTTAGATCTTGTGAGCTGTCTATTATGATCAAGATCATCTTTATGTTATGCTACATGTTGTGTTTGCTGGGATCCGATGAATATTGAATACTATGTTGAGATCGATTATATATACTTGTCATATGTTATTTTTGATCTTGCATGCTCTCTGTTGCTAGTAGATACTCTGGCCAAGTAAATGCTTGTAACTCAAAGAGGGAGTATTTATGCTCGATAGTGGGTTCATGCTTCTAGTTTTCTGGAAGAGTGATAATAACTTCTAAGATTGTAGGTGTGTTGTTGCTACTAGGGAGAAAACAACAATGTTTTATCCAAGGGTAATTCTATTGTTTACTTTACACACATTGCTTAATGCGATAATATGTTGCTTGCAACTTAATACTGGAAGGGGTTCGGATGATAACCGGAAGGTGGATTATTAGTCATAGACACAGTTGGATTACGGTCTATGTATTATGTTTTAATGCCCAAATGAATCTCATAGTAACCATCTTATCATGTATGGTCTTTATTTTATCAATTGCCGAGCTGTAATTTGTTCACCCAGCATATTATTTATCTTTATGGAGAGACACCTCGATCTAGTGAACTGTGGACCCTGGACCTTTCTTTTACACTGATACAATCATCTTGTTCTTTTTACTTACTGCAATCACTGTTCTCTTTAATTCCACTGCAAACAATCATCATCTTTCCACACTATACGTCAAATCCTTTCTGTTCAGCAAAACCGGTGAAATTGACAACCTCACTGTAAATTGGGGCAAAGTACTTTGGTTGTGTTGTGTGCAGGTTCCATGTTGTTGTTGTTGACGGTATTGCGCCCTTCCAATAGTCAGCTAACAACACCTTCAGAAGTCACGCCTTTCTGTTACTGTTCGATTAAACCTTGGTTTCTTACTGAGGGAAAACTTGCTGATGTGCTCATCATGCCTTCCTCTTGGGGTTCTCCAACGGTGTGCAATCTGCGCTCGTCAAGCTATTTTTCTGGCACCTTTGCCGGGGAGAAAGAGGATTTCTGCAAGGGGAGTCTCTCATCTCCAATCTCTTTACTTTGTTATAGTTTTGCTTAGTTTATTTTACTTTGTCTTGTTTGCTTCTTTATATCGAAAATACAAAAAATAATTTCTTTCATAGTTGTTATTTTATTGCTTTTTTTACCTCATTATGTTGATCCATAAGTATGTTCTGAAAGAACTATCAATAGGTAGTGGTTCTATAATTGGGAGAGATAACATTAAAGAATTATTTAATCATGTTAGTAAGCATAAAGATATTGATGATAGATCATTAGTAGAACTTGCTCCTAATTACGAAACTGCTGCAACTTATTTAGTTCAAATGTTGGAGGATAAATTTGTTAGCCTTAACCCCATAATGCAGCAAATGTTTCTTAAACTTCATGAAGTTGAGAATGATGAAAAGAGATATTTTATCCTGAAAATTATGCTTAAAGAATTTAAAGATGTTGAAAGGATCGTATGCCGCACCTAGAGGGGGTTGGGTGAATAGGTGCTAACCAATTTTTAGTTCGTTTTCAATTTAGGATAGACACAAAGGTAAATTCTCTAGATATGCAACTATGTAAATTTAGCTATATGACAAGATCAACTACTAGGCTATATATAGCAAAACAATATATAGGAAAGCTAATAAGGATAGGGGTAACCGAGAGTGGAGCACGCGAAGACATAGAGATGATTCCCGTAGTTCCTTCCTTTTGACAGGAAGTACGTCTACGTTTCGAGGAATGTGGTCGCTACAAAGCCAGACCAACGCCATGAAGGCTTCACTCAGGTCTCCTGTGAGCAACGCCACGAAGGCCTACCTCACTTCCACTAAGGGATTTCCTCGAGGCGGAAATCGGACCTTTACAAGGTTCTTGGGGCACACATCCACAACCGAATTGGAGGCTCCCAATATCTGTAACAATACAAAAACAACAAGAACAAATCAATCACAAACAACTAGGATTTACAAAAGAGGAACACTAGCAAAGGGGGCCTCAAGCATATGAGGGGGAAATGCAAATCGCGTCGGTGAAGATGTAGATCGGGGTCTTCTCCTTCGATTCTCCAAAGATCAAGAGCTTTAGATGGTTGGAGGAGGATAACTTGTGATTCTTGTGTTTCTTGAGTTGGCTCTAATGGTGGATGAACTTGGGATGAATGAGCAACTTGAGCTGGAAGAAGAAGGGGGGTATTTATACCCCCCACCAATTGTAGCCATTGCTGAATATTGGGGCCAAAAATTCCGGTGTAAGTTGGGGCCAGAATTTCCGCCCCCCCCCCCGGAATTTCCCCCCCTTCGACGGAAATGTCCGGTCAAATTTCCGGGGGTATCCAGGGGGTCCGGACGCCGGGTCCTTAGCAAAATTTTGGGGGCCGGAAATTCTGAGAATTTCCGGGCCGAAATTTCCGGCCTGGAAATTCCTGAACTCATTCCCTCTTCTTCCTTTTCATCAATACTTTCTTCTCTTTTCATACTTCTTTCTCCAAGCCATAAGGTAGATCAAAACTACACACTAAGCCGCATTAGATCATCACATATGTTGTCATCAAACATACAAAACATAATTATGAAGAGATGTTCTTTCAGATGTTGTTATAGAAGCTAGGAAAGTTTTTGATCGGTTTAAGATGCTAGGCTCGTGTGTAGATGTTATTGGTACACTTGAAAAGATAGACAAAACCCAACTTAAAAATAGGGAGGAGATCAAAATACCAATACCTTTCAAACTCGTAGGAATGCATGAAGCCTTAGGAAAGATTTTTATTGGATTGTTCCTGAAAACCCATTGGATAAAAGAAGTGAACCCAAAAGTGCTGAGAGAGGGTATTCTAAAACTTATATGAATAAAATACAATTCTTTGTTAAAAAGACTTCTAGCATTGATCTTGATACTTTTTCACTTGATAATACTTGATGCTAGCTCTTTTGCTGCGTCTAGCTGAAAGGCTTTAAAGAAAAGCACTCTTGGGGGATAACCCATGTTTATTTCTGTAATTTTTGCTTTTGTTGAGTCTTGAAAGTTATTACCTCTGATTATCATTTTTATTTTGTTTTTGTGCTAAGAATAGCCCCTAATAGGAAGAAAGTAAGATTTGGGGAAGTTGCTGTCCTGAAAACAGATTCTGTGCTGTCACCATAAAAATTAGTATTCCCATCCAGAACGTAATTTAGATTTGCCATTTTTTGAGAATATGCCCCGAGCTATTATATAACTTTCGTTAGTTGAACACTTTTCGATCTGAGCAACAGAAGATTTTCGAAAAAATCGATCTTTACCTGCTATTTTGTTTTGCCATATTTCTACCACTATTTGCATGTGCCTCTTAATCTCTTTCTTTTTAGTTCTTTTGAGGAAAGAGCTTTTTAAAGAAGTTTCTACATTAGCTAATGCTTTACTAGATGTTTGATATATATTAGAACCTGAATCCAAGTGGTTTTGTTATTTTGATTGCACTAATGCTGCTAATAAGAATTGTGTGAAGTTTTGTATGAAGGAAGTTTTCAAGTGTAGGGAGAGAAGAATGATGTAATGAGATGAAGTATGGTCAAAAGCTGAAGCTTGGGGATGCCCATGTCACTCCAAGAAATATCCAAGAAGTACAAGCGCCAAAGATTGGGCATCCCCTTGATACGTCCAATTTGCATCACTATTTTATATCATAATTTGCTGTTATTCATTGATATATTTCATATTGGGACACAATACTTATGTTATTTCATCTATTTTGCATGTTTCATGATTATTTGGAGATC